>NC_056730.1:38283607-38618607 GCF_019279795.1 Protopterus annectens
ACCCTTTCAACAAGGGGACCATCTAATCCTTCAGAATGACTATTTCAGCACCCCCCCCCCTATCTCCCCTTTCTCTCTCTTTCTCATTTGGTTCCAGGAACTGGCTCTTTACATTCCCCATTGGCAGTAATTATATCAGATTCTTGGGTGATAACAGTGCTTCAGGAGGATCACAGTCGGCCCTGGATACTCATACCTCCTTTCAGGAGAATACTTCATTCTGCAAACCAGATTCCTCTGGATCTGATGTCTTTTTTGTCTGTTCCTCAACTCATGGGTCTCTGATCAGACTTCGGCCACTTTTCAGACTTAGGATTCCCCACCTTATGCATAATCATCTCCAAAGATTGTATTATCTCAGATCTCCTTTGCCACTATTAGTAAAACGTGGTTTAAGTAGCTCAAGTTCAGGTAAGTGAATTTTTGATCAGTTCTTTTGGCTTTTTTTCAGTTGTCTTTTCTGTTCTTTTGGAGTTTTTTTTTCTTTTTTTTCCTCCCATGATAGCAAAAATAAATATAAAAAAATTAATATATATATATATATATATATATATATATATATATATATATATATATATATATATATATATATATATATATATATATATCTGAAGTAGTTGACTTCATTTGATCATTAACTTGTGGGATGTCGGATCTGGACCGGCTCCGAGACGGCAACTTCATCAGCATCTGATCTGAGGTCCAAGTCAATACCCCTCCATCTCTTTCCTTCCCTCAAATTTCATTTGCCACAGCTTTGCCAAGCAGCATGGTCTCAGAGCTCCAGGCGTGGTAGGTGGGGGTTTTTTTTGCTATTTTTGGGTGTTAGTGTTGCTGTTAGTTCAGGCAGGTTCCCTTTCCCTTTGCTTAACCTCCCCTTCATTTTGCGTCGCATTTACTGTTGGAAAAAAAAAGAAGTTTTTTTCTGTAGCTGTTAAGAGTAGGCCTTCTCTCCCTTCCTCCTCCTTGCTAGTGAGTTGTGTGTGAGTGGTGTGGTCGGGCAGGCTAAGGCTTTGTGCCTCGTGCCTTTATTTTGTTGGCATGGTAGATCAGCAGTCAAAACTGATCTTCAGAAAGTGCACAGAGTGTGGTCATAAGTTGTCCCTGGCTGATGGCCACACTGTGTGTGTGGGGGCAGCCCATCTTTCCACAGACTGCCCTATTTGTGCGCGGTTCAACCCCAGGGCCCTGAAGGGATCGCAGGGCGAAACTGATCCTTAAGGGACTTCTTCCTACTAAGGAGGCCAGCTGCCTCCACTTCTGTTACGGTCATGGCCGTGACCACTTCTTCCTCTTCAGCCACTGTCTCTTCCCCTCCCTCCCAAGCTGGAACTCTACCTCTAGTACATAGGCCTGTGGACAGGGAGTCTAGGAAAGAGAAGAGCAAAGATAACGACAGAGAGACAAATGGAGGAAGAGATCCCTGGACCGGATGGATCTGGTGGGTCCTCCTCCGAAGCAATAAGTAGTTTCCAGGCCAGTTTCTCCTCTGCTCCACTCGCCAAGATTCCTGCCAGAGGAAAATAGACCTTCTTGCAGGGCTTCTGCACATCGACCCTCCTGGTGATTGTCAGTGGCCTTGTCACATTCCACCAGAAGTTTGAGTGAGGTGGACATGGACAAATGATGGGAAGATTTATTCGCACCCAGATTCAGATGAGGGTCTTGCCAGCCCCCTCTCCCACTTCTCTATTTTCCCCTGATATCTCCTTGTCCAGTCCGACCCCCGGTATTGGAGTTTTTGGATCCAAGAGGTCCTGGAGTCAGGGTGTCTGCGCCAATGGTACCGAGTACTTCGATGCTAGCCGTTACCTTGAGCGCGTCGGATCCGACTAGTTCAGACCCGAGCAGCTCTCGGAGCCAAAGCTTGCGCATCTGATCCGAGGGGTTGGGTCTTTCTTCTTTGGCGCTGACGTTGTCAGGTCAGGGCCCTTCCCTCAGTATCTCAATTCCACTGGACTCGGCTCCGATCCCCACGTTGGATCCAGGCAGAGCAGCTTCCTTAGTTTCCTGGGAGGCTCGCATCCCCTCGGCTTTCAAACTGGTGAAAAGGGTTCTCTCCAGTGGATCAAGTCCCCTGACCATCTCCTCAGATTCCACCCCGACTCCCCTGCCTCTGGGTGCGTCTTCAGACATTTTGCCCATGCAGGGACAGCCCATGCTTGATGGTGCCCCAGACTGTTTCCCTGGAGGAATCACAGGTAGTTTGTGAGCGCTCTTCAGAGAATATCACCAAAGAGATTCCTTGCAAATGAACATGCAAAAGGAGGCAGCTGGACTCCTCTCCAGAGTCCCTCACTGAGGATACCAATTTGGAGGAAGGGGAAGGTTCCCCCAGATCACATCATGGAAATCCTGTGCCAGCAGGGGGGGGGGTTGGACCGCCCCCAGCCTTTCTTGGATGAATGGGTGTTTCTGGAGGCCTTCGGCACAGGTCTGGCTACCTCCTGGGTGTCCAGCCCCCCCCCACGGATCCCTTGGTGGACCTTATTACCACCAGGGCATGGAAGGAGCCGGACACAGTGGAGCCAATCCCCAAGCATCCCGACAAAATCCTGAACTGTCCTGTAGATAGACCTAGTTGGAACAAGGGGTCCCCAGTGGATGCCATGGTGGTAGCGGTTGCCACTAAGAAAGAACTAGCCCAGGAAAGTTCTACGGTCCATCTCCCCAAGTAAGAGTCCAGGGCGATGGATCATCTGAGAAAGCAGACATATGCTTCAGCCACCTTTTCTAAAAGGGCGCTGAATTATTTGGACCACGTAACTCTACTGCAGCGAGACCTGGTCAAGGAGTTCAGTGAGTTGCCCCCAGAGTCCATGACACCTGAGGATAAACGCATATTCTCTGCATGAATGGCCACTCTCAAAGCGGTTTCTAATATGTCCATGCACCTCCTTTTGCATGCCACTGAAGGAGCGGCAAGGGCAGCCGAGTCTGGCGTTGCCTTGAGGTGATATGCCTGGCTCAGGCTATGTCAGTTCATGGAACCATTTAATGCATCTTTCTCAAATGCCCCTTACAATGGTGTTTCTTGTTTGGGAAGACGGTTCCTGAGACGGTCCAGAGTGAAAAGGAGGGGAAGACACTGTCTGCCGTTGGGATCCGCTTCTCTAACTCCCAAAGATCCTTTTCCAGGAATCATTGCGGGCAAAAGAAGATGTGGTTCCCGAAGTCTGAATATTCCCGGGACACTCAGGACTCATCTTCCCCTAGAGGCAGAGGGGGACAAGACAGATGCCGGCCCAGAGGCAGGGGGTCTGAGAAATTTCTTGTCTTGAGAACCATCCTCAGACAGGCCCGCACAGCAGCCCTGAGGGGTTGCCCAACTGCTCTGGGGGCAGTCGGGGGTTGCCTTTCGATGCATCTGATGGCATGGGAGTCCATGTCCATCAGACCGTTCGTTGCTTCAAATAATACCCTTTGTGGCTCCTCCCATCCACCTAAAACACCTCCTCGACATTCCACCTAAGCAAAGGGAGGTAGTAGCACTCAAAATAGAAAAGCTGCTAAGGAAACGAATCATCCAGCTCTTCCCCCAAGATCAGTCCAGATGAGGCATCTATTCCAGGTTCTTTTTAGTGCCAAAAAAGACGGGGGACCTAAGGCCTATTCTGGACCTTTCCACCCTGAAACTGTCAATTGCCAAAGAAAGGTTCCAGATGGTCACTCTACAATCCATCCTGCCTTATCTGAGGAGAATGACTGAATGTGCTCAATAGATCTCCAGAACGCTTTCTACCATATAAAGATGCACAGACACTCCAGGAGGTTCCTCCACTTTTGGCTAGGGGCCAGTCACGATCAATTCAAAGCCCTACCCTTCGGTCTCACCACAGCCCCCAGGGTGTTCACCAAGGTCATGGCAGTAGTAGCGACTCACCTGAGGCTTCAGGGGATATAGGTCTACCCGTACCTGGACGATTGGCTCCTTGCCGCTCCCACCAGGGTTCTACTTTGTCAGGCCAGAGACTGTTACCTGAAACTGTCAGACTTGCTGGGAATTACAATCAACATGTCCAAGTCTTCTCTAAACCCTGTTCATGTCTTAGACTACATAGGAGCGAGAATAGATATGTTACAAACCAAGGTCTTTCTAACTCCAGAGAGAGTTTGAAACTTACGACTTCATGTGTCTGTGATCCTTCAGTCTCATCTTCCTCCAGCCGAGGTGGTATTATGAGCCCTAGGTTCCATGGCAGCCACCATTACTCTTCTCCCCTGTGCTCGCCTACCTATGCGGGTCCTGCAGTGGACACTAGTGGTTCAGTGGTCATTACTAGATCTACCATTGATGCATCCTATTCATATAAGCAACACTTGCAGGAAGTCCCTCCTCTGGTGGATACACTCTTTGGATCTAATCGAGGGACGAACTTTTATTGCCACCCCTCCCTAAGCCACAGTGACTACAGATGCCCCCCAGCTAGGGTGGGGGGTTATTGCTCTGGCAGGACAGTCCAAGGCACGTGGTTCGTGATCGAGACCAAATTGCATATCAACGTTCTAGAGATGAGGGCAATCTTGTTAGCATTGCAGGCCCTTGATGCCTTCCATCCTCTGGGAACTATTGCAGTTCAGATGGACAGCATGTCAGTGGTCTGGTACATCAACAAACAGGGAGGAACCAGATCTTATCCCCTTTGTCGCAAGGCCATGAGAGTGTGGGAATGGGCGATCTCCACCAACCGTTTTCTGGTAGCAATGCACATTCCAGGTCGATCCAACATATACTGGCAGACACACTGAGCAGAACTATCCTGATGCCTTACGAGTGGTCTCTGAATCCTTCTGTAGCGGAGCAGATCTTCCTCGAGTGGGGTCAGTCTTGCTGCGATCTCTGCACATCTCCTTACAATGTGAAGTGCAGAGAGTTCTTTGCTCTGAACCCCCTACTCCAGTGGCGCTCTGGTCCATGCTTGGCCTCCCGGTCTTCTTTATGCTTATCCCCCCTTTACCTCTCATGACAAAATTTCTCCAGAAGGCTCGCCAGTTGGGGAGCAAAGTCATCCTCATTGCCCCATTCTAGCTTTGCCAAGTCTGGTTTCCCTTCCTTTGGTCTCATCTGATAGTTCTTGCATGGATCTTGGATCCGATACCAGATCTCATTTCGTACCCCTCGAAGGTCCCTCATCTGGACCTAGGCAGTCTGAAGCTCACTGCTTGGCTGCTCCAGTTCCCTTGATTGCTAGGACTCACGGTCTGTCTTCCCCAGTCAAGACTATTCTGGTGGCAGCACATAAATTGTCTACCAGAAAACTATACCATAGCAAATGGAAGTGTTTCTCTATCTGGGCTTCTTAAAGGGAATAGGACCCTTTTGCAGCTCCTGTTCCAGTGGTCCTTCAGTTCTTGGCATACTTTTTCCAGCAGGGTGCCAGCTCATCTACAGTAAAAGTTCAACTGGCTGCCATTTCCATTTTCCATGTAGGTGAGAACATGGCTTCTTCAGCTTCCTCCAGACTTTGCAAAACCTTTATTAAAGGTACCTTTCTTTTAAGACCCCACCGGTTAAAGATCCTACCCCTCCTTGGGACCTTACCCTAGATTTACAAGCTTTGGTTGCTCCACCTTTTGAGCCTGCTGCTTTTGTGGATTTTAAATTTGTATCTTGGAAGACAGCTTTTCTGTTGACTATTACCTCGGCTAGGAGAGTGTCAGTACTCCAGGCATTATCTGTCAAACCTTCATATATGATTTTCCATAAAGACGGGGCTTCATTTCGTACTAATCCCTTTTTTCTGGCTAAAGTGGCCTCTGAAACAAATATCTATCAGTCAGTCAGTTTACCTGTTTTCTTTCCAATTTTTCAGAACAGGGGTGAATATACATTACACTTATTAGACGTACACAGACAGCTACATTTCTACTTACACAGGACTAAAGCCTTTCGCAAGTCTGATCAGTTGTTCGTGTCTTTTGCTACACCTTTTCTGGGCAAACCGGTTTCTAAGGTAACCATTGCCAGATAGATTTCCCTTTGCATTCCTCAGGTTTACAAAGACAAAGGTATGTCCCTTCCAGGTAGGATAAATGCCCATTCTTACCAGGTCCATGGCTACTTCAGCTGTTTTTGGGCTACAGTGTTTGGATGATATTTGTTTGGTGGCTACTTGGTCCTCATCTCACACCTTAATTTCTCATTATATATTGGACATGGTATCTAGGGGGGCAGCATCCTTTGGCTCCGCAGTGCTCTGAAATCTTCTTCCATGAGGGCTACCCAAGGTTTTGGTAGCTGGGGACTCTGTCCCACAGGTTGATGATCAAATGAAGTCAACTACTTCAGATAAAGAAGTTATGTACTCACCATAACGTTCCATCTGAGTAGTTGGACTTCATTTGTCATCAACCGTCCCTCCCTCCTTCCGCCGACCTTCTCATTATTGGCAGGCAGGAGAGAGTGCCTTTGCAGCTGTTTCTCTTTGTTAGTGAGAGTTATTGGATCGGGTTCATGTGTGTGTGGTATAGCAAACTCGATCTGAGGGAAGGAAGGAGATGAAGGGGTGTTATGGGTAAGGGGGAGGAGCTTGGAGCTTGAATCAGATGCTGGTAAAGCCGCCATCTCAGATGAGACATCCCACATGTTGATGACAAATGAAGTTCAACTATTCAGATGGAATGTTATGGTAAGTATGTAACTTCTTTTTTTGTAGTATGTCTATGCATATGCCTTGTGCTTTTTTCCTTCGTACTAGCTTTCTAGTATCCTTTTTACCATTGTTGATATTTCCTCTCCTTTATACTCTTTGCGGGATACTCTTGTTACCATTGCTGGTACTTGACTTTTCTTTGTCTATACCGCTGTTATGTTATTTTCCTCAGTAGTAGTTGGTGTCTTCATCGACTTATGTCAAACAAGACCACTGGGTTCAAAAGGTGCCCTTGGGCCATAAAATCCCCAACTCCAGTGCTCATTTGGAGTGTGTTTATTGTGTAGGGAACCTCACCTTGATGAATATTGTGACATTTGCTCTGTTCAATCACAGAGCCTTGGTCATGCCTAAGGCCGGCCATGGTCAGACTTAGAAATAAATTGGTGTTGAAAGGTTTGCTTCCCCTTTCACAAAGAATCTTGCAGAAAAATCTAAAGGATCAAAGGGAAAAAGGCATCTGAAAAAGCTTTTAAGTCTAAGGAACCAAGGAAGTGTTACTCTGATTACTCTCTTCACTTGGCTCTGACTTCTGCTCCACTAGCTAAAGTTTTAAGGACCTTGGATCTGATTCATTACTCTTTGAAGTCACCTTCTAGGAAGCAATCTGGTTTCTCCCGGTTGCCAGTACCTTCAAGATTCCATGCCTCATAGGACTTCATGGCCCTGTCTAGTAGGGGCCTATCCAGAGCAGATGTGGACAGAATGATGAAGAACTTCCTGTGGACTCAAATTCAGTTGGGAGTTCTTCCTGCTCTATCTCCCTTTGGATTTGTGAGCTTTGCACCGTCCCAGACTCCTACTTTTGCTCCTATTCCAATCCACCACTTGGTTTCAGATGTTTTGAAACTGGGAATTCAAGGATGGTCTGTGTCTGCTCTGAAGGTTTGATCCCCTTCAGATACAGAATCTTTTCTGATCAACTGGAACCAGAGAGATCTCAGAGCTGGATCTGGGAGTAGGGGCTAAACTCGGAGACTCTCGCCGCTTTCTGTTCTCCTCGCGGTTTCGATATTGGATATCTCTGCTCTGACTTCTGCTTTGAGGCATAGTTTGAGTGGTTGTCTGAGCTATCCTAGTGGGTTGGAGTCTGCTCCTGCAGGGGTGATTCTGGGTTCTCCCTTGGCTTTTGCCATTGAGTCAGGAGAAAGAGTTTACTCCATCGCAGGAGACGGAACATCTTTGCCCCCTAGGGTCACCCCCCCTCCACAGTTGTCTGCCCTGAGCCTACTCATGTTCCATCAGAGCAGCTGGTCCATTCCAGTCTTGAGACAGTACTCATACAGGACTCCCGAGTCTTCCCAGGATTATCCTCCCATGGCAGCTCCGCAGAAGCACAAGTGCAGGAGGAGGCACATCAACTCCTCGCAGGAGTCACTAGCACATCAACTCCTCACAGGAGTCACTAACAAAAGATACAGACTTTGATGAAGAGGAGGGGTCCCAGGTCATTCAGGGAGATCCTCAAACTTCTGAGACAGAAAGGTAATCAGTGTTCCCAAAGCCCCCTCCCAGGAGGAGACTATGTTTTTCAAGGCTTTTGGAACTGACTCCTCTACTTCCTGGATGGTCCCCCTGGCAGATGAAATGATGGATTTGATTTCCTGTCTGGCATGTAAGGATCCAGCCATATAGTACCTAGTCACACCCAAATACTGTGCCCACTGAATTAATTATCCCCCCAGTCAATGCTGTAGTGGTGGCGGCTACAGCCACTAATAAGATACTTGTTGAGAAAATTCCTACTGTCCATCCCCCCTAATAAAGAGTCTAGGACTTGGACAGATTCTGGAAGCAAATTTATGCATCAGTGGCCTTCGATCTCAGATCACTGAACTATTTGGCACACTCAACAAGGTTCAAGTGGACTTGACCAAGGAACTTTCCAAGTCCCTTTTGGGACCCATGTCTCAGGAGGGCAAGAAAACTGTCTTCCCATCTGGCCACCCTTCAGTCCCTGTTGAATACCTCCATGCGTTTAATCTCCAGTGCTACACAGAGTGCTTCTGGAGCTGCAGTTTCAGGTATTATGGTTCAGAATCATGCCTGGATGTAACTGTGATTTCACAGAGCCTTTCAAGACCTCCTTCGTCAATGCTTCTTTTGATGAATCAACTCTGTTTGGACCTAAAGTTAAACTGTCTCCTGGAGTGAACAGGACTGAAAAACAATGGCTGCCATAGAAATTATGGTTTTCTACCCCTTTGAGGGCTTATTTTTAGAAATCAGAAAGGGGATAGGAGGATTTGATTCCAAAAATCGCATTGATTTTCACAGGATTCTTATAGAGATCGATCCCCACATGGCGAAGGGGGGGGGGGTTCTAGTGGTTGACATTGCCCACATGGCAGAGGAGGCCCGCAAAACCAGGTGCATTTGGGAGGGGTGCTCATCTTTACACCTGGAGACCTGAACATCCATCACCAAAAGATGTCTGGATGCAGAATATAATTTACAGAGGCTATTACAGTCCCTTTTCCTACTCTCTCCTAACAAAATCGAGTAAAGTTCCTAGTGTGCCATCTCATCAAAGGAAAGATGCAGCGCTAGAAGTTGAAAAGCTGCTTAGGTTCATAGATAGGTACTAGTCTTTTGGCCCTGGGGGCCTATACAAGCCCAGCCAAAAAGGTACCCTGGCTTTTGCCACCCAAGAAAATAATTTTCCTGTGCCACTGTTGATTAGAGCCACAGAGGTGATCCCCAGGGTGAATTTCCTATTTCCCATCCAATCATCAAGATTTTTCTTGAAGAGTGCTAATGAGTAGCTTTGTTTGATATAAATAGGTAGTTTATTCCAGAGTATGGGAAGTCTCTGGGACAGGAATCTATCCCTTCGGCATGTTCTGTTTATTGTGGTGACAAGTTTAGGTCCCTAGAGCGTGTAGCTCAGAGGGATTGGGATTTCTTTAAGTGGAGCATGTCCAACAGCTCTGGGTTTGACATAGCTTTGTATGTTAGGCAGAGATCACCTCTGAGGAGGCGATATGCGACAGAGTAAACTGGAGTTTTTTGAGATGGTCTGCGTAGGGCATCTGTTTGAGGCCAGTAATCCTCTTTGTGAGGTATTTCTGTGGCCTTTCCAGTTGTAGATGTCTTGAGGTACATGCCAAAAGGGGCATTGTACTCTATAATGGGTCTAATGAGTGATGAGTAGAGGGGAACAATGACCTCTTTTTTTCTGGATGAGAAACCTTTTGTGATGAGGTGTGCCACATAGAAGGATTTCCTGACTACTTTGGCGATGTGATTATCAAAGGAGAGACTACTGTCCACCTGTGTCCCAAGGTCTGTTATCACACTTTCGATGTTAAGTAGACTACCGCCTATGTTGTAGTTCATGGGTACATAGTTTTTACCAAAGGGGATGACCGTGCACTGTTTGGCATTGAGCTTGAGGCCATGGCTTTGACACCAGGCATCTGTCTCAATGAGGCCCTTTTGTAGGATGTCCACATCGTTAGGAGTTTTGATTATGGCTCCTAGTTTGCAGTCATCTGCGAACTTCGTTAGCCAAAGACCTTCTGTGTTAGCCTGTACTTCTGAGAAGTAGATATCAAACAGGAGAGGACCCAGGACTGAACCCTGTGGTACTCCACTTGTCACTAGTCTGAAGTCGGATTTGGAGTCTGCTACTTTCACAGTGTGGGTTCGGTCAGTGAGCCAGTTGGCAACCCATCTTGTGACATAGGGATTTATACCTAGTTTAGTGAGTTTATCTATAATTGCAGAGTGGGGGATGGTGTCGAAAGCCTTGGCAAGATCTAGATAGGCTGTGTGAACCACCTTACCCTTGTCTACGGCTTTGGTGAGTGCTTCAAAGACGTCTGTCAGGTTTAGGAGACATGATCTGCCTTTTACAAACCCGAACTGGGTGGGGTCCAGAGTTTGGAGATTACCAATGTCTTTGTTTATAAGTTCCATGATGTTACGCTCCATGGCCTTGCAGACCAGGCTCCTCAGGCTAATGGGGCGGTAGTTCCCGGGTTCCATGGTGGCTAGTTCCCGGGTTCCATGGTGGCTCCCCCCTTGTGGAGTGGGATAACCGTTGCTGTGCATCATTCAGCAGGCACAAAGCCTGAGGTGAGGCTATGATTGAACATGATACTTAGGTGGGGTGCCAGTTCGTTCTGTAGTTTGTGTAGAACGCAGCCTGAGATGCTGTCTGGTCCTATAGATGCTGTGTTCTTGGCTTTAGAGAGTGTGGTTTTTACCTGTGCAGTCGTAATTACAGGAACTTTGCATTCTTCCGGTATAGAGATGGGCTCATTAGGGGGTGAGAGGGGGGTAAAATTAGCACTGAACCTATCTGCCAAGATGTTGGCAATATCAGTTTGGTCTGTATATTTAGTGCCATTGTGCTGTAACTCAGAGCAGATCTGAGTGTTGCCATTGAGATTCTTGACATAGCTATAAAATGCTTTGTGATTGTCTTTAGAATCGGTGGCGATTTTGTTTTCATAACTAGCTTTGGAGGATTTTATCAGGGATCGCAGCTTCTTACTGAGGCTGACCAAGGAACTCCTCCACTCATGGGATTTTACTCTCTTTTGCAACAGTTTCTTCCTTCTGTTGTACAGTTTGTTTATGGCAGGGGACCACCAGATTGGCTTCCTTTTTTTGGAGGATAGCATCTTGGTTCTGTTTGGGATAGCACAATCCATGCACTCATGTAAGTGCTTATAAAGAGCAATTGTGTAGGATTCAGTAGTTGTAACTGTATTGTCCATCTTGCATGGGTGTCATGAAGTTCACCACTTCTGTCTTAAGAAGCATGAAGCTGGCTTTGGAGAAATTTTTTACCATGATTTCCTTAATGGGGGGTGGGGGCAGGTTGTGGGATATCTAGGGTAATTAGCTTATGGTCGGATCGGACCAATGAGGCGTTGACTTCAGGTGTGGAACACACTCATGTTGGTAATGACTAGATCTAGGATATTGTTGCTCCTGGTGGGGGTGTGGATAATTTGATCCAGGGCATTGGAGTTTATGAATTCCAGAAAGCATTGAGCGAAGGAGTTGGTACATGAGTAGTTTTCCCAGTTAATGATGGGGTAGTTGAAATCACCCATTATTAGGGTGTTTGGTTGAACCCTAATATTTTCCAGTACATCAAGAAAAGTGGAGTCGGAATCCTGGGGCATGGTGGGTGATCTGTAGCAAGCTACAATTTGGATTGCAGTTTTGCCCAGAGTTAGTTGCACTTGGATAACCTCGGCTGCATTATGCTGAGCAACTAGCCTGGAGGTGTGGATATCCTTAATAAATATGGACACACCTCCGCCTTTGGTGTTCCGGTCCAGGTTACATGGCCGAAAAGTGTGGTATGAGTTATAGCCTGGTAGTGCAGGGGTGCTCTCTAGAGCCTTGAACCAGATCTCAGTCACTGCACAGACATCAATGTTCTCCATTTTAAGGAGTGCCTCGAGTGAGTGCATTTTGAGATTTAGACTTCTAGCATTGAGTAGCATCACCCTCAGTTTTTGCTTGCCTGTTCTTGTTATGGTTTTGAATTTGTCATTTGAACCTTGCCTAAAAAGGCACTATAGGGACGGCAAGAACCTTAGCCAGTATCCGGAATCGCAGGGGTGACAGGTGCAGGCCATCTCTGGCAAAGCATCGTGATCTGTTGACCATATCATCCCTGGCATACAGATACTGGATCCCTTTAGAATGTCACCAGAAGCTTAGCCAATTGTTGAAGTCAATCATTTTGTTTTTCTGGGTGATGGCAGAATGCTACTCATGGCTGGGGTCATACCTGCCTGGGCTACAAGATCGGAGAGCTCTTCCATGTCTCTTTTCATGTGGTCCAGGGAGGTATGTCTCAGGTCGTTCACACCAACATGGACAATGACAGAGTCATATTTGTACTTGTTGTGGAGTGACCTGAGTGTGTGGGTTATGTGGCGGATCCTGGCACCCGACACGCAGCTGACAGTAACCTTCTCCTTGTTTAGCCTGGTGAGTGGGACATCATTGTGCCTGACTATAGACTCACCTATGACTAGTGTGTTGGGTACATTGTTTTGCCTTATTGGCTGTGGTTGAGTGGCACACTGAGTCTGCAGGCTGTGTGTCATTTGGGTTGTGTTGGGGGGTGGAGGTTGCTTGCATTTCCGCTTTGGAGGTCTCTGTTGCTTTAGCAGATTATTATTGAGAAGCCTCCGCAAATGTTTTTGTGTGGATTTTGGTGGTGTAGATTTAGTGAGACTATGTGATGAGTGTGGTGTGGTGCAAGTGTTTACCTTCTCCTCTTGACTGTCAAGTTCAGTCTTGATTGGAAACAGCTTTACCTCCAGTTTGGCTACGATAAGTGCATCTCTCACAGGTTGTAGTGTTGGGTGGTAGGAGGAGAGGGTTGTCTGCGTACATGAGGCAATTTCTACATTGCCCCAAGATACCCAGATTCATCAGATAGACAGGAGAGCACACTGGGAGCTGACCCTTGGACATGCCTGAATAAAAAACTATTTTCCTCTAGATAAGTGAGGAAAGTGAGTACAAGAGCTGCTTTTCTCTAAGCAAGTGAGGAAAGTAAGTACCAAAACTGTTTTCCTCTAGGTAATGAGGAAGGTTGAGTGCTGTAGTAATTAGTAGGTTATTTAGTGCTTACAAGTTCTGAACAAGTGCTGGTCATGAATAAGCAAATTCAAGTGCTAAAAGTAAGAATATGTGTCTGGACTAAACTAGTTACAGGAAAGGGGGGAAACAAGTGCAAATTTGGGCTTTTAAATCAGAAAGTTGAGAGAGATGGAAAAACTGCCCAAACGGCCAGTAACTACAATTTCTGGGCCAGAACCACTCTTATGTGGTAAATAGGTTACCTAGTGCTTACCACTCCCACTGATGAGCTAGAAGGCTTCCTTCCAACACAGAATGCTTGGGGGGGGGGGGCTCCGAAGCTTACATACAGTCCTGGATACAGCAAATCTGAATCTGGACTACACTAGTTACAGGAAAGGTATTTAAATATATATATATATATATATATATATATATATATATATATATATATATATATATATATAGAAAAGTAGCTAAAACAGCAGTCAAAACAATTCAAATGCAGTGCAAGCTAGCACACTTGAGTATGTAGCAATGTTAGACCAAACAGTTTAAAAAATGCAATTAAATTAAAAATGACTAAAAACAAGTGCAGAAGGAGTCTGTTAGGCAGAATGAGGTAAAGAGATGGG
Organism: Protopterus annectens; assembly: GCF_019279795.1. Lineage (NCBI taxonomy): Eukaryota > Metazoa > Chordata > Ceratodontiformes > Protopteridae > Protopterus > Protopterus annectens. Next base: position 38,297,457 of record NC_056730.1, read on the forward strand.
ACTGGGGGGGAGTGTCCCAGATCAAATCTACAATGGGGGCGGGCAACTGCAAAAGCCTCCAAATTTAAACAACACAGGAATAGGGAGGGTGGGTATGGAAAAACCAACACCTTCAGCAGAGATCTTTAAAACTATACAGTGAAGCAAAAATAACAGTGGACAACTCTGAAGTCAGCCAGCAATGATATAAAATTAGTCAAACAACAATTACCAGTACACAACTCTGAAGTGCCAGAAAAATATACTCAGCTCTGTATATCTCCAGATAGTTTGAAGAGCACTTTGTCAGGACACAGGAAGGCTCCAGCAATGATATGCAGACTTTTTTACTAAGAGGGTCTAATTTTATGCAAGAAATCCTTGAGATTATCAGATAACACATAGGATGTAAAACCAGTTATACCAATTTAAGACAGAGAGAAATAGGGGGAGGGGGGAAACACCTTCAGCAGAGATCTGAAAAACTATAGAGTGAAGCAAAAATAACAGTGCACAACTCCGAAGTCAGACAGCAATGATATAAAATTAGTCAAACAACAATTACCGGTACACAACTCTGAAGTGCCAGAAAAATATACGCAGCTCTGTATATCTCCAGATAGTTTGAAGAGCGCTCTGTCAGGACACAGGAAGGCTCCAGCAATGATGATGTTGTTTATCTTTCGGCTTTTCCAGGTTAGGAGTTGCCACAGTGGAACTCCGGTCCGCTAACGATTGGCAGTCTGTTTTTATGGTGTTGAGTTGCCAGCTGGACGCCCAACCTTCAACGAAGGCACGCCCATTCAACGCATGTCTTTCTAACGCCCACGCGACCGTGGGGAGGACATGCAGACTCCACACAGAAGGCACTCCCAACCCAAGCCGAGAATCGAACAGGAGAACCTCTTGCTGTGAGGCAACAACGCTACCGCTGCTCCACCGTGGAGGTACAAGGCTCCAGCAATGATATTCTAGCAAAAATAGTCATCCAAATGGTCTCTCCATACCAGCACAAGTTCATAACTTGAGATTCTTTTAGGCATCAAAGAAAAACAGGGACCTTAGGGCAATTTTAGACATAAGCTATCTAAATTTGTTTGTAAAACACTCAAAGTTCCAGATGGTTAGGGTTCAGTCCATACTTCTGCTTCCAAAGAAGAATGATTGGATGTGCTCAGTTTATCTCCAGAATGTGTACTACTACATCAAAATAGACAGATGATACAGGAGATATCTTTGCTTCTGGCTGGGGAACACACTTCCAGTTCAGAGCCCTGCCCTTTGATCTCAACACAACCCTCGAAGTGGCTAAGCATAGAGAAACTGTGGAGCAGAGCATCTCTCAGTTGTTTCCCCTCTGGGGGAATCTGAGCAAAAATCTGCTGCATTTGGTGTTATGGGGAGAGGCAGCAAGATCGCAGCATGGCTGGCCCCACTGACATAATATCAGCATTGCTATTGATGGATTGATAACTTTACAAGCGCGGCAAAAGATATAGATTTGCTCAGTGTGACAGTGGTTGTGGCTCACTTTGAGATTGCTAGGATTCCGGGTGTTTCCTCTAACTTGACAATTGGCTCCTCACTGCTCTCACCAAGCATCTTTTGATTCATGCCAGGGACTGCTTGCTCCATCTATGCCTTGATCTAGCCATCACAGTCATTTACAGAAAGCCACAGTTTTCTCACCCTCATGTCATGGAGTTCATAGGTGATCACCTCGATACAGTTTCAAAGATAGAGAGGCTACCTCATTGCAGACTTTTCACAGAATCCTCCTGGGAAGGAGTTTCAGAAGAACAACCACCTTTATGACATCAGGCTGCACATCTCTTGTCTCTTCAATCCCCCCCCAGCCAAGTTGGTTTTACAGCTTGTATGATCTATGGCCAGATCCATAACACTAGCACCACTGGCAAGATTTTATATGCGGGTACTACAGTGGACCCTGGTTGTCTAGTGGTTGATAAGATGACAACCCATGACCTTTCCCATTTAAATCACCAGGATTTGCAAGGAACATGTCATGGTGGATCCATGCCCCGGAAGTTCCTCACAGATGACCCTTTGTTCCACCTTTGCCCAAGGCCACTATGACCACAAATGCTTCCCAACTGGGGTGGGGGCACTATGTGGGACAGACAGTTCAAGGCACATGGTCCTCTTTAGAGGGCAGTCTGCACATCTGTGTTCTAGAGATGAGAACTGCTCTCCTAGCATTGCAGGCTTTCCAGGATGTTCTTCCTCAGGACTGATTGCTGTACAGACAGATATGTTTGTAGACTGGTACATTAACAAATAGGTGAACACGCGGGTCTATATTAGAATCGCGAACATTCACAATGTCGAATCTGACATTGTCGACATGTAAACGGTGAAACAGCAGAATATTGAAGAGGTAAACGGAAATCTCCGTAAGGGGAGATGTCCATTTATTTCAAGGTAGTGCGGTCTCGGAGTTGGAATATTTAAGTAGCGAGGGGTGCAGCCCCCACGTGGGGGTGCAGGGGGGCTGCCCCCCTGCTTAAAACAAGTAGTTCTGTTTTTTGACTTTTTTCATGTCTTTATTAGGTATTCAATGTTACTGGACTTTAACGATATGATGTCGATCATATCGTATTCGAAGTTCAGTAACCTCGAGTACCTAATATAGACCCTAACACGCTCCTGTCTCTCTTGTCAAGAAGCAATGAGTGTGCCAGTGGGTGATATCTTCCAGTTGCTTTCTAAAAGCTATGCATATTCCTGGGAAGTCATCAGTAGTGAAGCTGATATTTCGTCAGATGGGTCAGCCATGCCTTGACCTTTTTGCTTCTCCCTACAACTCCAAATGCAGCAGTTTTTTTCCCAGATTCCCCCAGAGGGGGAGCAACTGAGTGACACTCTGATCCATGGCTTCTTTATGCTTATTCACCTTACCTCCCTTATCCCAAAGTTTATATAGAAAGCGCATCAATGGAAGAGCATTGTAATCATTGCCCCTTTTTGACCTCAAGTGCGGTTTCTATTCCTTTGGCTTCACTTAGTACACCTTCTTTGGGTACTGGATTCCTCTCCAGATCACCTGTCTCACACTCCCAGACTACCTCATCCAGACATCCAAGCCCTCAAGCTCACTGCATGGTTTCTCCAATTCAGTGATGGCTAGGCAATCCAGGCTTTTTTCTTACTTCCTCCCAAAAGGACTCCACCAGGAAAATAGACAAGACCAAATGGAAAAGGTTCTCTGTTTGGGCTCATGAGACATTTGGATCCTTTCTCAGCCCCTGTTCTTAGATTTACTTGCTTTAGTCTTCCATGAGAGAGCGAGTTACTCTACAGTCACAATACAGTTATCGGGTCTATATTCATCATACGAAAGTTAATTTAATCGAATGCATAAACGTCTACACCAAAATATTGAAGTGTAAAATAGTCGATAGCTGAAAATGTTGAAAATCAAAAGAACAAAATGTTATAGTTAGCCATACGACGTACAGTGACGTGAGACATCAGCAGTACATGCCATACTTATAAAGATCTGTATTTGTAATGTTTAGAAAAGAAGCTTTAGAACATATACAAACACATATCTTAACAATAATAACATCCCATAGATGTAAGAAAATAAATTTACATTGCCTTCATGATATCCTACAATTTTGTATAAATAAAATATAAAATACGTCATAGATGTGCGTTCGACTACAAAATTGCTAGCTCTTCACCTGTAGCTCCAGGCATTCTAGGTAACTGCTATCATACTGTAACATCTCAGAAAAATAGGGACATGTTGGTGGTGCAGCGGTTAGCGTTGTCACTTCACAGCAGAAGGTTCTCCTGTTCGATTCTTAGCTGGAGCCCCTTCTGTGTGGAGTCTGCATGTCCCTCCCATGGTTGAGTGATGTCTAAAGACATGTAGGTAGGTGCGTGAATAGGTGTGCCTTCTATGAAGGTTGGGCATCAGGCTGCCAACTCTGCACTGCAAAAATCCACTGCCAATCATTAGCGGACCGGAGTTCTGCTGTGGCGACCTCTAACCGGGAAAAGCCAAAAGACAGAAGACATGTAGATGGTTATTTATACACATTAGAAAAGACAATGAAGGATAGTCGATACTGGTGCTGCAAGTTTAAACAAACATTTAAAAGCAAAGGTAGAGCAATCACTATGAAGCAAGTAGATGGTGAAATTTTGTTAATCAGTTTTACATTGCTAGTGAAGTAGAACGTTATGTAGCTTGTCACCAATTGAAGGAAACAGCTTGTCTATCTAGAAGTACACCAGCATTAGTAGTAGATGACATTGTTGCTAACACATCTGTAGAAAGTACTTTGTTTGACTTCTAGATGTTATATGTTGCAACAGGTAAATCGTGTACAATGTAAAAAGATTCTTACTTATAGCATGGCTTCAACACCTTTAAATAAAGTAAATGCTACTGAATGTGTTTTGAAGGAAGGCAGACTTGTACAGAAACGTAAGGTAGACTTAAGTAATAATATCCATGTGTTAGTTTTCACTACTAAATAAAACTTTCAGGATTTGTGTCCTCTGCAATTTGGTTTATGGATGGTGTATATTTAACAAAAGGTTGTCTTTGTCACCAGTTGTATAGTATCCATGCTATACTAACATTTAGCAATAATACTAACAGGTTGCCATTAGTCTACTGTTTAATGTCCAAAAACTCATACATATCGTACAACTACTTATGGGAATGTCTCCATGACCTTTTGTCATCTCTTGATCCAGAGGCTAAGGTAGAATACATTCTGTTTGAGATGGCAGCAATTAAAAGTGTGAGGCATAACTTCATATGGTAACTTCTAAGGGATATTTGTTTCACTTTTCACAAACTGGTGAAAAGTACAATCTCTAGGACAGTCTACTTTGTATGGCAAGTCTGTACAATTTCAGTTAGCTATAAAGAAACTTATAGCTTTGTCTTTTGTACAGGAAGATGATTGGTTAGTACATTTAACAGTATTTCAGAAACATTTCCTGTTGAAGGGAAAGAATTACTGTCATACTTTGCAGAAGTTTGTTTTAGGACATGTCCATAAGCAGCAAACTAGATCAGCACACGTTTCACGATTTCCACCAATGTTTCCCATTTTATTTTGGAATGTTTCCTGCTTAAATGATTTGTCACTTCCACATACACGTCTATGCCAGCCTTCAACATAGTTTTGAGTAAGATGCATTTTGGGTAGCGTATCTCAGACATTCCAGCTGTTCTTAATGTTTTGGTACATGAGTAAAATAGGGTAAATGAGTTAAAGTTGCAGTTGTTGTCAGGTTGCCCACTTTCACCTAAGAAACAGAAAACTATTGAAAGGCAACTTTGTATGCAAGCAGTTTTGCAGAAAAGGAATGAATACTTTACCACTGATTTTGTGTGAGTGATAGCTATGCTTTTAAAAATTTAATTTTACACAAAAAGAACAGAATGCACCAAAGAGTATTGTACCTTTACTTTGCAGTAGGTGTTTGTTTAGTTAGCTATATATGTAGTATTGAAATCACACATTTCTATTCACACATATTGCAAGGGTGAGTTATAGGGTGTTCATGTTTATTCATTACACAGTAGGAGGCGAAGCTGGCCAACTATGTTTTTTCGATATTATGATTTTCTACGTTTAAATATGTCGAGCATGTTGCCATTCAATATTCTGCTGTTGACGTTTATACATTCGATTAAATTAACTTTCAATATAATGATATAGACCCAAGTTATCATCTATCTCCAGTTTTCATACTGGCGAAAGTCATTCCTCCCTGGTGTATCTCAGACTGTGCAAGTGATTCCTTAAGGATACTTTCAAACCACCTATTAAAGATTACTACTCCATGGGACATTGTAGTACTTTTACAGGCATTGACACAGTTCCCCTTTAAACTAGCAGCTAAAGTAGATTTAAAGTATTTATCCTGGAAAACTATTTCTAGTTGCTGTTACATCAGCCATGCGAGTATCTGAACTTGGGCACTGTCTTGTTGGCCATCATACCTAATTTTTCATAATCACCTTACTTCTGTTTAAATCAACCCCCCTCTTTTGCCAAAAATAGCGTCAAAGAATGTGCTTAATCAGGTCATTAATTTGCCTGCCTTTCTGAAATTCTCTAATAAAAGGTAATATATGCTTCATTTATTGGGCATACATAGCTCAGTTTCTACCTCCATAGAACTAAAGTTTTCAGAAGATCTGACCAATTGTTTCTTCTCTACAGAAAATTTGGGTCACTCCATGTCCAAAGTAACCTTAGATAGATGGCTCAGTGATTCTCATGTCTACTTAGTAAAGGGTTTGACCTTACCAAAACCTCCAAGAGTTCCTTCCGCAAGATCAGTTTTCACCTCTTCTGCTTTCTTAGCAAGAACGTCTATAGATAACATTTGTGCGGCTGCCACTTGTTCTAATGCTCATACCTTTATTGACCATTACAAGTTGGATATTTTTTCAACAGATAGGGCAGTGTTTGATTCTGCCTTCCACTGGAATATCCTTCCATAAAACCACCCAGGGTTGAGCAGCTGGGGGACTCTGTCCCATCAGTTGATCGGGGTTTACTTTGCTTTATCGAAAGCTGATATACTCAAACATTATTTTCGTGAGATGAAAACTGAAATCTCAAACTGTACAGTTTTTCCCAGAGCAAGTAAACACTTGCCCACATGAGGAACTATGCACTTTTCCCCACTGCAGTACGATGCTGGAGTTGGTATATATAGTTGGGTGGTGGGGAGTGCAGGCCCCACCTAGGTGGGTTTCAGATAATACTACTGTGCGTTTCCGTGAAGTTTTGGGCGAGTGTTTACTTGCCCTGGGAAAAATGCGAGGTTTGGGATTTTAGTTTTCATTATTTTTGTCTCGTGAAAATAACATTTGAGTGTTTGGTCTCGAGAGCATGCAAAGTAGATCCTTAGACTTAAACGTTATGTACATACCATAACGATGAATCTGTGTGGTCTGTTTACATCTTTACTCAGACTCTCTCCCTCCATTCCCCCTTCCATTTATTTAAGATTTATAGGGTCCTTTAGTATGATCTAAAGGATATTCCTTTTATGTCTATCCCCCTTTTAGCTCCAGACCTTCTACCTTCTTGCCTCTGGTACTTCAAAATCAATCTTTTTTCCCCATTTTGAATGTCATGATATTTAGACTTTCAGAGCTCTAAGACTGGGGGGGGGGGGGTGGCAATCTTGAACTGAGGCAATACAGGATTTGGTGGGGATTATGGGTAAGAGAAGGAGCTTGTACTATGGATCCTAAGTCTGAAAAGTGGCCTAAGTTGGATCCCAGACTCATCATTTGAGGAAGGATGAAAACAGACAGCACATACACATCGTTGTGGTGAGTACATCACTTTTGTTTCTTAGCACTTGCTGTCCCTGGGAGTCATTGACCTAGTGCCTTCACATCAAAGAAAGAAAAACGTCTACCCCAGAGTGTTTCTGATTTCAAGGAAAAAGCTTTCATGGAAGCCATTTCTGGATATTTTCTTTCTCAACCTGTTTGTGAAAGCACCAAAATTTAAAATGTTGACACTTCAATCTTGTTACTTATAATTTTTCCTTTGCGTTTTCTGGTAACATTAAATCTAAAGGATGCTTATCACATGCCCATAGCAACAGGCTTCAAGAAATGTCCTAGATTCTCTATATGTGGGTCACACTTCTGCTCTCTGTGCATAACTCTTTGGGTTGGCTGCAGCTCCAAGGGAGTTTGCAGTGTGTCAAGCTACAGTGACAACTCATTGCAGACCATAAGACATTCACATATTTTCTTATAGTTGACTTAACTTATATTTGCAGAACCTTTTGGCAAATGTCAAGAGCCCTTGACATGGGATCCAATGCTGTCTTGTTTTCATCTGATTTAACAAATGGATTGTTGGATCCAGCCTTGGCACTGATATTGAAGCTTTTTTGATACAGGACTCTGACGCCTCTCCTACCTATAAATTCTTTACCATAGAGATCTCCTGCCAAGGATAGCTCAATGTCTGGCCAGTATACCAAAGCCTTTAGATCTTGTATGCACCATATGTCACACGTGTGCTCCCCGTTCAAAATATAGGGCATTAAGTTGACATCAGACACAGTTGCCCAGAACTTCTTTGCCTCTAGTCCGAACATTATCGCTGCTCATTGGTCTGAATGCCCTTTGCAGTGCTGAATACGTAGCCATCAGATAAGTACCCCTTTGGGGTGTCTTTTGTTTTTCTCTTTTGGTTACCTTGAGTAAATGTCATCCAAGAAGGGAAGATGTCAGTGTCTTTTTTTGTTTAAGTGCTTCCCACAACCATACATCCTGTAGCATTTGTAAGGTGTTTGTGCCTAAGACTCTTAGCAGTCTGTTGTCTTCCCTGGCCATTTGTCTAGAGAACTAGAGACTTTAACTGTTAGCCCAGGGTAGCATGGCAGAATCAGTCAACCCCAAAGTACCATCAAGTAAAAAGGCCAAGAAATTTCTGCCAGATTCTTTAGCTGTCTGGCCTCCACCAGACGTTTCTCTAGAAGTGGGTGATGGCTCTGTACGTATTCCAGTGACTGTCAGATTCCTCTGCCACAAACCCATCAGAGGCTGGCATATGGAGCCTTCCTTTCGTAAATCCTCTGAGGCTTTACAGACATCTACACTGGATGTCGAGGGAGAACTCAGTTGATCGTCTTTGAGGACCCTAGATGGAGTCTGCAGATTCTGGTCAAGGAAAAGGTTCTAGGTACCCTTATTGAATCTCTTCAGGGTTTGGAACCTCCAATGCTTGTTAGGGCTGACATCCCTACCAAGAAAAAGCAGAAGACTAAGCATACTTCTCTCCACCCTAAGGATCCTCAAAGGGAATGGCAGGAGTTTACTCAGGGCCTGTTTAATGCCTTAATGGCCCTGAAGCTTTCTCAGGGGGTTTCTGTGCTTACTACCCCTTGGACTTCAACTTTTTCCAAACAGAGTATGATGAAGGATCCTTGTCTTACTCTTCCCAAATGCCTTTATCTTTGGCTTATGGTTCTGATGAAGAGGAAGGAGTTTATTAGTCCTGAGTCTCCTTTTGGGGACACAGTAGCTAGAATGATGGAGTACTTTTAAGTGGGATTCTTCTCAGCTGTCTGATATCCAGAAAAAGTATTATGAGTTGTTTCAGGTGGACACTCATAAACCTTCTGCAGTGCCTCCTGTGTGTTGCCTATATGTTAGACACCTTTATAGCTGCTTCTAAGTCTCCTGATTCTCAGCCTCCTGCTGCAAAGAAACCTGGCAGGTTATATAAGGTTCCTGAGGATTGTCAATTTTTATTTGTCCACCTCCATGCCTCCCCCCCCCTTCCCCTACTTTCGAAAGTCCTGCAGAAGATTCACCTGGACTCCCCCAAAAATCTTGCTAGTGACTTCATTTGGTCAAGACAGCACTAATTGCACCTGGCCAGATGCATTAAGATGCAAGTTACCTCACTGGTTGGACCTCATCACACAGGACAAGGGGTCTCTCATCCATCCTCACTTGTCCACTCTTCAACTGACACTGTGGATAATAGGGCTTTGATCCCTTTTAGACACCTCTTTTCTGATGATGTACTCTGGGTTTTACAGGAGGCAAGAAAACCTGCAACAGGAAAGTGCTGTATGTCCAAATGGAAGAGATTTTCTGTCTGGTGCTATGCTCATAACCAGGAACCTTTTTGCAGTGGAGAGTCCCTTTTGGTTCTCGCATGTTTGTGTGAGTTGCTCCAATCTGCTTGGCCTGTTCTTCTGTAAAGCCCCATTTGTCAGCTATTTCTGCCTGTCTGCCCTTGAATCCTCCTTTGGCTTCTCACTTGAGGTCATATAGTTTCTTAAGGGCATCCTGCATCTTAGGCATCCAAGGCGGGACTAATCATCCTCCTTGGGACCTTAATTTTGTTTTAGAAAAATTTACCCAGGCCCCTTTTGATCCTGCAGGTTTAGGTTCTCGACACTGTACCTGGAAGATTGTCTTATTGCTTGCTCTTACTTCTGCCGGGAGGGTTTCTGAGCTTCAGGTCCTTATGGCCATCCCTCCTTTTTTGGTTTTTCACAGGGACAAGGGTGCCCCTTCATACTAATCCTTGTGGTGATTAATGAGTTGTCTTTGGTTCATAGGTTGGTACTAGGCTATCGGCCCTAGGGCCTATATAAGCCTAGCCATAACAATCCCCTGGCTGTTTCTTCTCACACTATTTACTTCCCTGGACCCCTGTCTAGCAGGGCGACTGACATGATCCACAGGGTGAATTTCCTTTCTCCCATCCAATCGTCAAGGTTCCTTTTGAAGAGGGCCAAAGAGGCGCTCTGCTTGACATCAGAGTCTGGGGAGTCTCTGGGTCAGGACCTATCCCTCCAGCATGTTTTGTTCATAGTGATGACAACGTTTAGATCCCTGGAGTGTGTGGCTCTGAGGGATTGGGATTTCTTTAAGTGTAGCATGTCCAACAGCTCTGGGTTTGACATGTCCTTGTATGTTAAGCAGAGATCACCTCTGAGTAGACGATACGCGACAAGAGTATAGCTGGAGTTTTTTAAGGCGGTCAGCATAGGGCATCTGCTTTAGGCCTGTGATTCTTTTAGTGAGGTATTTCTGCGGCCTTTCCAGTTGTTGCAGATGTCTTGAGAGGTACATACCAAATGGGGTGTTGCATTCTATAATGGGTCTAATGAGGGATGAGTACAGTGGGACAGTGACCTCCATTTTTCTGGATGAAAAGCCCTGCCACATAGAAGGATTTCCTGATTGTTGTGGTGATGTGGTTATCGAAGGTGAGACCACTGTCCACCTGTGTCCCTAAGTCTCTTATCACACTTTCGGTGTTTATGTGGTAATTCATGGGTACATGTTTTTTCCCAAAGGGGATAACTATACATTTCTTGGCATTGAGCTTGAGCCTATAGCTCTGGAACCAAGCATCTGTTTCTGACAGTCCCTTTTGTATAGTATCCACATAATTTGAATGAGACAGTCCAACTCTCTCATTTTCCTTCTCACTTTGCTAGAAAGACGGTACTACATACATTGGATTTGCACAGATAGCTTGGATGTTATTTGGATAAAACAAAGGCCATTTGTAAGTCTGACCAGCTTTTTGTTTCTTTTCAACCCAGGACATTGGGATTGGCTGTTTCTAAGCAAATTATTTCCTCCTGGATATCTAAGGCCATTTCCTTTTGTTGTTCTTTTCATGGCAAATGTCTGTCTTCTTCCATTAGACCTCACTCCGCTAGACTGTTGCCTCTTTTGGTGCTTTCTTCAAGGGGATGGACAGCAATTCCATCCTTGAAGCTGCTACTTGGTCTTTAGTGAATACTTTTTAAGCAGTACAAATTGGATGTGGTTTTGAGGGCAAGAGAGGGATTTGCTAGAGCCATTCTGAATGGGTTTGTTGAGGGCTCTTCCCAGCCTTCCACCTCACAATCCTTTTTGAGTTTTTGTACTCTTCATACAGTGAAGAATACTGCAACAGTGGTGCAGAAGGACATAGTACAGTTGTGTAAAGTCTTACCATAACAGTAGATATCCTTCTCTTCACTGTTGCAGTATTCATTCATTTCCTCCCTCCACCCCCCCCCCTTTTTTCTTTTGGACTTTGCTTTGGTTTCCCTCCTGCCGAGGGTCTCCCTTTTCCATCTATCTGCATTTTCTCCTTCGGGATGTGCATAGCATAGCCTCTTTTATCCTGTGGAGACTGTTCTGTCCTGGGCCAATTCAATGCTGGGTAACTACGTTCATACACTACCTTTATGCCCTATTTTGTGAATGAAGAGTGTATGTGTGACATACGGTGCATACAAGATCTTAAGGCTTTTGTATACTGGCCTGACATTGGGCTATCCTTGGCAGGAGATCCCTACAGTGAAGAATATTGAATGGTAAGATTTTACACAACTGTACTTTCCCTCCACTGTAGCTTAGTACTTCAGATCTTGGTTGTTGCCTGAAGACTTTGGACAAGTTCTAAGAGGGATCTTCAGCCAGTAATATATCTTTGCATCATAACTTCTTTTTCTCATGTCTCTTTTGAGGCATTTATCGCTCCAGTTTAGCTTTTAGACTTAGTGTTGTGTGTACAATTTTATAGTTGCCCTGTTAGACAGGGGTCCAAGGAAGTAAATATTGTGGGAAGAAATAGCCAAGGAATTTTTATGGCTAGGCTTGTGTAGGCCCTAGGGCTGATTGCCTAGTACCAACCTATGAACCTATAAGATTAGTTTGCCAAGACTTGGGTAGTTAGGATAATAGGAGTAGTTCCTATAGTCATATGTTACTAGATTCCAGAGAGATTTGACCAAAGAGCTATCCAGGTCTCTCCTTGGTATTCTGTCTGCGGATGTTTAGAGGACTGTGAACTCCCAGCTCTCCTTATCTTCTAGTCTACTTCCAGTGTAGCTATGCAACTGCTTTTGAATGCAGTTGATAACATGGCTAGGGTGACCGGCACTAGCATCACCATGTGTCAGCATGAGCATGGCTGGATGCTTCTTTTGTGATTTCACAGAAGGCTTTAAGACCACCTTCGTCAATGCCCCCTTTGATGGCTCCACTCTTTGAACCCATGGTAAAAAAACACACTAACCAGAGGTTAGCAAGATGGTCAAACTCTTTATGGAGTGGGAATCCATTTCTCCACCCCACAAAGAACCTTTTCTAGAAATCAAAGGGCTGAAAAGAAGATGAGGTTCTGCAAGTGAGCATTTTTATCACAATATCCATAGGGTAGACCTTGTGGCAGTGGAGGAGGTAACTACAATGGATGTTACCCTAGAGGCAGAGGTGTGCCACACAGTGAGGGCTTTCGAGACCTCTTCCCAGAAAAGCCCTATCAGCACTCCTGAAGGGTTGCCAGACTGCTGCACCGTGGAGGCATTTGGGGGGGTACTTATCCATGCACAAGCAAGCTTGGCAAAATGTAACAGGCTCTTGGGTGCTAAATATAATTTTCCAGAGGCTATTCAAGTTCCTTTTCCCTTCCTTCAGTAAAAAAGCTAAAGTTGTCAATGTTCTGCCCAGTCGGTAAGAACTCGCAGCAGAAGTTTCAAAGCTGTTAAAGTCATCCATCCATCAAATCCCCAAAGACCAGTTAAAGTCCCAGAGTCTATTTGAAGTTTTCAGTACCCAAGAAAACAAAGGATCTCAGACCCATTTTGGATTGGACATTTTGGATTGGAGTCATCTTAAATCAGTTTGTAAAGCAGACAAAATTCCGGATGGTCACAATTAAGTCCATTATGCTTCTACTGAGGAAGGATGATTGGATGTGCTCCATAGATCTGTGCGATGTATATAAAGATAGAGAAGAGATCAAGGATATTCCATTTCCTGCTGGGGATCAATCACCATCAATTTATAGCCTGCCTTTCAGTCTCACGCCATCCCCCAGCTTGTTTACCAAGATAATGGAAGTATTGGCAGTGCATCTTTGCCTGCTAGGGATGCAAGTTTTCCAATATGTTGATGATTGTCTCCAGGGGTTTGCTACTGAGTCATCTGGACTTTCCGCTTCACCCAATGCAAGATGTAGGGATGACGGTCAATCTACCCAAAAGTTACCTTACCCCGATGTAGCAGAAATAATTTATTGGATGTCACCTGGATTCAGTTCTTCAGGTTTTACATTCTGTGCAGGCTAGCTATATTGTCTTGGGAGGTCACAGTGTAGCACTCCTTAACTTTCCAGGCTTCAATCAAAGCAAGACATAGTGACAGAAGAGCTGACCAGAGCCAGGACAGACCCTCACAAATGAAAATTGAATGGGGGGGCTTCCAGGAATTGATGCAGTTGTAGGAACACTTCAGATAGATCTTTTATCCTCCTTTCAGAACAAACTAACTAATCAAATTCTGGCACCAGATCTCCTTGCAGGCAGGCAGGCCTGGATGCGTTTTCATTCCCATAGTCGAGGATGTTTCTTTATGCATTTCCACTAATATCCACTGTAATTCTGAAGATTCAGGGCTACTCCCCAAAAAGTCATTGTGGTAACTCCCTTTTGACTCATGGTTCTCTCTTCTTATGGAATTTACCAAGCATAATTTCTGCAAGCTTTCTCACAGATTGGATCTACTCACAAGACAAGGGGAGTTTGATATACTCCAGTGTCAAACAATTTCAATTAACTGCCTGAATGATCCAATTTTGGATAGCTTTTAGGCACCTCTTTCATAAGGATGTGACAAGAAAGTGTGATGCTAAGAAGTCTTTTATATTGACAAGTGGAAACAATTTTCTAGTTGGCACCTATTCAATAACCACAACCCCTTCAGGGATTATGTAGCACTGTTCTTAAATACTTATGTGCGTTACTTTCCTCTAGCCTATCTTATTCCTCCAGCAAGGTTCATCTAGAAACCATTTCAACATGTCTGTCCATGGATTCCACCCCTTTCATCTCTGTCTTTGGTTAAACTGTTTCTGAAGGGAGTTTTTCATCTTAGGCCTCCTAGAAAACAACTGGCTCCTTCTTGGGATCTTGACTTTGTGCTGAAAAAGGAAGTATGAAATAACTTCAGGACAGCTTATCAGGGGACTTAAAGGTAATCATATGGAAAACTGTACTGCTTTTTGCTCTGACATTTGCAAGAGTGTCTGAGTTTAAGCTGTTGTGGTGAGTGAAACCTATCTGGTCTTCCATTGTCACTGCGTCAGATTAAGAATCATCCCTCATTTATGCCAAAAGTTGTTTTGCAGTTTAGTTTGAATCAAGCCCATCAATCTTCCAGTGTGTTCTATCCAGATCTTCAGAATCAAGGAGAAAAAAATTATATACTCTGGGCATGAAGAAATGTTTTTGGTACTATTTTGTTAGAACCAAGTCCTTTACAAAAGCAAATCAGCTGTTTATTTCTTGTGGTGGAACTAAGAAATGTCAACCCATGTCCAACAGACTATTTCAGAATGGTTGTCCCCAGCTATTTCCTTTTTGTTATTCCCACCATGCAGATCTATTCCAGGCAGTATCAAGGCACATTCTACTAGAGGCTTACCTTCTACGATGGCGTACTTGGAAGGGGTGGACTTGAAGTATTCTGGAGGCAGCAAAATGGTCATGGGTACATACATTTACAAAACATTGCAGACTGGTTTCTTTTTCCAGGTGTAGGACTGTCTTTGCTAGGACCATTTTCCAAGGGCTCCTGCATCCTTAACCTTCCTTCTCCCATGTTGGATAGACTTTGGTAATCAACCTATATAGCCAAAAGGCTACTGTAGCAGTGTGAATGAAGAAAATCCATCTGTATGGTACATTACCTTAACTGTAGATGTTCAAATTCCTCACTGCTGCAGTAGCCGCACCCACCCACCATCCCCCCACTTCTGTATATAGTTAGGTGTTGGGGTATAAAGTTTATATCATTTACAGGGTCAGGATGAGTAAACTCGCTCTCTGTGTATGGGCAAGAAAGTCCTGAAATTGTCAGCAGTCTGCTGCTTTCCCCAAAGGGACTAGGTTATCAGCAGTCAGAGTGTAGGACTGGGAGGGAGCTAGAGCTTTGTGAAAGCTGATTGGCTGTTGTATCCCAGGCAAGATACAACCCATTACTTTCCCCGATCCCGACCAATTTGGTTTTAATTGTAGGTACTCCCTCTTCAGTCTAATCAATGTCTTCATACGTAATGAGCCATATCATCCACACTAATCTGGATCTAGCTATGGTCTTCAGCATGAGTCTCCATGCAAGTATAACAAGCTTGCTCAATTTACTATTGATCCTTTAGCCATTCATTGCCTATATCACTGGCTCACGAACAGACCTTGCAAAGCAAGGGTTAAGGGTACCTCTTCTCCCCAAAAACCTGTCACAGTGAGGTTCCCCTTGATTCTGTCCTGGGTCCGCTGCTCTTTAATATTTTCTTTTCTGATGTTAAGGAAGATGTTGATGAGCTCTGGCTCATCAGCATCTCATCTGCAAACTGGGTGCCATCATATGCACCACTAAAAGCACACTTATTTTTTAATAAGGGCTCAGTTAAGCTAAATGCTGGTGTACTGACCATGGGCTTAAGCTTAATGCCAAAAACTGTAGTGTGTGGTCTTATTTAGATGGGCAATCGTAAATTCACAGTTGGGATATGTAGCATGACCGCCCTCGGTTAGTAAGCTTAACTCATCCAAATAATCAGGAGGTTAGCTGGCTAGGCTTCTTAATGGTCTTCCATACTGCATGCCCTAGTGTATAAGCAAGTTGAAAAGGTGACTTCTTAAGGAATGCACCTGTGCCTGATGTAAAGAAATTAAGTACACAAAGGAAATAAACTTAAGCACATTACCAGGATATTAATGATATGTACAATATTTGTGCTGTAGTTACTTTACTTTCATCAACATGCATGCTATTGTTCTTGCTGCTTTGGTGTCAGATTTTATTTTTTTAATTTGAGCTATTTTTTAACCAACATGGTATTCTTAAATATTTTTGTACTGGCAACTATAAAGCATAAAACATTTACCATTGCCGACTTTAAGCCCATGAAGATGTCACTGCCAAATTCTGTGCATTCATCATTCAAAAGTGTTATTTGTAAATCTGCAGCTGTCTTTCTCCATCTGCATTGTAAATATTTGTTTACTCATGTATTTGTTGTAAATCTGCATTTTATGGTCGTTTTCTATTTGCATTGTAAATAGTTTGCTTTTCTAACTAGTATATCTTTGAATATTTGATGTACTAAGCTGTTGCCTTTTGGGGCATGGGTCTTGGTTGAAAACGATCCGGTGACCAGTCCACCTACCTGATTATCGAATGACAGTAAACAAGTAAACCGATGAACCTGTGCCTGATGTTCTTCATCTCACATTGCTGCAGTCCTTACACTTGGGTAGTCCGCTGTCCTCGGTCGGCCCGAATATCAAAGTATAAGGCTGACGTCGGTCAAGGCGCATTTGACTGACATCAGGACGTCAGGGTACAAATGCGCATGACCGACGTCATATCCTCAGTCTTTTTTGCCGCATGGTCCGATGCAGAAGCAGCATTGCAAGTGCCGGTTGGCGTTCTGAGATTTTTCGATTTCGAAGTTTCAGACCGAGTTCAAAGTTGGCTAAGTACCCGTTGGGAATATTTTAGTTTTTTCTTGCCTCAGTCATTTACCGGATGTCAGAAAAAGTTAATAATTGTATTTCTTGTGGGAAACAGATACCGCATAGAGATTATCATACTTTGTGTATTCCTTGCTTAGGGCCTGAGCACGACGTTGTTGGCTGTCGCTCTTTTGCTAGATTTAATAAACGCACTATAAAGAGAAGGTTGGATTGTGCAAGGTTAGTCTTTGGGAAGCGGTGCAATTATAAAATGCCGTCGGATGCTCCGACGCCCGCTTCTTCGAAGAAGCGCAAGGACAAAGCAGTTAAGCCTAGGCTAGAAGAACCATCTGTACCGGACGCCGGTTCTTTAGAGGTGTCGGTGGAGCCGGTGGCTCCACCAGAGGTTTCTTTGTGTTCCCAGGGTGAGACTTTATTATTGCAAGATGTGGCCTCTCAGGAGGCAAGTCAGGCTGAGGGGGCTTCTCAGGTTACTATACTCCTCTCCCTTCCCAGGGTGGCTAGGCCCTCTCCTTCTGTTTCAAAGGCTTCTCCCAGGGGCAGGCCAGGTTTGGCTTCAGTTGGTGTTACCCCTAGCTCTTCAGGAACTGTGCCCAAGAAGCATATGCTTAAAATGGCAGAAGATTTGATTACTTTGATTAGGGGTTCTATGCCCCCTCCTGATAAGAGACCTAGGATGGAGCCTGAGCTGGGGGGTTTTGAGCAGGCTTCAGATGTTTCAGAGTCTTGACTGAAGATTTGCAGGAGTACTCTCCTTATTCTGATTCTGATGTGGATGATTCTACTCCTTCTGCTTCTCCTCCTGAGGATTTTTCTTTTCAGAAACTCTTCATTCCATGAGGGAGCATTTTAAGTGGGAAGGTCAGGACTTCTCTGATTCCAGGAAAAGGCTTAGGGAATTTTTGTTTTACCCCAGCATAGGCCTTTGGCTATACCTCCTGTTTTGGATGTAGTGGAAGATGTTTTTCAGAGGCTTCTCTTAATCCTGATTCTTTGCCTCCTGCTCCTGTTAAGCGGATAGGTATTACAGGGTGCCTGAAGCTCATAAGTATCTTTTTAAGAGTCCTAGGGTAGACCCAGAAACTGTTAGCCAGGGGCCTAAAGGTGTTAAGGCTTCTGTTGTAAAGAATCCGGTTCCTGCAGACAAAGAGGCTAGGGCCTTGGATAGATGGGGAAAGAAAGTTTATACTTCTTCCACTCTTGCTATGAGGGCTTTGAATTGCCAGTTTCACATGTTGAAATACCAAAACTATCTCCTTTCACAATTGAAGTCTAAGGTTGATGCTCTGGCAGTAGGTATTGATTGTAAAGAGTTGCAGGATTTGGTACATGTTTCTGAACAGGTGGGTAAGCATTCTTTGCAATGTGGTTTTGATGCTGTACAGGCCTCGTCTAGGGTGGCTGCCACTGGGTCAGTTCTTCGCAGGCACGCCTGGCTAAGGGATCAAAATTTGTCTGAACATGTTAAAACAAGGATTTTAGATGTTCCTTTACAATCTGACGTGTTGTTTGGTCCTCCTGTTGAGGCAGTTTTAAAGAAAATGGAAGACAAGGCTAAGTCTATGCAGACTGTTAAAGATTTCTTGCAGGTCCAGCCTCCAAAGTTTAGTAGAAATTGGCCTACTAAGGGGTGGACGTATCCTTCTTATGATTCCCAGTCTAGGGGTAGATCTAGACGTGGTAGGGGCAGAGCTCAGGGCTCTTTCAGACCTAGAACAGGGAGTTCTCCTGCACAGTCTTCGGGTGAGGGCAGGGGTCAGTCCTTTCGTAAACAGACCCAATGACCTACCTTTTCAGCTGCCAGAGCCTTCTCGTCTGGCAGCACCTTTGGGAGGAAGGTTGGCTCTTTTCAAAGAAAATTGGAGTTTAATTACCCAAGACAGATGGGTGTTGGATATCATACATCACGGCTACAGGTTTTATTTCCATACCTTGCCTCCTTTCAAAGGCATGCCAGGCGTTCCTCCTCAACAAAGAATAGAGGCTCACAAGCAAGTTTCTCTGTTACTCCAAATAGGGGCCATACAGCTGGTCCCTATGCCAGAAGTGGGCCTAGGATTTTATTCTCGCCTGTTCCTAGTACCAAAGAAGGGGAACACGTGGAGACCAATTTTGGATTTATCTACCCTCAACACTTATCTGGACATTCCCAAGTTCAAAATGTTGACGTTACAGCAGCTTTTACCTCTGCTGGGCAAAGATCATTGGATGGTAACTTTGGATCTCAAGGAGGCTTACCTTCATGTTCCTATCAGACTAAGTTGCAGGAAGTATCTGCGTTTTCGAGCTGGGACTTCTCACTATCAGTTCTCTGCATTGCCCTTTGGCTTATCTACTGCCCAGAGTATTCACGAAAGTTCTGGCTCCAGTGATAGCTTTCTTCAGGCTAAAAGGAATACAGATTTATCCTTATTTGGACGACTGCCTGATTCTGGCTCAAGGAAGGGAAGAGCTTCTTCATCATTTGGAATATGTGATAGCAGTGCTAAGATGCCTGGGGTATTCTGTGAGCGAAATAAAGTCCAGTCTAGTACCCTCTCAGGACATGTGCTTTCTGGGTGTGAGACTGAATACAGCATCCCAGATGGCCTTTTTAACCCCGGACAAACAAAAGAGTCTATCCCTTTACTTCCATCAGCTATCTCATCAGTCCGGGCTGACTGCAAGGACAGTCCTTCAAGCCTTAGGGTTCATGGCATCTTGTATTCTGGTGCTTCCCAATGCCAAACTGCATATGAGGAAGCTGCAATGGTATCTCAAAATGTATGGACACAGCACTGCCAGGATCTAGACACTGTCATTCAAATAATACCTTGCATTCAAAAGGAATTTTTGTGGTGGGCTCAGGAATGTCACCTAAACAAGGGACTCTCTGTGACCCGGCCAGAGGCGAGTCAGATTTTAACGACAGATGCCTCAGACAAAGCTTGGGGAGCTCATCTAAATGGAAAGTGGATACAAGACAAGTGGCCTGCCAGACTACAACATCTACATATCAACCTGAAGGAGATGTTAGCAGTCCAGTTTGCATTAATAGCTTTCAAGGATTTACTTCTTCCAGGGCAGGTGTTGATTCTAACAGACAACACAACTGTCATGTGGTACATCAACAAGCAAGGGGAACATTCTTATCCTCTATGCAGGCAAGCAATGATTTTGTGGGAGACTGCTCTCAGTTTACAGCTCAATCTTCAGGCAAGGTTTCTGCCAGGAGCACAGAACTCCTTAGCAGATGTGTTGAGCAGGCAATTATGGATCCCCACAGTGGAAATTGGATCCTCATGTATTTCAGAAATTGACAGTGTCATGGGGAACTCCAGACATAGATCTGTTCGCTTCTCCA
This sequence comes from Protopterus annectens, assembly GCF_019279795.1. Classification (NCBI taxonomy): domain Eukaryota; kingdom Metazoa; phylum Chordata; order Ceratodontiformes; family Protopteridae; genus Protopterus; species Protopterus annectens. The sequence goes on from NC_056730.1 coordinate 38,317,819, forward strand.
CTAAACCATCAGCTGCCAAAGTTTTGCACAAAAGGTTTCATCCCACAGCTTGGAAAGTGGATGCTCTTTCTTTCAATTGGAGCAATCTTCATGTGTATGCCTTTCCTCCTCTGCCTCTCCTCCCAAAGGTACTTCTGAAGGTCAGACAGGACAAGCCAAGGATGATTTTAATAGCTCCAGATTGGCCTCGACAGCACTGGTACCCATTACTGAGAAGTCTGGTGCGGAAGCCTCCATGGCCTTTGCCTTGATTCCACACCTGTTGTCACAGGAGGACAGCCATTTGCTGAATGTCAAACTTCACTCTCTTCACCTAACAGCCTGGCATATTCTGTTTTGAACCATAGAGGGTCTCAACTTCCACAACAAGTTTTGAATGTGATTTTGGAAGCTAGAAGGCCTAGTACAAGGAAAGTGTACGCAGATAAATGGAAGAGATTTTTATTTTGGAGTGCAGCAAAAGATTTTGATGTTTCTGAGCCTAATTTGAGTGTGGCTCTTCAATATCTTACTGAGTTACTGGACAAAGGTTTGTCTTTCTCTTCTATTAAGGTTCATGCTGCAGCAATTTCGCTCACTATGATTGTGTCCCACCATTGTTTTCTCATCCTTTGTTCAAGCAATTTCTTAGAGGGCAAAGAATATAAGACCCCACGAAGAGCTCCTACTCCTGCTTGGGATCTCAATTTTGTGTTGGAGAAACTCACTCTACAACCTTTTGAGCCTGCAGCTACTTCTGAGTTGAAATATTTATCATGGAAGACTGCTTTTTGTTGGCAATTACCTCTGCAAGAAGGGTTTCTGAATTGCAGGCCCTTATGGCGGTTGAGCCTTTCTTGATTTTCCATAAGGATAGGGTATCATTACGTACTAATCCTTCCTTTATGCCTAAGGTGGTTTCTAGTGTGGCTTTAAACCAAACTATTCATTTGCCTACTTTTTATGCAAATCCCCAAAATAAAGGGGAAAAGATTTTGCACACTTTAGATGTACACAGGCAGTTGCGTTATTATTTGGACAGAACTAAAGGGTTCAGGCAGTCTCAGCAGTTGTTTGTTTCTTTTGCTTTGAGTTCTCAGGGCAAGCCTGTCTCAAAACAAACTATTTCTGAGTGGATTGGGTTTTGCATTGCTTTCTGTTATTCCCATCATGGCAAGGAGGTTCCAGCTGGGATTAGGCCTCATTCCACTAGGGCTACTGCCACTTCAACAGCTTTTGAGGGGAGTGGCAACCAAGGATATTTTGGAGGCAGCTACTTAGAGTTCAGTGCATACTTTCTCTAGGCATTATCACCTGCCACTTTACTCTAAAACCAGGGCTGGTTTTGCCACTGCTGTTTTGCAGGGCATTTTGGCAGCTCCTGCTTCCTTGTAGTTAGCCATCCTCCCTTACCTCTGCTTTGGGATTCTACCCAAGTGTAAGGACTGCAGCAATGTGAGATGAAGAACATAGTACAGTTTTGTACCTACCATAAATGTAGATGTTCGAAGATCCACATTGCTGCAGTCCAATTTACCCTCCCTCCTTCCCCTCTGCAGTTAGAGGTGGTTGTGTGGGTTGGGTTGTACATATTGTGTATATTGTATATATTGTACATATAGTTAGTGCAAGGGTGGTTGGTTGGTTGTTTGCTGTCTTTTGGTTTTGACCTTTCTTTTTAGGGTCTTCTGACATCTGGGGCAAGAAAAGACTGAGGATATGACGTCGGTCATGCGCATTTGTACCCTGACATCCTGATGTCAGTCAAATGCGCCTTGACCGACGTCAGCCTTATACTTTGATATTCGGGCCGACCGAGGACAGCAGACTACCCAAGTGTAAGGACTGCAGCAATGTGGATCTTCGAACATCTACATTTATGGTAGGTACAAAACTGTACTTTATTTATACATTAACTGGTATGGTGAATAACTCCATTATTTGCATTTTATTTCTCCTGGATGTTCACAAGTGGAACTGAGACCAGTAGAGAATGTAAATTTTGAACAATGACAAGTAAAGGAATGAGTCAGATTGGGGAGTTCCAAAATGGAAGACTTAAAAGCTGAGGAGCTGTGTTCAATAAATGCACTGCACAGACCGCTAATATTGTTTTAATGTGTTTTACATATATTTATTGCTCTCTCATAACCTATTTTTTTTTTCAGACCCACAAGCCTAGATGCATTTGTCTTTGGCTATATCGCACCTCTATATAAAGCTTGTTTGCACAATTCTCATTTACAGCTGCACCTGAAACAGCTTCATAATCTTTGTAAATTCTGTGACAGCATTTTAAGTACCTATTTCACCTCAGAGATACAACAGAAACTAGAAGGTAAGTAAGATAAACATTGCATTTAATTCAATAAAGGAAATTAGGAGACCTCCGTGACTGTTTTTGTGTAACCAAATGGCAGTTTAATGAAAGTCATACATTTTATATATGCTGATGGTTTTGTTTTCAGATATTTGACTGGAAATGTGACACTTTAGAGCAGAGGATTAAAGTTTGAGAAATTAACAAGTTTCATCCTGTAGTGATAGGGTTTTACACTTCTGTTTAATTCTGCAGGTCACCACAAAAAAAAAAAACATTAGTTGCCTAGCTATTTAAAAAAAAGGAGAGAGAAGGGACCCCTAAGGTTGCATCAGATGATGTTCATCGTGTTTCACTGTTGCAGTCATTACACTTAGGTTATTTGCTGGCAGGCTGCCCGCAGTCGGCCCGAGTTCCAATGTCTTGGTCCGGCTTCGGTTGCTGTCGCCTCTTCCCTGACGTCAGTGTCCAGGGTTATAAAAGTTGCAACCGACACCATTTTCTTCAGTCTTTCTTGCCGCGTGGTGCCTGAAGCAAAAGCAGTTTGCAAGTGCCGGTCGGCCGACTCCTCAGATTTCCGAAATTGAGTTTCAGAACCGAAGTCTTCAATAAAGCTAAGTACCCCATTGGGGAAACTTTTTCTTGCTCCAGACCGTTGTCAGTAAAAGTTAATAATTGTATTTCTTGTGGGAAGCAAATACCTCATAAGGACTTTCACTCTTAACTGTATTCCTTGCCTAGGCTGTGACCACAACATTACTAGTTGTCAGTTTTGTGCTAGATTCAACAAACGCACTATTAAACGTCAGTTTGATTTTGCTTTACATTATTTTGGCCGAAGGTTTAATTACATAATGCCGTCGGAACAACCGATGACCGGAATTTATAAAAAATGCAAAGACAAAGAAAAGGACAGGCATCCGAGGTCCAAAACTGACGACGAAGCCTCTTCTAGGCCAGTTGCCGGTTCTCAGCGAGGCGCTTTCGCAGCCCCTGACACCCGCTACCTCAGAGCTACAGGCCCTATCCGACAGCCACATGGAGACACCGAGGCCTGTGGATACTCAAGGTATTGGGCCTACGGAAACTATTCCCTCAGATGGGTCCGGAGCCGCTGAGCAGGCATCGGCTTCTGAGGGTGTTTTCAGACCTTCACAGCTTACAATTAAGCCCACTACAGCAGCCAAGGCAAAGTTAAAATCACCATTAAAGACAAGGAAACAAGTACAGCATTCTACTGAACAGTCAACCATGCCAAAGAAACAGATGCTTAAAATGGCCGAAGACCTAATTACTTTAATTAGGGGTTCCCATCCCCCCTCCTGACAAAAGGCCTAGGCAAGACACTGACTATGATTCCTCTGACCAGGTTTCTATTTCCTCTGATTCCTCTTCTGACCAGGGATACTCTCTCCCTCCATGTGAGGACTCTGATGCAGAAGAGTCTATATCTATAGCCTCTCCGCTCGAGGATTATTCTTTTGGGGAAACCCTGAACACCATGAGGGAGCATTTCCATTGGGAGAGCCAGGATTATTCAGAATCCAAGAAAAGGCTTAGAGACTTTCTTTTATTGCCTCAGCACAGGCCCCTGGCTATTCCCCCTGTGCTTGATATTGTTGATGATGTTTTTTCTGAATCCAGTCTGACTCATGATTCTTTACCCCCTGCACCAGTCAAGCCAAACAGGTACTACAGGGTCCCTGACTCTCTCAAATTTCTTTACAAAAACCCTGCTGCAGATCCAGAAACAATTTCTCAGGGTCCTAAAGGGGTTAAGGCTTCCACTGCCAAAAATCCTGTCCTGTCGTATAGAGATTCCAGAGCTCTGGACAGATGGGGGAAAAAAGTTTACACTTCTGCTACTTTAGCTGTAAGGGCTTTAAATTGCCAGTTTCACATGCTTAAATATAAACAGTATCTCATGTCCTTGTTAAAGCAGAAAATGGTTTCAATCTCAGAAAGTCCTGACAGTAAGGAAATGCAGGATTTATTGCATTCAGCTGAACAAGTGGAAAAGCATACTTCGCAGTGTGGTTTTGATTCATTAGAGGCTTCTTGTAGAGCCGCAGTCACAGGCTCTGTTATTCGAAGGCATGCTTGGTTGAAAGAACAAAGTTTACCTGACCATGTTAAAGTTAAATTGTTGGATGCTCCATACAGCATGATACTTTGTTTGGTGTTAAGGCAGAAGAGGTTAGGGGGAAAGCTAGCACTTTTTTCAAAAAATTGGCACAAAGTCACCCAGGACAAATGGGTACTGAATATTGTTTCTCAAGGCTACAGGTTCCACTTTCACACACTTCCAAAATCAAGAGGTATGCCAGACCTGCCACAGAACCAATGGGCAGAGGCGCAAAAACAAATTGCTGCTCTCATGAACATGGGGGCGATTCAAAGAGTACCACAGCAAGAACAGGGCCAAGGATTTTACTCAAGACTTTTCTTAGTACCCAGAAAGGACAAAGCCTGGAGACCAATACTGGACCTGTCAATCCTAAATACTTTCTTGGATGTTCCAAAATGTTAACACTACAGCAGCTTCTACCCATGCTGCGCAAGAAGGTTTGGCTAGTTACTTTGGACCTCAAGGAGGCATACCTGCATGTCCCAATCAGACAAACTTGCAGAAGATACCTCAGATTCATAGCAGGCTCAATGCATTACCAATTCTCTGCACTGCCCTTTGGCTTATCTACTGCGTCCAGGGTCTTCACAAAATGCCCGGCACCAGTAATTGCATTTTGCAGACAAAAAGGAATTCAAATATATCCCTACTTGGACGACTGCCTTATTCAAGCAGAGAGCAAAGACATTCTACTAAAGCATCTGGCTTTTGTAAAACGATTACTAACTTGCCTAAGGTACACAGTAAACGAAAAGAAATTAAAACTTGTGCCCTCTCAAGAGATAATATTCCTGGGTGCAAGCTTAAATACAACTACTCAGATGGCTTATCTCATGCCAGACAAAGGCAACTGACTCGATACTTTCAACTGATGGCAACAAAGACCCAGCTCCCTGCAAGAAAAATTCTGCAGGCCCTGGGCTTCATGGCATCCTGCATTCTAATAATTCCATATGCAAGACTGCATATGAGGAAACTACAATGGTATCTAAAAAGTGTTTGGACTCAACATTGTCACAGCCTGGAGGCAATCATAACTTTAATTCCTTGCCTACAACAGGAGTTTCGATGGTGGTCCCAGGCCTGTCACCACAACAAGGGACAGCCTTTCACCCTACCCACAGCCAGGCAGACAGTAACAATGGATGCATCGGATTATGCCTGGGGGCACATATGGCAGGGAAATGTATTCAGGACATGTGGCCCAAGGAACAGATGCATCTTCACATCAATCAGAAAGAGGTGCTAGCAGTACAGAATGCCCTGACAGCTTTCAAGGACCTACTACATCCAGGACAACTACTAATAAAGACTGACAATACCACAGTTATGTGGTACATAAACAAGCAAGGGGGCACACATTCCTACTCCCTATGCAGGCAAGCCATGACCTTGTGGAACACAGCACTAACCTATCAGGTACACCTGCAGGCACAGTTCCTGCCAGGAACAAACAATACACTGGCAGATGAACTAAGCAGAAATCTCTTGGACCCTCACAAATGGAAATTAAATCCACAGGTGTTCAGCATGATAACAAAGAAATGGGGACGCCCAGACATAGATCTTTTTGCCTCCCTCCACAATTGCCAACTACAGAAATTCTTCACAAGAACGTATCACTCTCAAGCATGGAAAGTGGATGCTCTATCATTCAGCTGGAAAGCTCTGACAGTCTATGCCTTCCCACCAATGCCTCTTCTTACCAAAGTGCTCCTAAAAGTCAGACAAGAAAGGCCAAATATGATCCTGATTGCCCCAGACTGGCCACGCCAGCACTGGTACCCAATCCTAAAGAGCTTGTCTCAGGGCCCAGCTTGGTCTTTACCTCAAATTCCTCATCTTCTGACTCAACAAAACAATCAGATTCTGCACAGTCAACCAAGAACCTTAAATCTGGCATCATGGCAGATAATGTAGCCACTCAGACTGCACCTCTCTCTAATGCTGTTATGGACGTCGTTTTAGAAGCCAGGAGGCCCAGCACTAGGAAATCTTATGCAGAAAAATGGAAGAGATTCTGTGCTTGGAATCGGGCACAAGGACTCAACCCACTTGTTCCAAATATACCTCAGATTTTACAATACCTCACTGAGATGCTGGACAAAGGCCTATCTTTCTCATCAATTAAAATCCACACCTCTGCCATTTCAGCTCATTACAATACGGAACCTCCTATTTTTTCACATCCTCTACTAAGACAGTATCTCAGAGCGGCAAAAAACATAAGACCCCCAAGGAGAGCACCAGTACCAACTTGGGATCTCAATTTTGTTTTAGAAAAACTCACACTGTCTCCTTTTGAACCTGCCAGCACAGCTGATATAAAATTCTTATCATGGAAAACTGCTCTGCTCCTAGCAATAACCTCAGCAAGAAGAGTATCAGAGATACAGGCATTAATGGCTGTGGAACCTTTCATCATTCTTCACCAGGACAGGGTTTCTCTTAGGACAAACCCAACTTTCATGCCAAAAGTAGTTTCCAATGTGGCCCTGAACCAAACTATTCATTTGGCAACTTTCTACCCAAATCCCTAGAATAAAGGGGAGAGACTTCTGCATGCTTTGGATATACACAGACAGCTACGATTCTACATGGACAAAACAAAAGCTTTCAGAAAAACTGAGCAACTGTTTGTAGCCTATGCTGCAGGATCACAAGGAAAGCCTATCACAAAGCAGACAATTTCAAAATGGATAAGACACTGCATCCGCCTCTGTTATGCACAACATGGCAAATCAGTGCCCAAGGTCATTAGGCCACATTCTACCAAAGCAGCAGCCACTTCAGCAGCCTTTCTCAGAGGAGTACCAATCAAAGACGTTTTAGAAGCTGCAACCTGGAGCTCAGTGCACACATTCACCAAGCACTACTACTTACCTCTCTACTCTAAATCCAGAGCAGGCTTTGCCACTGCAGTCCTGCAGGTCCTGGTAGCCTCTCCAAATCCAATTTAGACCCAGCCGCCCAACCTCAGCTTTGGGATTCAACCCAAGTGTAATGACTGCAACAGTGAAACACGATGAACATGGTAAAGTTGTGTAGCTACCATAAATGTAGATGTTCGAGTGTATTCACTGTTGCAGTCCAGGTTACCCGCCCACCATCCCCCTTCTCATTGCTGGGACTTCTCTGTACTTCTCAACTCTATACAACCTATGTGGTATATTTGCTTGTAGGTGAAGGAAAGGTTTATATTACTACATGCATGCTTTTTGGCATATTTTTATTTTTCCAGCCTTCCTGTCTCGGGGCACCTGACATCTGGGGCAAGAAAAACTGAAGAAAATGGCGTTGGTTGCAACTTTTATACCCCTAGTGCACTGACATCAGGGAAGAGGCGACAGCAACTGACGTCAGACCAAGACTTTGGAACTCAGACCGACTATGGGTAGCCTGCCGGCGGATAACCCAAGTGTAATGACTGCAACAGTGAATACACTCGAGCATCTACATTTATGGTAGGTACACAACTGTACTTTTTACTGATCTCTAAAATGACAATTTCTAATTTCTGTAGTCGTAATGCATGTGTGTATGTATAATTATGCTTCGGATATAGCTCGTGTTATATAGTTAAACTTACTTTAGTTGATTCACACATCAGTGAAAAGTATTGGCCAAGGACAACCACAAAGCATTCTTTAGCTATGCCCAACAACCTCGAAGGCAGTACACAATTGTGTGCAGAGCTCATTGTATAAGGAGCCCACTTTACTGAGCCATAAGGTGTAGCAAACCTCAGCTTTAACTTTACCCATGTCTCCCCCTCAACCTTCCGTCAGGAAATATCATCAAATATAACTCCACTTATTATCAGTAGGGAACATGTCCTTAATGCTGTCTCCAAGACCAAGAACACTGCGTCATTCGGCCCAGAGAGTATCCCAGGATACCTTCTAAATAGCATGAAACATGATCGATCAAGGCCTCTGGGATTACTATTTAACCGTAGCCTCCAAACAAGTTTCATGCCTCATGAGTGGAGAAAGGAAACTCATCCCTCTGCACAAAGGTATTCCATCTACAGACCCTGGAAACTACAGACCCATAAGTCTCACTAGTCTTGTATGTAAAGCCATGGAAAGAATTATCATTGAGATGATCAATAAATAAAGATGTAGTAAACCTCCAGAGACTGGACCCAACCCAGTTTGGTTCGTCAAGGGCAGATCAGACCTACTCAACCCGGTGGACTTCCTTGAAAAGGTTAAGAAAGCAGTGTATGAGGGCAAAATCATTCACACTGCCTACCTTGACCTGGCCAAGGCATTTGACACAATAACCCACTTGGGCATTGTTGATAAACCCAAGAGGTTAGGTAAAAAAACGGATGTCACTCTGTGGATAGCCAACTGGCTCACAGGACCCAGGAAGTTAGAATTGGGAGTCCACCTCTACAACAAGGCCTTTCACAAATGGAGTCCCTCAGGGGTCAGTCCTTGGACTACTCCTTTTTGGCATTTACTAAGTCAAGGTCAATGTCAGTTGCCTCTGACTGACTAAATTTCCAAATTATTGCAGTTAGGAGCTGTCATTAAATCTCACAGTGACACAAATGTTCTCCAGGAGGGGCTGACACAGACAAACAACTGGTGTCAGAGCCATGGACTAAAACTAAATGCCAAGAAATGCATAATAGTATCCTTTAGGAAGTCATCATCCCTGGTAAGTGTCATATTCACAACACACCCCCCTTAGAGTTGACCCAGTAGACAGGGACTTTGAAACGCACACACAGCTAGTAATCTAGCCTTTGACCATCACGTGTCTAAAGTGGTGAGGAAATCATTCTATGTTCCACAACTTATAAACACATTTATGGTATCCAAGTCCAAGGAAGTCATTGTTCCACTGTATTCGGCATTCATCATACCTATCATTGAGTACAATGCCCCCTTTGGTATGTACCTAACCAGGCATATCCAACAACTGGAACATCCAAAGAGTTTCCTCACTAAAAGAATACAGGGTGTAAGTAGAATGTCCTATGCAGACCACCTCAAGACCCTATCCCTGTATTCTGTCTCCTACAGGCTTTTGAAGGGAGATCTATGTCTGACATACAGGGCATTGTCAGGCCCCACTCTGATGGACCTCTTGCATATCCAGAAAACAAACAGCACCAGAATTACCCATTCTGAAGACTTAAGCCTTGCCTGTAATATAAATATGACCTGCTGGAAAGATGTGTGTATCATACAGACTACCCCGTCTATGGAACAGGCTCCCCGTCCATGTGAAGCAGAGTTCCTCCCTAACTCAATTCAAGGGCCTTGTGATCGTTAGCATAGTAAACACCTATGAACACATTTTGTTGAATTACAATTCATAGAAGACTGTGAAAGTCTAAAGACATAAGATTCACTGACTGAGTGTTATCTTTTTTCCATGGCCGTGTGACAGAGTTTGTAAGGTGTGTGCAGGAAGACTTTAAGATACTTTCTGTATAGTTGAGCTGTGTTTCAGTAAAATGTCTTTTTTAGAGTAAAATTACTCTGCTGTGATGTAATTCAACAAAATGTGTTCATAGGTGTTTACTAGGCTAATGACCACAAGGCCTTTTTTAAGCCTAGCCATGCATCCCAAATCTCTGACAAGTTCTGATGCCCTTGATAAGTGCAAGCATGGGCCTGTGAGATGAACCATTTACAGGTTGCCTGTGTCTATTAGAGACACAGGTGCCAAACGAGAGATGAATTTCCAGTTTCCCATCCAGTTGTCCAAGTTGTACTTGAACAGGGTTAGGGAGGAACTCTGCTTCACATGGATGGGGAGCCTGTTTCATAGACTAGGTAGTCTCTACGATACACATCTTTCCAGCAGATCATAAAATATATATATATATACACACACACACACACACACACACACACACACACACACACACACACACACAAAAACACACACATATATATATATATATATATATATATATATGTATCTGAAGTAGCATTTGCTCTGCAACCTGTGGGTATCGGATCCGACAGCTTTCCAAGATCCGAGCTCCTAGCTCCTCCCCCTACCCATAATCCCCTGCTACCAACCATATTACCTCAGATCGTTTTTTGCCGCGGCTGAAGAAGCTTTCCTTTTTGAAGAGCTACTGGCTGGGTGAGATCATTCGTGATTTATAAACTCTCTAGAATTTAAAATCTTGTGTGTGTGGCATTGGCCCTTTTTTCTATCCCTTTTTGTGCTAGTTTAATTTTTTTTGGTGCAGTTAATTAGCTTTTCTTTAGTCACTCCCCCTCCCCCCTTAGTGTTTGGGTGTGTGTGTGAGTGCTAAGATGTCGGAAGGGCCTAAGGCCATTTTTTCTAAATGTACTGAGTGTGGCCACAAGCTTTCCCCAGCTGATGGCCACACTCAATGTGTTTTGTGCCTGGGGGCAGCCCATCTATCAGAGGCCTGCCAGATCTGTGCGGCCTTTAACCCCCGGGCACTTCGGGATAGGAAAAACAAGCTGATGCTGGTGGGAAAGCTCCCCCAGGAGTCAGCTTCTTCTTCCTCTCCCGTTCGGGCTCCGGCGGCCCCGGCGCCCTCTGTTCCCTTAGCTCAACCCGGGACTCAACCTCCCTCTTCAGATTTGAGCTCTGAGGAAACTAGTGCCTCTTCTGCTAGAGAGAAGAGGCACAAGGATAAGGAGGGACATAGATCCCATAAAAGGCGGGCTGAATCTCACCCCTCGGCTCCGCCAGCTAAAGCAGCTAAGTCTCCTTCGGGGGTCTCCGGATCCTCCTCCTCTCGGCTCCGTTCGCCTAGCTTCTCGCTGGAGGAGGAGGATCGGTCTCCCTCGAGGTCGTTGAGGCGGCCCTCCCGGCCCGCCTCGACTACCTCTTCCAGGTCAACCAGAAGCATCTCCGAAGCAGATATGGGTTGGATGATGCGTCTGTTCTTGCAGACCCAAATGCAGATGGGGGTGCTCTTGCCTCCCCCCCCCTCTGGGGGGGGGAGTGCGGCCCCCATGTTTGCCCCGATCACTCCTTCTCCGACTCGTTTTCGGATCTCGGAGTCATCGGATCTGGGCCCCTTCGGACCCAGGGATTTGTCGGCACCGATAGCGCTGGTCTCTTTGCCGACTATGCCCTCAAGCTTGTGGATCCGAGCTCTCGGGGCTGAGGGCTGAGCGTCGGATACGAGGGAGTTGTTGTGTCTTCGGAGCTGTTGGCTTCGGATCGCACCTCTCTCTCGGCGCCGACTGCATTGGTTCCGACCCCGATCCCTTCCTCGGAGCCGAGGAGATTGCTTTCAGAGGCTGGCGAGGGCGATTCTCCATCGGCTTTTGAAGTAGTGGAGAGGGTACTGTCGAGGTCCTCGGTTCGGGCTTCGGATCCACCCGTACCCGCACTGTATGAGGGTCTGTCTTCCATCATCCGACCATCGGGACAGCCTGCCCAAGCCCCTCCAGCTAGTTCCCGTGGAGGAACAACAACCCGTGGACGAGCCCTCTTCAGATAGCCCCACCGAGGAGGTTCCTCGGAAACGTCGGTGTAAAAGGAGGCACCTGGACTCCCCCGTGTCCGTTACCACCGACACGCACTTAGATGATAGGGAGGGTATTCCCAAGGTCACCCCCTGAAGATGTCTCCTTTGGAGACATCATGGAAATGTTGCGTATTAGAGGGGGGCGGTCTGCCCAAAAACCTTCCCTTGATGAATCCGTGTTCCTGGAGGCATTTGAGGCAGGCCCAGCTACCTCCTGGGTGTCCCCTCCTGCCGACCCCCTGGTGGACTTAATTACCACCAGGGTGTGGAAGGAGCCCGACACCGTGGAGCCAATCCCTAGGCATCCCGATAAAGTCCTAAGTCCCCCCACAGATAGACAGTCATGGGACAAAGGAACCCCTGTTGATACCATGTTGGTGGCGGCGGCCACCAAGAAAGAACTCGCTCAGGAGAGTTCTTTGGTCCACCCGCCAGATAAAGAATCTCGAGCGTTGGACCGGATTGGGAAGCGGATGTTTGCTTCAGCGACCTTTTCCATAAGGGCACTGAATTATATGGCACATACCATCAGGCTACAGTGAGACTTGATCAAGGAATACGCTGCAGCCTCCCCAGAGTCCATGTCAGTCGGAGACAAGAATGTGTTTACGACACGAATGGCCACTCTGAAATCCATCTCTAATATGTCTATGCGGCTCCTCTCACATGCTTCGGAGGGAGCCGCTAGAGCCAGCAGAGCAGGGGTCATCTTACGATGTCACGCCTGGCTCCGTCTTTGCGACTTCGCGGATCCCTTCAAGGCGTCCTTCGCGAACTCCCCCTTTGACGGTTCTGCTCTTTTCGGCAAGACTGTTCGCGATACGCTGGTCCAAAGCGAAAAGGACGGGAAGACACTGTCTGCCGTCGGAGTCCTCTTCTCTAGTCCCCAAAGATCCTTCTCCAGGAATCAGAGGGGACAAAAGAAGCTGTGGTTCCGCAAGTCTCAGCAATCCCATCCAGCTGCGGACCACTCGTCCTCTAGAGGCAGAGGAGGACAAGGTGGATGCCAGCCCAGAGGCAGAGGGGGGGGCCGCGTAATTTCGGGTCTAGAAAACCTTTCTCGGACAGACCCGCACAACAGCCCTGAGGGCTTGCCCGACTGTCCCTCTCTGGAGGCAGTCGGGGGGTGGTTGACGGAGCACCTTTCAAACTGGGAGTCCCTTACAACGGATCGATGGGTGCTCCGTATCATTTCCAGAGGTTATTCCATTCCATTCCTAAATCTTTCCCCCAAAACCAGACGCCTCCCCGATGTCCCACCCAATCAGAGGGAGGCAGCGGCTTCAGAGATTTTGAAGCTGCTAAGAAAAAGAGCCATCCAGCCTGTCCCCCCCAGATCAGTCCGGATTGGGTTATTACTCAAGGTTTTTTTTGGTGCCAAAGAAAACCGGGGACCTCAGACCCATCTTAGACCTTTCCACTCTGAACCTGTTCATACCCAAGGAAAAGTTCCTGATGGTCACTCTTCAATCTATTCTCCCCCTTCTGCGGGAGAACGACTGGATGTGCTCCATAGACCTCAAGGATGCGTACTACCACATCTTGATGGACAGACGATCCAGGAGGTTTCTCCGCTTCTGGCTCAGAGCCAGTCATTATCAATTCAGGGTTCTTCCATTCGGCCTCACCTCAGCCCCCAGAGTATTCACCTAGGTCATGGCGGTGGTTGCAGCCCACCTGAGACTTCAGGGCATTCAGGTCTTCCCATACCTAGACGACTGGCTCCTTACCGCGACCAACAGGCATCAACTCTCTGTGGCGAGAGATTACGCACTGACTCTAGCCCACAACCTAGGCATTTCAGTGAACCGGCAGAAGTCCTGCCTGTGCCCCACTCAAGCCCTAGAATTCATAGGGGCCAGGTTGGATACTCGAATCTCCCGAGCTACTCTAACGTCAGTCAGACTGAACAGCTTGTCGTATCAGGTGTTAGCCCTTCTCTGGAGTCTTACTCCTCCAGCGGAGTTAGTCCTGAGGGCACTGGGGTCTATGTCAGCAGCGATCGGTCTTTCCCTCCATTCCCGTCTGCGAAAATGAGAATATTACAGTGGACCCTTCAAGTCCAATGGTCCCTCTCGTTCCACCCATTGAACGCACCGATACCGCTGAGCAGAGTTTGCAGGGACTCCCTTCTTTGGTGGTTACATGCGCGGGAACTCAGAGAAGGGAGGCCTTTTGTGATTCCCCCGGTCGAAGCCACGTTGACCACGGACGCTTCTCGCCTCGGGTGGGGGGGAAATTGTTCAGGCAGATCCGTTCAAGGCACGTGGACTTCCCTAAAGACCAAATTGCATATCAATGTCCTAGAGATGAGGGCGGTGCTTTTGGCGTTGCAAGCTCTCCACAACCTTCTTCCCCTGGGGACTATTGCGATCCAGACAGACAACATGTCTGTAGTCTGGTATATAAACAAACAGGGAGGAACCAGATCCTATCCCCTGTGTCGAGAGGCCATGAGAGTTTGGGAATGGGCGATCTCCACCAACCGCTTTCTGGGAGCAACGCACATCCCGGGACGGTCCAACATATTAGCGGACAAGCTAAGTCAGGTGCTTCTCACTCCGTACGAGTGGTCTCTGAATCCATCTGTTGCAAAGCAGATCTTCCACAAATGGGGTCGGCCTCGCTGCAATCTTTTTGCTTCTCCTTTAAACACAAAATGCAGTGAGTACTTCGCAATAATTCCCCCCAGAGGGGAGACCCCCAGAGACGCTCTAGTCCATGCTTGGCCTCCCGGGCTCCTTTATGCTTATCCCCCCCTTCCACTCATGATGAAATTCATTCAGAAAGCCTGTCAGTTGGGGAGCAGAGTTATCCTCATAGCCCCATTCTGGCCTCGACAGATCTGGTTCCCTTTTCTGCTGTCTCAGTGTGGCTCCTCCGTGGATTCTGGATCCCAGTCCAGACCTGATCTTGCATCCCGTGGGTTGCCCAACCTCGAACCTGGTCAACCTCGAGCTTCCAGCTTGGCTGATCCAGTTCCAATAATGGCTAGGACTCCTGGTATCTCATCTCCCGTTAAGGCCATTCTGGTTGCGGCTCATAAGCCGTCTACCAGAAAACTTTACAACAGTAAATGGAAACGTTTTTCCATGTGGGCCAAAGACAAAGGCTTGGACCCATTTACTGTCCCTATTCCGACCATTCTGGACTTCCTCTCGTTGATTTTTTGGCAGGGAGCAAGTGCTTCTACGGTTAAGGTGCATTTGGCGGCCATCTCCCATTTTCATGTGGGGGACGGCATAGGTTCCTTAGCATCTACAAAGTTGTGCAAAACCTTCTTACGAGGCATCTTTCTTTTAAATCCACCGATAAAGTCTGTGGTTCCCCCATGGGATCTCACTCTAGTCTTGCAAGCCTTGACGAGTCCACCTTTCGAACCTGCGGCCTCGGTTCCGTTGAAGTTCTTGTCATGGAAAACGGCCTTCTTAGTAGCTATTACTTCGGCCAAAAGGATTTCAGAACTGCAAGCCTTGTGTATGAAACCTCCTTACCTTATCTTTCACGAAGATAGAGTGTCCCTCAGGACTAACCCGTCTTTCTTGCCTAAGGTTGCTTCAGAAGCAAATATAAATCATCGATAAATCTACCAGTTTTTTTTCCAAAATTTCAGAACAAGGGAGAATACACATTGCACAAATTGGATGTACACAGACAGCTGCACTTCTACTTGCATAGGACTAGAGAGTTTCGCAAGTCGGACAGTTGTTTGTCTCTTATGCAAAATCAGCCATGGGCAAAGCCATTTCCAAAGTGACTGTAGCAAATTGGATCTGTCAGTGTATTATTCAGGGGTGCATATCGTCTGGCAAGCCAGCCCCGGTTGGTATCCATGCTCATTCTACAAGATCTGTAGCCACCTCAACAGCTTTTTGGTCTAGGGTTCCAGTGGACGACATATGTTCAGCAGCTACTTGGTCCTCTTCTCATACATTCATTTCTCATTATAAACTAGATGTGATTTCGAGGAGTAGGGCTTCTTTTGGCTCCGCGGTGCTTTGGAATATCCTTCAATATGGACCACTCAGGTTCTTATAAGGTAGCTGGGGACTCTGTCCCACAGGTTGCAGAGCAAATGAAGTAACTACTTCAGATAAAGAAGTTATGTACTCACCATAACGTTCCATCTGAGTAGGTACTTCATTTGTCTGCAACCGACCCCCCTGCCATCCCCCGAACCTTTCTGGATTTTCTGATCACCTTTACAGTTGATTTTTGTGTTACCAGGTTGGTGAGGCAAAAAAAACGATCTAAGGTAATATGGTTGGTAGCAGGGGATTATGGGTAGGGGAGGAGCTAGGAGCTCGGATCTTGGAGCTTGGAAAGCTGCCGGCTCGGATCCGAGGTCGGATCCGATACCCACAGGTTGCAGACAAATGAAGTACCTACTCAGCTGGAACGTTATTGTGAGTACATAACTTCTTTATATACATTGTGTGTATATGTGTGTATGTGTATATATATATATATATATATATATATATATATATATATATATGTGTGTGTGTATGTATATATATATATATATATATATATATATATATATATATATATATATATATATATATACACATACACACATATATATATATATATGTGTGTGTGTATATATATGTGTGTATATATATATATATATATATATATATGTGTATATATATATATATGTGTATATATATATATATGTGTATATATATATATATATATATATATATATATATATATATATATAGTGTATGTAGAGAGTTATATTACTTATAAGCAAAAACAACCATTGTTGAATCGCATACAGTTGACAGAATTTCATCAACTACAACTAAATAAGCAAACCTATAAAACACACACAAATGTTTTTTGCAGGGAGGACAAGCATCTCTGCATCCTCTTGTGGAGACTGCAACCTCCCAGCTTTAGGTATACCAACTCGGAAATTGCACAACAATGAGGAAAAGAAGAACCTTCCTCGACAGCACTGTCCAGTGATCTTTGCAAAAATAACCCTGACAAGTATTCAGACACCAGCACACTGATATGTTATTTTCAGTGGAGTTTCCAAGGAAAAGTGAAGAGTGAATAAACCTGGATTGTTTCTATTTGTATGAACATGGGAGATTTGATAAGGAGCTCATTTCTGCTTTGTCTTTGCCTTCTTTATCTTCAGTAAAAAAAAAAAAAAAAAAGTGTTAATTCTCTTTCTGCCTTTGATTTTCAGTCATAAGAACAGGTAATGCGGGGGCATGGTTGTACTTCAGGAATTACTTTTTAATCTGAACAATCTGCTTCTGAGGAAAATATGGCTTCACATTTCCTTCTTGCAGATTTATCTTTTTCTGAGACTTGATGTAAGATTAAATATTTTTCATTGAGAGCAGAATGAAATTCCTATTGCACAGAAAATGTATTATGATTTGTTACAGCTGGGAATTGCTAAATCTGCAACTGTTCCTCCTGATTTGCTTGCTTTAGAGACAGATTTTCTCATTACTTCTAGTTTTCCTGGTAGTAGTCAGCCTCCTTCTGCCCAATATGTCTGGCAGGTTATACAGGTTACCTCCTACTCGTAAGTGTTTATTTTTCAATCCAAAATCAGTTACAGCAGTCATTTCTTTATTTAAAACTGTTTCTACTAAACAGATTACTGTTACTAACCCCATTCCATCTGACATGGATGGGAAAGATTTTGACAAATTGGGGAAGAAGTATTCTTCTGCTACTTTAAATTTCAGGGTGTTAAGCTAGCTAAGTTCATTTTTTTATTTATTTTTTTTTACATTTGTTGACTGGACTATTCTAGCTGGATATATGTCCATTTTCAGTAGAGACCCGGGGAGAAAAGCTCCACTATGAGTACAAGTAACAAACAGTACAGTACTAATGTAGACAAGAAAAACAAGATTTTACATAACAGAGTAGAACTAAATATACTTTACAATCGTTTACAAGCTATAGTTCCAAGTATTTTAAGGTAGAGACATGTTTATACAGTAGAGAGCTTGCAAGTAAGTTTAGGCTCTGCAGCAGATTCAAGGAAGGGCAATGTTAGTAGTGACTTTAGTAGGTTAAACAGAAAATACCAGTTGTAGTAATATAAGTTACAAGTATTAACAAGCTCTAGGTCATTATTTCTCTAAGTTAGAGACAAATTTATACAGCAGAGAGGTTACCAAGCACATTTTAGCTTGGCACCAGATTAAAGGAAAGGGAAAAGTTAGTAGTAATATTAGGAGGCTGAACAATAAAAAATCTCAGGGGTTAATAAGAGGTATACAAAAGGCATTTAAAAGAATGGTATACATAAAAATGAGGGAGGGAGCTTCTAGTCAGTATTTGTGCAAGGGCATAGCCAGTGAGTTTGAAGATATTATTTAAGTTGCTTTTTGAATAGTAAGGTAGAGGAGAGAGATGACAGATTAGTGGGAAGTAGATTCCACATTTTCCTTACAGTATTAGAGAACAGTGTATCCCCAGCCTTGTTTTTGGATGTTTATAAGTTAAAATATTTTGTTTTATCTTTTGAGAACATGCAGAAGAAGAAGAAGACTATTTCCAGTTGGCTGTTTCCTGCTATTGCCTTTTGTTATACTCACCATAATTATCCACTTCCAGGCAAGGGTAGAGCCCATTCCACAAGGGATTTGGATTATTTGGTGGCTTTCTGGAAATGGATGGACTTTAGAAGCATTCTAGAGGCAGCAACTTGGTCCTCCTATGAATACTTTTAAAAAGCACTACAAACTGGATTCCTTTTCCAGGTCCATAAGAGCCTATGTTAGGACCATTTTTCCAATGGGCTCTTGGATTCTTAGTTTATTTTTTCACCCTGCCTTCTGCTATGGTAAATGACCCAGATAGCATAGGTTACTGCAACAGTGATCTAAATGCTGAACATAGTACAGTACAGTTGTATAAATAAATTTACTGTAACAGTAGATATTCTGATAGATCAGTGTTGCAGTAGCTGCCTCAAATTCCACCCTCCTCATTTTGGCTATTTTTCCCTTTGTATTTCCAAGGTGTAGAACTGCATGTCCTTCTGTGAATATACTTTAATGTTTGGTTTCTTTCCTAGCATTATATTTTCAGGGCTCTTGTCTCCCTCTTTCTAGGCAAAAAAAAAACACTGGAGTCTTTTGGCACTAACTTTTTTTATGTTGAAGCTCCCCTTGAGCTCCTGACAGAGTTCATAGAAGGTAACGTTAAACTAGCAGGTCACTGGGACAGAGCTCAAATAGATTAGGCTGCTACAACAGTGGTATATTAGAATGTTAACTGCTAATGTAAGTGTTCTTGCACAATTAAACATGAAACAGACTGGCTTTATTGCAGTAAGCAGGATAGACTGATGCACTGTTTGCTGTGGTAGGTAGAAAACAACCTTGTCATAAAACTGTGATTTTTTTTTAAGCTACTTGAAAGTGCTTTGCCTGTTTTGTTTTACTCACCCCAGAATGAATGGAGTGCAGACTTAAGTGAATTGTTACTGTTTAAAGTGATACTTAACTTGCTTGAAGAATTAACTCCACTTAGTTTGTATAAGATTTATGTACCATTGTGCCCATATGGGGATTTGCTGTGGCAAAAGGGCATCTTCCTGAAAGTGAGAAAGGTTGCCATAAGAAATGTTCTGTTCATCTGAAGCCAAAAAATTGTGTACACTGAACTTGTTACTGATGTGTCCTCTCCAGCATAGACAAATGCTTGAGACTTTGGTGTACTCTACGTTGGCTCTTCAGTAAAGACATGCAGCCCCTGACCAACACCTGCTGAGTCTTCACAAAAGGACTGACCAACACTGCTCAGCTTCCATCCACAAATATCCACTTTAGTAAACCAGCTGTTCACCTCATTGGGAATCCTAAAACCCAGTACACTTCTGAAAACGCGCAAAGTAGACAAGGATATAGAAACTTGCTTAGTGGCATTTGAGAGTTATGTGACTAGTGAAAACTTGCCCCAGGATCCTTATGTCTAACTGATGACTCACTAAAAGAATACATGATCCTTGAAGATGTTGACACACATAACTCTAAGAAAATAAAAAAAGGAAATTCTGGAGAGAACTGGGATTTAGTGCCTTAAGTTTCACAAATGGGCGTTCAATATTTACTGACCAGTAAGATCACAAATGGTTGACACACACAACTCTAGAAAATAAAAAAAGGAAATTCTGGAGAGAACTGGGATTTAGTGCCTTAAGTTTCACAAATGGACGTTCAGTATTTACTGACCAGTAAGATCACAAATGGTTGATTTAACATATATTTTGAAATTGTGGTTATAGTCTTATGTAAGTAATATAAGTGCAGTTCTAGAAATCTTGACTGTGGATAAGTTTAAAAGGACAATCCCTAGTAAGTTAATAAAGTAAGTGTTCCAGTACCAGAGTAGTCCTAAACCTTCTGAACAGTTACGTAGCACATCTGAAATTGCAAACCCTAATTCAGGCTTACATGTATCAAAGTCTAATAATAAATCTTCACCTCAGTATGTTTCTTTGCCTGCTAACCAGAAAAAAAGTTGCCATCTAAGCCTGCTAACCAGAAAAAAAGTTGCCATCTAAGCTGATCTGTTTTAAATGTTCTAGAAAAGATTACATAGCAAAATACTAGCAGCAGTAAAACTCTTAATGCTAGCCCACATGCCCTACCTAAAAGTGTGTTTGTAGAATGTGGGCCTATATTAAGTGGTAATGTGCAGTAAAGGAATTATTTCTCTCTTTCATCACTGTGCTGTTACTTAACATGATAAATGTGAAATATATTTAACCTGTCTCTGTAGTGCAAAGAGAGAGCCTTCACCACACCCCAGGCATCAGGGTTCTATTAGCTGCCCTGACACTTAGTGAAGCCTGGCAGGAAGGGAGAGGGGTGAAGCCTGGCAGGAAGGGAGAGGGGAGAGGGGTAAAGGGGAGTGACCTGCTGCTGTCCTGTCCCAGGGTGTGGGGAGGGCATTGGATGCTCTGGGACTTTCTCCGATGAATAACTAAGGAATCTACTTCCCATGCTTGAGAGGAAGGGGGAGGTTGGGGCTACTTGCTGGCAATGTTTAAGAAAGTGAGAGACAACCAGCACTGACAGCCTATTGCAAGTCCATCTTTGGCTCTAGAAACTGGGCATTTATGGGAAAAGGATTAGGGCTAAGCAAAAAAACAAAACTCTCAAACCACCCCAGTGAATGTCTAAATAATGGTCCCAACTGATCGGTACTCGCCCTTATGATTTAGAACAAATGGACTAGTCAACAAGCTGCAGAGAGCAAAATAATGTGTTTAAAAATGTAATTTATATGTGTGTATTTCCTGCTACCATTTTTTAAAATAACCTATTTATTGTTGAAACATTATCATTATCCTATGTACATGTTCCTTGCAACAGCCCAGTCTCATAGGTGACTAGTAGGCTGACAACCCAAGGAGGCACTTTTAAGCCTAGCCATGCTTCCCAAATGTACTTGACACATTTTGATACCTGAGGGTTATGTTAAGGGATATATGTAGGCTTGGGCATGGGTGGTCAAGCATTTATAGGCTGCCTGTAACAGAGACATAGATGCCAGACCAGGGGTAAATTTCTGATTCCCCATTCATTCACTGGTCTGAGTTATGCTTAGTTGGGTTAGGGAAGAACTCTGCTTCACATGGATTGAAAGCTTGTTTCAGAGAAGGTGTAGTCTGTAAGACATACACCTGTCCCTCCAACATATTCCATTTATGTGCAGACAAGGTTTAGGTCCCTAGATTGGGTAATTCTGATGCAATTTGATTTGTGGTTGTGCATCAAAGTGGGATCAGAAGATGGTTAGTTAGCTAGTCATAGATCACCTCTCAGCAGTTTTTAGGAGACCATATACAGGGGATATGGCTTTGAGGTGGTCCGCATAGGACATGTCTAAACCATATATTGTCTTTCAGAGGAACCTCTTTGGGTGCTTCAGTTGTTGCATATGCCTGGTCAGATAAATAGGAGTCATTGTACCCTGTGATTGGTCTGATGGCCATATATAGTTGAACAAAGACTTCTCTGGACCTAGATGCCATAACCTTGCGTACAAATTACGCAACATAGGATGATTTCCCTACTACTGTAGATACATGATAGTCGAAGCCAGGTTACTGTCTATATGTATTCCCAAATCCCTGACCAGTAGGTCGATTCTTAGGGGTGTGTTATCAATGTGTAGTTCCAGGGGTAGCAATCTTCCCAAAAGATACTATTATGCATTTCTTATCATTGAGTTTTATACTGTGGCTCTGGCACCAGTTACTGTGTTGAGCCTTCTTGGAGGATATTTGTGTCTTTGGAGGATTCAGTCACTCTGCCTAGTTTGCAACCATCTGCAAATGTGGTCAGCCAGAGGCCCTTAATGTTGGCCTTGACTTCAGAAAAGTTGATGCCAAAAAGAGAGCAACTGTAACACAGAGCCTTGAGAAACTGCACTGGTGACTAGCATTTTTGTGGAGGTTGACTCCCTTATCCTAAGTTTAAGTCCTGTCTATGAGCTAGGTGGCTATTCAGCCAGTGACATAAGGGATTTTACCTAATTTTGTGAGTTTGTCTACAATGCATAAGTGGGGCATTATGTTGAATGTTTTGGCCACGTTGGTGGTAGGCAGTAAGAACCATTTATCATCCATTACCTTGGTGACTTTCTCAAAGAAGTTCAGCAGGTTGATTAGGCATGATCTGCCCTTGATGAAGCCAAACTAGGTTGGATCTAGTGTCTGAAGATTTCCTATGTCATTGTTTATGATTTCCATGATTCTTCCATGGCTTTGCATAGGAGACTAGTCTAGCCTAGAGAAGAGAGGTGCAGACCATCCCTAGCAAAGCAGTGTGGTCTGTCAACCATATTCTCCCAGGTTGACAAATATTGTACCCCCTTCCAATGACACCAGAAGCTAAGCCAATTATTATTAAAGTCAGTTATTTTCTGTTCATATTGTGGCGTTATCTTTGGAGAAGGTGGTATATTCCGGGTAGTTTACACCCACATGGGCAATGATTAAGTTTTACTGGTACTTGTGGTTCAACAGCCTGAATGTGTGCGTAATCTGTCTGATCCTGGCCCCTGATAGGCAACTGACTGTGACTCTCTCCTTAGTGAACTGTCTGTCACAATGGTGTCTCCTATTTCCAAAATATTAGGATATTAGGTTGTGTGGTGGTTTGCCTTATGGGCTTAGAAGATGAGATGCTATGAGATAGCTGTGTGGATAGTCATGGGTGGTGTTTGGTAGAGTGCTTTTGAGGTTGTTGAGGACATTTATAAGTACAGCATCTGGGAGGCCTTTGGGGTTTAGGAAGTTTACATTTAACAGCCTTATCATTTGTGGGAATTTTTGTCTGGCTCATTCTATCTGAGGTGTCTGTCTGTGTGTGTGTCTGTCTGTGTGTCTGTGTGTGTGTGTGTCTGTCTGTGTGCGTGCGTGTGTCTGTGTGCGTGCGTGTGTCTGTGAGATTCTGAAAACCTGTTTGGTATTATAAGCTCTTGTATGTGAGAGCCTTGTCTCCAGTGACATTGTGTAACTACATCTCTCTCTGATACTGTATCAATTTAAGAATTAGGTGGTTGTCAGTAAACATGAGAATTGTTGCATTGCCAGAGAATGCCCATATCCACCAAACTGGCTGTAAAGATAGTAGGAAAGTGTATATCCATGATAGTCTATTCTTATTATGTAATGTATAAGGGGATGGTATAACAGGGATTTTCATCTGCCTAGCTTGGGTAAGACTCGAGACTAAATTTGTGGGGCGGTAGTCCTCAATGTGCAATCTAGTTGCTCCTTTTGTAGCTAAGTAAAGGTGAAATTTCAGAGGTAGTTTTATAGATTATAGAATATTTTCAATTCTAAGTGCCTGTTGTCAGCAAGGGAACTGCTGTATGTTGCCAAGCCTCACAACAAACACGATATCTTTATACAAGCTCAAGAAAAAAAGAAAAAAAAGAAGTAAACAAGCAAAATAGCACTCTGACAAATCACAATAAGCACACCAAGATTTCCTCACTGATTTTCAACACGGAATGAGACCAGGCTGCACTCCAATACCAGTAGAGTGCAGACCAAACTCTTCTAACTTTAAATCACTGAAGGAGCTTGAAAGTGCAGTAAGTAATCAACTTAAACAATAATCCAAGGTGAAAGTTCAGTAAATAATCGGCTTGCACAATAACTTGAGCAGCAAACACTTAAAATAAGCAGGAATGCAGAATTCAACAGTGGCAAAAAAAAAAACAAACACCCACACACTAAAATGATTTAAGTGTACTTTGCTCCTCCTGCTCTGACCAGAATCGAAAGAGTAGCACTAGTCCCAAACTATTTCCTGAGAGGTAGTATTAACCCAGATGTTTATGGGTTCTGTACACTTGTCAGCCTTTATACTACCCTGTACATCTTCATAATCAAACAATGGACTAGGAATTTCATTTGTTCTCAGTAAATGCCTGTAACTGGAAACCTCTAAAAACTCTTCCTCTAGAAGAAGCTGTTCAATATTTTAACACCACTTTTTTATCAATCCTAGACAATCATGCACCAAAACGAACTATCAGAGTCAAAACTAAACCAGCCCCCTGGCTATCTAAGGAAACAAGACAAAAAATGTTACTCAGAAACAAATCCTGGATAAAATGGAGAACTAGTAAATCTCCCTCAGATCAACAGACCTTCAGACACTTAAGAAACAGTACCAAAAAAGCTATTCTTTCTGACAAAAAAAACTACTATAGTAACCTCCAACAAATGAATCACAATAATCCCCAAAAATTCTGGTCAACCTTGAATAGACTTCTTCACCCCGGACAGACTACCACTCCCTCTCCCTCTGGGTCCGAAAAGAATTCTTCCCATGAAACTGCCAACGCTTTCAACTCCTTCTTTACTAATACTATCAATTCACTGGCCTCTCACCTTTCCATTGACAATTCTAGCATCCCTGATCTTGCATCTTCTAATCAACCAACCTTCATTATACAACCCATCTCCACCACCTTCATCCAAAAATGCATCCAAAAACTTAAACCATGTACCCCATCGGCTGACCAACTTCCATCAGAATTCCTCCAAAAAGCAGCTAAGGAAATAGCCTATCCCATATCTATCCTTATTAACAGAACTATTAATGAAGGAACCATACCTGACATCTGGAAAATCTCACACATTATACCCTTACATAAAGGAGGAAACTCCAATGAATACTCTAATTACAGGCCTATAGCCCTCCTGTCTCCCCTAGCAAAAATCATGGAAAAATGTGTTCACTACCAACTAATGAATTACTTAACTAAAAATAACATTCTAACTCCCTGTCAACACGGCTTTAGGCCTTTTCATAGTACTACCACTGCTCTCCTTTCCTTTACTGACTTTATAAACACAAACCGCAATAATAATATTCTATCTTCAGCACTCTTTATTGACCTGTCCAAAGCCTTTGACATGGTCAACCACCCCCTCCTCATAAAAATCCTGGAATCTCTTGCTTTAGAACCAAAGGCTATCCAATGGTTTACTTCCTATCTCACTAACAGGAAACAGGCAGTCCCTGGGATAACAAACTCTCCTCTCTTCTCCCAATTTCTCTTGGTGTCCCACAAGGCTCTATTCTTGGACCTCTCCTATTCTCCCTTTTTATAAATGACCTACAAGTAGCTATTCCCCAAGCTACATGCATACAATATGCTGATGACTCCACTCTTATTTGCTCAGCTAAAACCATTCCAGAGCTTCAAACTATTACTCAAAATGTATTCCACACAGTAGAAGCATGGTTCTTAAAACGCTGCCTACTTTTTAATGCTAAAAAAACAAAACTCCTCCTCTTTAAACCTACTACTAGGTCCCCACATTAGACTTCTCTATCTTATCTATTAATGGCACCCTCATATCAGCCGACTCTACTACCAAACTGCTAGGTGTCATGATTGACAACAACCTTACCTATGATTGTCACATCAATAATACCATTAAAACTGTAAACAGAAAATTGGGCTCCCTTTACAGAATTAAAACATTCTTAACCCCGACAGCCAAAGTTACTCTTGCCCACTCTCACCTTATTTCAACTCTTCTCTATGCCTCACCAATTTACACTAACCTGAAGAAAAACAATCTCTCTGAACTGGCTAACACATATAATAGTATTGCTAGATTTGTGACTGGTAATCAATTCAGAACTCACCACTGTCTGAACCTTCAGCAACTTCACTGGCTGGAATTAGAAAATATGTTGCTTCTTTCCCAACTTTCCTTTGTCCAAAGAGCTTTCTTTCAACCTAATAACACACCTGCACTTTCCAAACTTTTTACCCCTTACTCTAACCTGAACTCACTTCGCTCCTCTAGCAAACTCCTAGTAACTTTAACTAAATCCAACAACCTTGCTGGTGACTCCCTTTTCTCTAACGCCATTGGTAAACACTGGAATCAACTTCCGATTGAACTTACTTCGATTCCAACTCCTGTTCTGTTCAAAGAAAAACTTAGAATTTACCTTAAAAATCACTGGTTATGTCCTTGCTTTAACCCCGACTAAAACTCTAACTCCCACAAATTTTCTCTACTCTTCCCTCTCCCTCTCCTTTTACCTTCTTTTTACATCTAAGTTATACTACCTTCACTTTATAAGAGTTACCTCTCTAATATTCTTCTCCTTCAGGTTCATTTCTTATTACTGACCGTTTATAAATTTAACTGATCTACTCACTCTTTTCGTTTTAATATCTTTTCTTTTTTACTTTCTTTTTATAACCTAAATATAAAATAATGTGAAATAAGTTTCCATTTTTATTTTTTTGAGAATGTTGAATCCTATGATGTTATACTGTATATTTGTCTATTCCCACCTCATTTTATTTCTGCTCATTTTTTGCATACTATGTAACTGTTTTTATCTCTATGTGGAGCTTTTCTCCCCGGGCCTCTACTGAAAATGGAAATATATCCAGTTAGACTAGCCCGGTTAACAAATGTAAAATAAAATAAAAATAAATAAATAAATAAAATACTAGAATCCCAATCATGCATTCTTCCATACATTGAGTTGTATTAGTTATCCTGTTCCAGTCCCTCAGATGGGACCTAATCTTCATCAACATGGTCTCCCACTCTGCATCATAAGAGTTTAGTATCATGGTATTTGACTTGCTTTTAAATATTGGCCCAGATTTGGGACAGCTCACTTTCTCTCACATAGCCTTCAATCTCTTACCATTCCACACAAATATACTTCTCCACCCCTTCAACCTAATCAGATATTGCTTATCCTGTAATGATCAATAAGCCTGCCCACATAAAATATGTGGGAGCATGTTAGTTGAATACATGTGCTGTCTAGTCCAGTTCCAGCACAAACTTTTTCCATTTTATTTCGGGTTATTCTTTACCTTGTCCAACACTTAATTATATTAGGCCTTCACTGACCCTACTGTTGTATTTGTCAGCCAAGCTCCCAAGTATGACTTTGATAAATCCTCAGAACTTTGGCCAAGTTTCCTTGCTTTCCCTTTCTGGAACAAAATTCAGTGCTAGAGACTTTATCTACATTTGTCCTGTATCCCAAAAGCTCATCAGAAGCTTGCAGCATTGAAAATACTTAGCCAAATACTCTATCTGGTACTCTCAGTTGTTAACTGTACTATTGTGACAAAATGAGAATGGATACAAGGGTTGCAGATTTGTGAAGCATTTCTGTGTATTTTCTTTCACTGGATACATTTTTATTTATTTAATTATTTTACATTTGTTGACCGGGCTAGTCTAACTGGATATATGTTCATTTTCAGTAGAAGCCCGGGGAAAAAAGCTCCAAGTATTAATACATAGTTAAAAAATCGGTCTACATAAAAGTTATAAAAGTAAAACACTAAGCAGGAAAAAACAAAATAAAAAAGGAATTTTTTTTTTTATTATTTTTTTTTTTTTTGGGATGGGCAAAGAACAATATTTTATAAAGTAGCTAATATGAAAGAAGGATAAAGTAAAAAAGGAGGTGAAGGAAAGATAGGAACAGTATCAGAGAAAGAATAGGGTGAGTTGAGGAAAAGGTTATTTTCCTAGGTCTAAAAAATAGTTGCTTTTATGAAAGAGAGGCAAAATATACACCTAAGAAGAGAGGAAAGAAAAAAAAACTTTTTAGTACTTATTCAACGGGTAAGTTCCCTGTCTTAATGTGTAGTTGTAGAGCTTAGGAAACATCAACTGGATTATTGGGTAAAGAAGGGGGAGAGGGAAAGGGAGATAGGAGACAGAAGAGCACGGCTAGCCTGGGTTAATGCAGGGGCATAGCCATTTTTTGTTAAGGTACAATTTGAGATTCTTCTTGAAAATAGGAAGAGAAGTCAGGGATGAGATATCAGCGGGTAATTTGTTCCAATGTTTCCCAACTGAGTTGGAGAATAAGCCATCTCCTGCAGAGTTATTAGGTGTAGTCCTATTGATCAGGAGTTTATTGGAGGAGCGTAGATGTTTAAGGTTATAATAAGGGGTAATAAGGCTGGTGAGTATTGGAGTTTTGGTGGGTTGATACAGGGTTTTGTGAGCTATTATTAGTTGTTGTAGTTTGATCTGATTGGGAAGTTCTAGCCAGCCAAGTTGTCTTAGATTAATACAGTGGTGGGTCCTAAAAGGAGATCCGGTAGCAAATCTAGCAATGTTGTTGTAGGATATAACTAGTTTATTAAGGTTTTTTTTTGACAGGTTGGTGTAAATAGGACATGCATAGAGTAAAGTAGATATTAGATGGGTTTTGGCTAGGGTAATTCTAGTAGCTGGGGTAAGAAATTGTTTGATTCTCTATAGGGTTCCTATCTTTTTGTTCACAGTTTTTATAGTAGAGTTAATGTGATTTTCAAAATTGAGTTTATTGTCTATTGTAATTCCTAGTAGTTTTGTGGTGGTGTCTGGAGAGATACTAGTATTGTTGGTGGAAGTGATAGGGATTTGGTTACGTGTTGGTGAGAAGAGTAGAAGTTTTGTTTTCTTTGGATTGAGTAGAAGGCAGCGTTGGGAGAACCATTGATGTTAAGTTGTCAATCTCGCCTTCATTCTTGCTGGATGGGTTCGGAGCCGAACCTCTGCTCCGACTCGGCCTAATACTAAAGCTCGAGAGCTGTTTTTACCAGCATGAGGCTATGCTATGTCCCATAATGCTAGGTGTCATATACACAGATCTCGTTTGCCGCTTCAGCTACGAGGTTGCGTTTTCACTGGCTCCAGGTAGTATTTAAGATTTTTTATATTTACAACTACGTTTTGATAGATTTTTTTTTCCCTTAGATCTTTTCTAGTAGTGTTAGTAGTCTCTCGGTTAGTCTTCCCCCCTTTATTAATAGTTTTCCTTACTCTTTTCCACCCTTAAGGTGGTTAGGCCTCCCCCCCCCCATAGTAGTTTTTGTACAGGTTCCATTCAGTAGTGTGTGTGTGTGTGTGTGGAATTTTGTTTTACTGTAGTAACTTTGAGAGTGTCTTTTCAAGTGTGTGTGTGTGTGTGTGTGTGTTGTGTCTGGTATACTTGTCTAGACTTTTTTGTCCCGTTCCTGTGGTATCATGTCTAAGGATACCAAGATTTCAGGATTCAAGAAGTGTGACTCGTGCTGTCAGAAGATGTCTCTGACAGACTGTCACACTTCTTGTGTGTATTGTTTGGGCCCTCTGCACATGCAGGACTCTTGTTCCATCTGTCATGCTTTTAGCCCAAGAGTCCCACAGGAACGCAGAAATAAGCTCATCCTAAGGGGCTTATTAAAGCCCGAAGGTTCTCCTACCAAGCCTCAGTCAGGAAAACCTTCTAACCCCGCCAAACCGTTGGCTCCATGTCCGGAGCCAGCGCCGAGCGGACCTTCTTCTGCCTCGTTGGTTCTGGCTGGAACTGATTCATCGAGGCCTCAGTCGGCTCCGACCTTGGTTTCGGAGCCGTCTCCAAGACGAAAGTGTTCCCGATCTCCTTCATTGGAGTCGGTCAGGTCGGCTCCGAAATCCCCTTTGCTGTCAGAGCGGAGCCATAGGTCTCACTCCTCTAGATCTTTCAGGCTTTCAGACCACGACCTCGAGAGGGTAGAGTCAGTAGGCTTTTGAAGTCGCAGGCGCTCGCCCAGTTATTGCATAGCCCATCTCAACAGACAGCGGCTTCCCCAATGCCTGCTCCAGTTCCTCCTTCGACTATTCCTTCGAGCTCAGAGCCAGAGGCCGTTGGGGTTGGTGCCGTGGGGTCGTCAGAACCAATTCCACCCTTAACGGTTCCTTCGTCGGCTCCGATCCCTTCATTGGCTCCATCCTTGGAGGGATCCGGGCGCCGGGACTGCCTCGTCGGTTCCGAGGGGGCGAGTGGCATCGGACCCTTGTCCAACCCCATTCTCCCTCTCAGAGCATCGGCGCAGGTCAGTTTGGCCCCGACATTGGCCTCGGAGCCGTCCCTCTCGGTGCCGGGAGGAGCTCTCATCTCTTCGGAGCTGGGTCCCTCCTCTCTGCCTGATAGGGGAGCCTTTGAGGTCATGAGGAGCGTGCTGGCTCCTATACAGGCACCACGGTCGGTCCCATCGGCCCCTCCTTCCATGGTGCCTGCTTCGGCCTCTGCCTACACTCCCGAACCCAAGCGTGGAGAACCAACGCTCCAGGTCGCCCCATTGGGCGTATCCTCCTCTTCTGAGGCCTCCCCTGATCCTGCAGGGGATCCCCCTCGGAAGAGAACATGCAAGAGGAAGTATGTGGACTCCCCGGAGTCAGTGACATCTGACACAGACCTGGATGATTCGGAAGGGTCCCCAAGGTCCCCCTCTGAGGATGTCTCATTTTCTGACATCCTAGACATCCTTAAACAGAGGGGTAACTGGTCTGCCCTCAACCATTCCGAGGACAAGTCGGTGTACCTGGACGCGTTCGGTTCTCGCCCTTCCACCTCCTGGGTGTCCCCGCATTTCGACCCACTCATGGAGGTGGTGGCTCGGAAGGCGTGGACGGCTCCGGACACTATGGAACCAACTCCCTGGAGGCCCACAAAATTTATTACAGCCCCTTCGGACAAGCAGTTTCTCACTAAGGGCGTCCCCGTTGATGCCATGGTGGTGGCGGTGGCCACTAAGAAGGAGTTGGCTGACCCTTCAGTTCCTGTCCATTCTCCTAATAAGGAATCTAGGACTATGGATAGGTACGGCAAGCGGATGTTTTCTTCAGCGACCTTTACCATGCGTTCGCTGAATTATTTGTGCCATTTCACCCATCTTCAGAGAGACCTTCTCAAAGAACTAGGTGATACCTTACAGGACCCATCAGCTGCGAGGTCTCAGGAAAAGATCAACTCCCAGCTAGGGACCCTGAACTCTCTTTTAAACTGCTCCATGCAGCTCATTTCCTATGCCGCCGATAGAGCGAGTAGGGCTGCAGGCACTGGCGTTGCTCTAAGGAGACACACCTGGATGTGGCTTTGCAACTTTGCCGACCCCTTCAAGGCATCCTTCACTAACACCCCCTTTGATGGTTCTGCCTTGTTTGGACCTCAAGTGAAGGATGCATTGACAAGGTGCGAGCAGGAAGGCAAGACTCTCTGTGCCGTAGGAGTCCGTTTTTCTATCCCTTCTAGACCATACCCTAAGGGTCAGAAAGGTGGGAAAATGTGGTTCTGCAAACCTCAGGGAGTACTGCCTGACGCACGTGGTGAGCTTCCATCCAGAGGCAGAGGAGGAACAATAATAGACGCCGCCTGAGGGTCGGGGGGGTCCGCAGAATCAGGGTAACAGAGAATCTTTCTCTGACAAACCCTTCCAGCAGCCCTGAGGAGCTGCCCGACTGTCCACCTTCGGATGCAGTCGGGGGAAGACTATCACTGTACCCAGTAGCCTGGCATTCCCTCACGCAAGACAAATGGGTACGGTCGATCATATCCGAGGGCTACAGAATTCCCTTTATTCACACCCCACAACAGCCAAAAGGGCCCCTTACAGACGTTCCACCAGGTCTGAGGGATCTAGCAGCACTAACAATTTTAAAGCTGCTAAGAAAAAGGGCCATCCAGCCAGTCCCAGCAGACCAACAAGGATCTGGAATCTACTCCAAGTTCTTTTTGGTACCAAAAAAGACAGGGGACTGGAGACCTATTTTGGATCTCAGCAGGCTGAACAAGTCTGTTCAAAGAACGAAGTTCCGGATGGTCACGCTACAGTCCATTCTACCCTTTCTGGATCAGGACAATTGGATGTGCTGTATAGACCTTCAGGATGCGTACTACTATATCAAGATGAACATGCGCTCCAGAAGGTTTCTCCACTTCTGGCTGGGAGCCAGTCACTTCCAATTCAGAGCCCTGCCCTGTACAGCCCCCAGGGTGTTTAACAAATGCATGGCAGTGGTTGCGGCTCACCTGAGACGACAAGGATTCCAGGTGTTTCCATATTTAGACGACTGGCTCCTTACTGCCACCACCAGGCACCAACTACTCCAATCCAGAGATTACGCTGTACAACCATGCAACGCGCTAGGTATCTCTATAAATTTCGAAAAGTCTGCATTGTCGCCTTGTCAGTCTATTACCTTCATAGGTGCCGTTTTAAACACAGTGGAGCTCTCAGCAAAATAGGAGAGCAGAGTCCAAGCCAGATTTGTACTAAAACACTTGGTCTCATGGCAGCAGCAATCACTTTACTCCCCCTAGTGCGTTTTCATATGCGGCTCCTGCAGTGGATGCTATTTTCCCAGTGGTCCTTTCAGCAGCTCCCTATGTCACACACCATTCTAATCACTCAGTCATGCAAAATACACCTTTCTTGGTGGACGGTCTCCCCTCAGGTACTCCAGGGCAGACCTGTGGTCCTTCCTCCTCCTGTTGCCACTGTGACAACGGATGCCTCCCTGATCGGGTGTGGGGGGGCATTTTCGGGGCAGGACAGTCCAGGGCACATGGCAACCCTTCGAATGCCACTTGCACATAAATGTCTTGGAAATGAGAGCGGTACTTTTAGCGTTGCAGGCCCTTCAGGACTCTCTACCCACCGGGACTATTGCAATTCAAACAGACAAATATGTCGGTAGTGTGGTACATCAACAAGCAGGGCGGAACCAGATCCTACCCCCTATGTCGAGAAGCACTTAGACTTTGGCAATGGGTGATCTCTTCTCAACGGTTTCTGGTAGCAACGCATATTCCCGGGAAGTCCAACGTCATAGCGGACAAACTGAGCAGAGACATTCTCATGCCTCACGAGTGGTCTCTCAACCAGATAGTAGTGGAAAGAATTTTCAGAAGGTGGGGTCAACCTTGCTGCGACCATTTTGCAACACCTCTAAACAGCAAGTGCCCAGACTTCTTCACCCTCTTCCCTCTCCCAGGTCTACCTCCCAGAGACGCTCTAGTTCACGATTGGCCCCGGGGTCTTCTGTATGCATTCCTCCCCTTTCCCTTGATTACTCAATTAATCCAGAAAACGACTGCCTTGAGAGCCAGGATGATCCTCATTGCCCTTTACTGGCCTCGACAAATTTGGTTTCCGTTCCTGCAATGCCATCTACTGGAGCAGCCCTGGCATTTGGACCCAGTGCCAGATCTTCTGACCCATCAATCGGGCGGGCTGCATCAGTCCCTTCGATCTCTCAACCTCACAGCTTGGTTGCTCCACTTCCAACCCTAGTCAGGCTTCCCCTTATCTCTCAACCAGTTCGCGATATCATCCTCGCTTCTCACAAGTCTACTACCAGAAAGACGTATGCTAGCAAATGGAAGTGTTTCTCTGTCTGGGCAGGGTAAAAACACGTGGACCCCTTTACGGCTCCTGTCCAGACAGTTCTAGAGTTTCTAGCAGAACTCTTTCGATTGGGCTCCTCCTCAGCTACCATCAGAGTTCAACTGGCAGCTATTGCAAATTTCCACGTTGGCTTGTCAGAGACCAGCATCATGTCCCACAAACTTTGCAAAGCCTTTTTAAAAGGAACCCTTTTACTTAGGCCCCCGGTTAAGGACCCTCCCCCACCGTGGAACTTAAATTTGGTACTGTCTTCTTTAATTCTTCCTCCCTTTGAGCCGGCGGCTTCTTGTTCGTTGAAGTTGCTCTTGTGGAAAACACTTTTCTTAGTAGCCATCACCTCAGCAAGACAGGTCTCGGAACTTCAAGCCCTTTGCGTTCACCCTCCTTATCTTGTTTTTCACAAAGACAGTGTCACTTAGGACTAATCCATCTTTTTTACCCAAAATAATCTCAGAGAAAAATCTGAATCAGACCATAGATCTTCCAGTCTTCTTCCCAAATTACACCAATAGAGCTGAACGAAAGTTACATTGTTTGGACGTTCACCGTCAATTACGCTTCTACCTGGATAGAACTAAGCAGATGAGAAAATCAAACCAGCTCTTCCTGTCTTATGCGGAAGGGAAGCAAGGCCAACCAGTCTCTAAGGTAACTTTGTCCAGGTGGCTGTCTTGTCTTATCATGTTGGTCTATCAGTTGAGGAACAGGGAACTTCCAACTAAGCCTAGAGCCCACTCAACCAGAGCTTTAGCTTCTTCAGTAGCCTTTCAGGCAAGATTGCCGATGGATTCCATTTGCGCAGCGGCCACTTGGGCCTCTCCTCATACCTTCATTTCTCATTCCAAGCTCGATATGGCCTCCAGAAGTCGGGCTGATTTTGGTTCCACTGTACTCGAGAGTTTGTTCCATTGAGTCACCCAGGATTTAGGTGCTAGGGACGCTGCCCCATCCAGCAAGAATGAAGGCGAGATTGACAACTTAACATTGTGTACTTACCGTAACGTTCCATGTTAGTTGTCTTCTTCTCGCCTTCTTTCTTGCGTCCCACCCTCCATCCCCCTAGCCTTGGAAGATCTAGAGTACCTTGTGAGAGTTATTGCCACCTCAGTGATATCTTCAGCTAGCTCCCTTGCTCCCTCTTTTTTGCTAGCTCCTCTAGAGGGGTTTATATATATATATATATATATATATAGAAATAGGGTAAGCAATAGCTTTAGCTCCTATTTGCAGAAACCCAGCAGGGAGTTTGTCTTCAGAGGGGGAGGAAGGTTTTAGTTTTTGCAGTAGTGGTAAAATATATGATGTAGGGATGAGAAGGAAGTGAAATGAGGGTGGTGTATTAACAGAGAAGGGATGTTGATTTGAGGTGTCAGGAGATAGGTTACTAGCCAGATTTTGTATAGTATTTGTGAAGTAGGAGTTAAAGGCATTGTCCTGTGGGTTGTGTGTGATTGATTGGCCTGGGGATAGAAGATTATTAATGGTGGACCAAAATTTTTTAGGTTCCTTATTGGATATTTGTTGTAGACGAAGGTAGTAGTTCTGTTTGCCTGATAGTATGGCTTTTTAGTTTTGTTCCTGTATTCTCTAAAGGTTTGATGGTCAGCTTGGTTCTTGCCAGTACGCCATTTAGCCCAGTATTTGTTTCTGGTAATGATTAGTTGTCTAGTGTTGTTGCTAATCCAGGGGGCAGGTTTGGTTTTGATTCTACTCTTGCGTATTGGTGCATGCTGATCTAAAATAGATAAGAATGTGGAGTTGTATTGTACTGCATCATTGAGAGGTAGTGACTTTAGAGGAGTCCAGTTACAATGGTGTAGTTGTGTAAGAAAGAGTTCTGAATTAAATTTTTTTTTAGCGTAATGTACGGAATGAGGTAGGAAAAGTGATTATGGTTTTTTTTCTAATAATATAGGTTAATAGGTGATCGCTTAGATCATCTGGTAGGGTGCCTGAAGTGTAGGTTTGTTGGGGAGTATTAGTAAGTATCCAGTCCAAAATGAAGTCTTTATTGTTGCTTTTGTTAATTCTGGTCGGGCCTGAAATTAGTTGAGAGAAGCCATGGAGATTAATATGGGAGGTGGGGTTTGAGTGGTTGCAGTGATTCCAATCGATATTTAGGTCACCTAGCATTATCGAGCCAGTTGAGAATGTACTCAAGGGTGTTAATGTTATCTCCTGGGGGGAGATATGTGCAAATAATATAGATGGCTTTACTTTTGTTTACTTGAAGTTTACAGCATATTAGTTCGGTGTTATTGTTTAAGGGGAGGTTCAGATTGATGGTGCTGATTTGTAGTTGAGTTTTGCAAAGAATAGCAACACCTCCTCCCTTTTTTGTTGTGCGGTCTAGTCTAATTATATTATATCTTGGTGGGGTAATTTCACAGTCTTTAATAGTGGGTTTCAGCCATGTTTCAGATAGGCATAGGATGTCAGATTGGTTGACATCAAGGAGTGCATGTAGTTGTGCAATTTTGTTGCAAATACTACGTATGTTCAGATGAGCTATGGTGAGAGAGTTGGTAGATTTGGTTGTTGTTATAGGTTTAGGGTTGTCATTGTTTTTGGTAGTTAAGGTCTGGGTGTGCAGTGGGCCAGGGTTTGGATGAATATCTACATCTAAAAGTGTGTTGTGGAGTATTTGTTGTTTGGGTTTAAGGTTTATGACAAAGTAGTAGGCAAGTTTCTTTGTTTTCTGGTTATAAAATTTAATATGAGTTAGTCTGTGAAATTTAGCAGGAGAGTAGTTGGATTTATAGATGGGGTTTTGGATTGTCACAGGTGAAGGTGTTATAGATGACGTTTGAAAAGAGGGAAATATAGAGATGGAGTGTATGGGTTGTTCATAGAAGGTTAGGAAATAGGATGTAATAAGAGGAGTTAAGAGTACTAGGAAGAATAGTATTTGGTTTTGAGAAGGATTGACTGTTATATACATATTTGGGAAGTGAGGTTATAGATGGAGTATGAAGAATGGTAGGTCAGATAGAGTTTGAGAAGTATAGTAAGTTGTAATGAGTTAAAGGTGGAAGAGAGTGTTGTAATTGAAAGGTGAGGTGTATTAAAGGGAAGGGGTGTTGTAATTAGGGTTTGTGTAATTGGTGTCAATTGAGTAGGGGTGTGGTTTCTAGGGTTATAAAAGTAGGAGTAGTGGGGGTGTGTGGGAATTGGGGATAGGGTAGGGGAGCTGAGTGAGCCCGCAGGGCGAACGGAGCGGGCAGAGACAATAGAGCAGAATGTGGAGGAAGACAATCAGCAAAGTGAGAGAAACACAACAGGTAAGTCTGATGGTCAGAGAAAGGTGGACAATATTCAGAGGTAGGAAGGAAGAGAAGCAGGATATAAGAGTAGTAGTCGCTGATAGCAGGATGCCTGTGGGCAAAGGAGAAAAGGTGGTTGATATGTGTATCAAGAGACTGAGAATGGAGTGACTGGGGGTCTGTGTCAGATAGCTTACAGAAGTGGTGAAGGAAATTACAGGGCAGAAGCTAGTATTTTAGAAAGGTTGCAGAAACGTGGTAGGAACTTACAGATCAGAAAACTATTACTTTACAGAGTTAATTCTTGACGCGCCACCTGGTGGCCACTCTTGGCATAGCAATGGTTTTGTCTTAGTGGAGATGGGGACTAGGAAGGGAATGAGAAAGAGTTAGTAAATGCAAGGGGGTGGTAAGACTATGAAAGAAAAAGTTGAAGGCTGTGGGGGGGGGTTAGGCTGCTGGCTAGCCTGCCTGTTTATGTTTAGTTGGCCTAAACTAGATAAATTTAGAACTTTATTTAGATGAATTAATATACGTGCAGTATCTTAGAGTCAGTATCAATACATACTTTCAATGCCTTTTATAGGTTAAACTTTTCTGGGAGATGTTAGGGGTTTTCTTAGTTGCCCTAGTGTTCCAAGGCTTCCAGAAGGGTGCAAGCAGGTAAATAAATTGGTTCTAATCAGTAGACTGCTTTAACGCATGGCAACAACAGAAATAACAATTATACGTGAAAAATGATAAATACTATACATGCACAGTAATGAAGTAGATACATAGTTATTAGCTCAGCATTTTTATTTGCTCTAAACAAGTATACATTGCCTAATGAATGTAAACAATAAGAAATATAGCTGCTGAAAGGTAGTGTGGAAAGTAACCATGATGATGATATTGATGATGATTATCCCCAGTATTTCTCCTAATAAAACTAATGTTTATAGATTTTAAAAATCACATCAGCTGTCATCAATGAATTCTGAGTTATAAAATAATGCCAGAGCTGTTACTAGTCCTGTAAGGGAGTATTTATTGATGTGTTTTAACCAGGATCCCTTGGACGACAACTCTTATCTGTTTGCAAGGTGAGATTTTAACAGAGACATTTACACTAGAAAAAATATGTTAATAAATGTAAAAGGAGACCTAAAATATCTCTTTGGAAGGACTATGTTTATCAAAATTTAAACATACCATTAAAGTTAAAATTTAGAATGAGATGGGAGAAAATTTGTTTTTTTTTCTAAGCTTATTTCGGGATGTGCATTCTATTAAAATTGGGAATGGGGAATTCCTTTTGGAGCAGGGACATGGTGGAAATGAAACGTTAATGGGAGTCTTATGGCTGTTCCCTTTTGTACTTTGGCATTGCCTACTGCTAGAGCAAATTGGAATTGAATTTTTTTTTTTGAGGTGTAAAAATAGTGTGGTAGTGAGCTCCATACATCTTGCTGCTCTAAATCTAAAAGAAAAAAGACAATCACTCACCAGACATGCACACCAAACCAGCAGTCTGTGGCACTTCACCTTTGTGCCTTGGAAGGTACAGGATATGGAGAAGACCAGACAGATTTTGCAAGGTTAGATCAGAAACTGGATAAATTAACAGAAGTAGGTTGTAAATTGAACAAAACCCACTAGACTACATTGTTAAATCAGACTGTGCGGTTAGAGTTCCAGTCTGTGCTTTCAGACCACTCCAGTCAATTAACTCAACACTATCAAGACATACAGGAAATGCAGCAGAGGCTGCAACTGTCAGAAGTAAAAGCAGAACAAATAGAGGAGAAATTGATAAATCTGAGGGACAGAAGTCCTAGAAAGAATCTAAGGAGATTGGGGTACCAGGAAGGGAAGAGAGCTCTGACTGTGCTCTTCATGGACAGATGTCCTATAAGAGGAAATTTGCTTCAAGAGAGCACCCAGAGTGATGAGTGCTGTGGCCCTGATGTGGCCTATTAGTGTGCTTTCTTGCTTACATTATAAAGGAGCTGATATTAAAAAAAGGTGTGGGTTCTTGGCAAGCAGATAATTAAAAATGATTGTAGAATCTACAATGAGCAGTAGTCCATGGCAATCAGGACCCATAGAGCAGAATTTAGGCCAGCAGTGTGACTTTGCAAGCTTAACAGGCAGAGATATATGGTTTTATACTCTGTAACACTAAAAGTTGCATTCCCCAGAAGTGCGTTTACTTTCCTTTCTCCAGAGGGTTCTAAAATGAGGCTCAAACAATAAGCTGCTTCAGCTGTTGCCGAAGAAGTATCACAAGGGGGTACAGGGCCAGAATATGCTCCAGAAGACTGGACAAACCAGAACTCATAAGTTCACAGAACCTTCCCCACTATTCAGGCAACAAATGGTCAACAGGCAGAAGTCAGCATATAAGGCAGCCCCAGTGACACAGGGGAACCCCCCCCCCAACTAAAGCAATTAGTCACAGCTGTTAATATTTCCCCCTTGATTTGCCCCCCCCCCTTTCTGTTTATTTTTTTTTTTACATTACTATGGCAACAAGAATAATGTTAGTATTTTGAAGGGAAAGATTAAGTCCTTGACTATTGTGACAGGATTTTATCAAAATGTTCAGTAGAAAGATGATATATTACATAGCAAAGGTCATGTTAAATCTCTTGATGGGCACCATTATTAGTTTATTTTAACTAAGCTGGGGAGGGATGGCAGTAATACAGCCTGAGGGTAACTCAGAGACATTCTGGAAATGGAGGTATCATCTACCTATCTGTCTGGTAAAATAAATATTAGAACAGAAGTGCAGTGTATAGCAACATTTCATAGAGCAAGAGTTGCTCAAAGATGCCACCCTTCTGCTTAATGACCACTCAACTTTTACATGCATAATTAATTTATTGCAAATAGTTACTCTGTGTTTGGTTTGAACTGTTCAAGTATAAGAATTGCTACTTGAAGGATTGCATATTTGTTATATGGTAAAAGAAAATTATCCTAGGAAAATGGTGCACAAATTTCCAGGATCTTAATGCCCTCAAGTTATCTGAACCAGGGAATGTGAAGGTGGAGAAGCAAAACACCAGTCCTTTGTTTTTGTTGCTCTTTAATGGCTGAATTACAAATCACGTTGTGGAGTGTTAATGGCTTGGTATATAGGAGTAAAAGAAGTAAGGTATTTGCTTTTGTGCCCACTGCTAGGTCGGTCTTATTTCTTACTGTTTCAGGCGACGCATCTAACAGACTGCAAAAATGAGGTTATGGCAAAAGGCCTACACTTAATAGGGATAGCTCATCCTGTTATTTGGGGCGGACAAGAGGAGTGTTGACCTTGATAAGAAGAGACGCCCCTTTTACTGTGAGTGCTGTAATAAATGATTGCGAGGGAAAATTTATCCTGGTCAAAGGTTGGTATTGAGGTAAGTTTATAACAGTTGTTAAACCTGTACCTCCCTCCAGACATGCTCCAAAGAACTTCACAGAATTAATAAAACCCTGGTCTGTAAACCAGGAGGGACTAGTAATGTTGGTGGGTTGGACTGGAATTTAACATTGATGCTTGACATGTCTGCTGGACAACAAACAAATAACCTGTCACCCCTGGGGAATATTCTTTGCAAGTAAATTAGGCCGTTTGTGATGGTGAACATAAACATGATTTGCTAGGGCTGTCATAGATCATATATTGTTGTTGTTAACCCATACGTGCTAACTATTCTAGAACAGACAAGGCTTTTATGGAACACAGCTATACGACTCTGATGATGGAGGTAACGCCAATAATATCAAACTATGCCCCAATTGTGGTAACCTTCCAAACTGCCAAGCAGGAGGATGAAAGAGTTTGGGGAGCAAACCTAGCTCTTTGAGGGCTCTGGTATTACACATGGTCTTAAGGATTCCTTTTAATTAACAGACATGCATGGGAGAATTAGATCAAGACTTAGGGACCAAGTGGGATGACCTCAAAGTCCATTTAGTGGACATTCTGAAATTTTCAATAGGCGAGACCTTGACACACAACATAGCAAGACTAATTAACCTCCAGAAAGAGCTGTTAAGTGAACAAGCTAAGATAGCAAGAGGGCAGCAAGGAGGACTGGGAAAAGTTCAGAAACTTGGAGACAAGTTCTTTGAGTATAAGGCAGTTAATGCCCTTGATGCCTTAAAAATATAAGGACTAGAAGTCTCCTCATCGAACACGAAGTTCTTCACCTCTAATCGGTGCCAACAGAAGGCACCAAAGTTTATTGGAAAAATGAAAAACCCAGTCACAAGGTTAATCTTCCAAATGCCTCGGGAGATGGTAGAAGTGTTGACGAGATATTACTCCATTATACAGTAAAAGAAAAGCAAAAGAGAATTTAATAGAGAAGACTAGCCATTTTCTACAATCCATTTCTACCTCAGGCCTCACTACACAAGAAGCAGAGTGGATTGTCTCCCCTGTATCATAACAGGGAATTATGTTGTGGTACATTCCATGGCCTTGGGAAGAAACCCATGTATGCGTGGTCTGCTGGTGGTGATGTATCAAAGACAAGGGGGAAAGATTTACCCAAGCCTTCCTCCCACTAGCTAACAAGAGTTTTGAGTGGAAAACCACTATTATAACTTTTATAAATAAACCAAGGAAGGACCCTACTTTATCAGCAACATACTGACTCATTTCAATATTGAATCACAACTATAAAATATTCTTGGGTATAATATCCAGAAGATTATCCAAAATCCTCTCTAAATTAATATCTTTGGACCAGACAGGTTTTAATAGAGGGTAGGACAACTAGGGATAGCCCTGTTAAAACACTTCTGATGGACCACACACTAATAACTCATCAGCCATTGCTGCTGATGAGCCTAGACACAGAGAAGGCATTCAACAAGGTTGTGTTTTTTCTTGTGGGGTACTCTTAAAAACATTTGTGCTTCAGATCGAGTTATACGGGTCTTAACTACATAAGGGCTCACTTATGAGTAAAAAATTAATAGGCATTTAACCCAACCTGTCCAGATATGCTGAGGTACTAGGCAAGGATGCCCGCTGTCCCCTCTCTTGCACTGTATCTGGAATCTCTGGCCCTTAAACTGAGATCTTCAGACATTAATAAATATCAGGTTGGAAGCCAGAACCACCAGTTGGCACTCTGTGTGGATGATCTTTTGGTATACCTTTACTAGGCTGTAGCAGGATCTAGCTACATTATTTGAGTGTCTGTAGAGTTTGGGGCAATCATCTGGGTACAAGGTTGTTCCCAGTAAATCAGAAAAGATTTGCATTTAATTTTCACTCATCAGTATCTTTTAAAAGAAACTGTGCCTTTTTAAAGGGCAAGAACAAGATGGCATACTTGGGCCTCAAATTGAGAACTACATTGAAATAAATCAGGCTACATTTCATGAGGTGTTGAGTAGACAAGGGTGTATTTGCAGAGGTGGAAGTTCTTTTGTATTGATATGACACAGAGGATGCAAGCAGTTACTTGGTATATTCTGCTATTAATACTTAATTTTTCACAAATTGTTTCCCTACCCCCTCCTAATATGTATTGGCATAAATTGAGGTCTCTCTTAAGAGACTCCATGTTGGCTAACAAAAGATTCGGAATCAGTTGGGAACATTTTATCCTCCCAACAAAGTCTGGGTGTCTAGATATGCCAGACCTGAAAATGGATGCTCTAGCAACTAGAGCTAAAATATTTTAGCTCCTTTTGAATTCAGATAAGTAAGCTGATTGGATTAGTTTGGCTACACAGTTGTAGTGGGGGTGGGGGTGGGGGTAATAAGACAGGAAGAAATCTTTAATGCCCAATTAAAAAAAATAATTTCACTAATTCAGGCAGCAAGCAAGTTATTTGAAAAGATGAACATTAATCCCTGGATTTCTTGCCGCTAGGACTCGTCAATTAATTGGGGCATCTGGAGTGCTTCAAT
Organism: Protopterus annectens; assembly: GCF_019279795.1. NCBI lineage: Eukaryota > Metazoa > Chordata > Ceratodontiformes > Protopteridae > Protopterus > Protopterus annectens. The sequence continues at coordinate 38,360,632 of NC_056730.1, forward strand.
TAAGAGAATGTCAAAGAAGTGCTAGGATGTGATTTACTGGGAACAGTTAAGGACAGACCCCAGGCTGAAGAACTGTGAATGCTTTAGCAAAAAGTTTATTTTGGAAGATTTTGATAGATTAGTAGGATTAGGATTGAATAATAAACTGCTTACAATTGAAAAGACATATGGTCTCTGTGGGTGACTTAGTACTGATACATTCTGCAGACAATTTATTATGTGGGATTATTTTTCATATCTGCAAAATTCATTTTGAGATGAGGTCAGGTATAGCCAATAAGTGTAGGCTAATGTGGACCAGAGATTTAGGCACCAGTATAGATGCTGAATGGGCACAGAACATACTGATCCCTGTATATGCAACATGATCCAAAAGTTTAGTATTTTTTGGATGGTAGTGTCAGTTCAAGTGTTTGTAGACACCAGCCAGACTTGGGCAAATATTCACTGGGACCTCTGCACTTTGTTGGAGATGTAACATAGGGAGATGGGGGATTGGGAGTGTAAAGTTTGGAGCTGTAAGAATCTGAGGGACTTTCTCACTCAAGTTCAGAACGTATGTCAAAAATTTGGTTTCCTCCAATTGTCATTACAAAGAAGAAATATCTCGTGGAGCTCACTTCTTACTCAGATTTGAGTGTAGTAGACATGCTTATTTATTTATATTAACACTGATCGATATTAACAGATTTCAAGCTCAGCCCAGAACTAGGATAAAGGCAAAGGAAAAGTGGTCCAAATGTGATAAATTTATAACTGCTCCTCTTTAAACAGAAGATGTAAGTGGTGTAAAACTAACCGCAGATAATAACCATATTAAGTATCACTAGTTTACGTAAACATGATTGTATTGATTACTCTGACATCAGACAAAAGTCTTAAAGTGAGACTAAGAAGAAATGTATTTCCTTCAAAGAAATGTGTATATAGTTAGTGGGATGTTTTGGTTAAAACTATCTGTCTTTTCCTTCTGTTACTCAGTGTATGGGGTCTTTAATCCTTGTCTGATCTGTCTTCTGACACTTTCAAGGTTTTGGACCCAGTGCTCAAGCTCTTCCCCTTACCCATAATCCCTGGTGTTAACTGAAATGCCTCAGATCGAGTTTGCCTCTAGGAAAAAGGCAAGAATAGAGTCTAAGATAGAGGTAAGAGGAAACGAAACAACTGAAAAACAGGTTTTGATAAGTAACCTCTTGGAGTCAAGGGCTCCCTATTGAAATGTCAGCACTTAAAGTACCGAAAAGTCGAAAAAAATCCCCCCCAAAATCACAGAAGAGCAAATCTCAAAAATCGCTGTTATTCTTTAAACTTTTTTGTGCATGAAGAGTGAGGTTATGAGAATATGATGTTTAAATTGTGTGGAAAATAGAGGTAATTTGCCTGTGTCATAAGATGCAGTGATAAAATGAGAAGTGTGCTATCTGTGATGTGGAAAAGAAAGTTAATAATCTGGGTCATTTTCTTGGTGTCATTAAATTTGTTTAAGTGTCTGAAAAAAGTCAGTACTAAAAATTTAGTTGAAAAATATAAAGACATGCAGATGGGTGGTGATAAGAAGAGGAAGAACGAAACCAAGGCTCTGATGTTATTTTCATTCATTCCTCAACTGATGGTTCTCAAATGTGGATTGAGCTCCTGCCTTTACCCACAATGACCCACTAACCTACCATGTCTCTAATCTTGTTTGCTTCCATATTGCTCAAACACAGATCACCTTTTGCTGAGCAGTCAGGTATTTGTCTTTAAGGGTTGTCATTTCCTTCTATTTACCTATTTTTTCACCAGTTCTCCATTACCCTCTAGTTCTTGGGTTCTGACTGTCAAGTAACCTTTTTTTTTTTTTACCTGTTAGTTGTTTGGGTACTCTGCTGAGTATCTTTGTTGGTACTCTTGTTGTTCTATCCGGTCTCCCTTTTCCCTGTCCTTTAGAGGGTATTGTTTAGTATCATTGCTGGTACTCCTACTTCTGTCTTAAAAAAATTAGAAAGTATATATTAGTACATAGTACTTTTAACTCTTCTCCTTTTCTCTTTATTTATTTATTTTTTGAGAGTCATGACAGATAAACTGACACAAATGCATAATATTCCAGATTCTTTTGCCTACAGTTAGTGTTTATTGCTTGAGTGCAGCCCATTTATGTATTGACTGTGCAGGTTTTAGCACTAGAGCTCTTATTGACTGGAGAAATAAGTTGGTGTTGAAGAGCCTTCTTCCTTCTGCTCTTGTCTTCTATAGCTACTGGGGCTCACCCTCCCGTGAGGTCTGAAATAGGGGAGCCTGAATCATCTCCGAAGGATAAGGACTCCAGGAAAAGGTGTCTGGTCCATTCACTAACATTAGCTCTGACCCCTGAGCCACCTCTAAAAAAAAAATTTCAAAAAAGTCTGATCAGACTCTGATCCTACTTCCTCAAAGCCTAAGTTGCTTCAGATTCGGTCACCTAGTTAACCCACTCAAAGCCACTTTCTTTCTCCTAGACTCCCTTCACCTTTTCTTCAGGAGACTCCAAGGAAACAGTCCAGGTCACCATCTACCAGCTCCTACCTTAGGTCCTCTAGCAGGTAGATAGGATGATAAGGAAGTTCGTCAGAGCTCAGATCCTGTTGGGGTAATTCCATCTGCGTCTCCCACTGGACCAATGAGCCTGCTGTCCACCAAACCTCAACTAATAATCTCCTTCTCTGATCCAGCCTGTGGTTTCAGAGGCCTCTGATCTGAGATCCTTGCAGATGTCCTCATCGGATCTGAAGACTGGTCATTCTTAAACTCTGGTCATGTTCCTGAGTCATCCAGTTCTGATTATTTCTGGGCAGGAAGACTCTCAGAGCCAAAGACAGGGGCAGGAGCAGGCTCAGGGGGATTGGAGTTGACTCTGAAGGTTTTGGAGCCATCCTTGCTTCTAGGTTCTTCATTGCTGGATTGCTCATGTCCAACTCCTTCCTCAGAATGGGGGCTTGCGGGGATTCAGGGATCATAGGCACAGGGGACTTTGGCTGCATTGCTTCCGGCTCCTGTTTCTGCTAGACCCTCTGTCTTTGAGGTAGTGGAGAGGGCCTTATCTCTGCCTAAAGAAAGGATATCCGTGAGCATTTCACAGTTGGATTTGAGCTCTTAGCCTCTCACTTTATCCTGCTAGGACAGCCAAACCTGATCAAGCTTCCAGCCAGTCCCTCAGGACTCCCCTGTCACTTTCGGCACCTCACCATATCATCCCACTGATGAGTTCCCTAGGAACAGAATATGCAGAAGGAGACACTTGGATTCCTTCAGGAATCTGTTACCAAAGACATTGACTTCTGTAAAGGATTCCCCAGATCTCCACCTGAGGACTATACTTTGGGAGAAATTCTGAAACTTTTAAAGCAAAAAGGTGGATGGTCTTCCAGCTACACCCCCCCCTCCACCCTTCCCAGGAGGTGTAAGTATTCCTGGACGCTTTCAGGTCTGACCCAGCTAGTCTTAAATGCCCCCCCCCCTCCGCCAGGCAAATGAACTGCTAGGCCTTATTTCACATTGTGGATGGAAGGAGATAGATACTGTGCAGCTTATCCCTAAATGACCTGATAGATGTTTAACCCCTCCAAGGACAGAGCACACTGGAGCAAGGGGATCCCAGTAGCTGCCATGGTTATGGCAGCAGCCACTAAGAAAGACCTTGCAGAGCCAAGCTCATTTTTCCATCCCCTTAACAGGGAGTCTAGGGCTTTGGACAGATTTAAAAAGTGCATTTACACCTCCGCGACCTTTGCCCTGGGATCACTGAAGTATATAGCACTCTTTATAAGGTTGCAAGGAGATTTGATAAAAGAGCTGTCCAAATTTCTTTCCAGTTCAGTGTCTGTGGATGACCAGAACAAAATTTCGTCACAGCTGGCCACTCTTTAGTCCATATCTAACACGTCAATGAGACTGATATCCCATGCTGCAGAGGGTACCTCACATGCGGCGAGTTCAGGCATGTCCATCAAGAGACATGCCTGGATGCACCTGTACAATTTTGTGGAGCCCTTCAAGTCTTCATTCATCAATCCTTCCTTTGACGGATCATCTTTGCTTTGCCCTAAAGTGAAGGAAATTTTCTCCAGAACTGAACAAAACAGAATGACCTTGTCTGTCTTTGGGATTCATTTTTCTACTCCTCAGAGACTCTTTTGCTGGAATCAGTGAGGAGGTAGAAAGATGCAGTTTCACAAGAACCGTGGTCCATTCCAAGACGCATGAGGAGATGGTTCCCCTAGAGGCAGGAGGGAAAACTAATGAAAGATGCCTCCCTCACAGCAGAGTTTGCCCACAGAACCAAGGTTTCAGGGATGCTTTTCTCCGATAAATTCTGTCAGTGCTCCTGAAAAGTTGTCCAGCTGCTGTTCACTGGGGTAGGTCTTGGGGGGAGGGGGTGCTTGTCTGTGCACCCAGAAGCCTTGGCATCCATAAAAAGAGATACTTAGGTGCCAAGGATCATATCCAGAGGTTATTTCATATAATTTTCCCAAATTCCCCTATTAAAAATGAGGGAAAATTCTCAATGTCCCACCCAATCAGAGGGAGGCAGCAGCTCTGGAAATAAGAAAGCTGCTAGAAAAAGTCACTCAAAAAGTGCCCACAGACCAAATAGGATATGGAATTTATTCAAGATTTTTTGTAGTGCCAAAAAAGACAGGAGACTTTTGAGACCTATTTTGAATCTTAGCAAATTGAACTAGTAATACCCAAAGTTACTAATGGTCATGGTTCAGTCCTTTTTGCTTGTGTTTTGAAAGGACAGTTGGATGTGTTCGACAGATCTTCAGGTTGCACACTGTCACATCAAAATGAACAGAGGCACCAGAAGATGCCTGCACTTCTGGCTGGGAGACTGCCATTACCGATTCAGAGCACTGCCCTTTGGCCTTACCACAGCTAGTGTGTTCACCAAATGCATGGCAGTCGTAGCAGCTTTGAGACTGCTGGTATTCTGGGTGTTTCCTTATCTAGACTGGCTGGTGTCTGCTCTGACCAGGCATGTACTTGTACAAGCAAGGAACTACTTCCTCCAGAAATGTCACTGTCTGGGCATGTCAGCTAAGTACAACAAGTCACAACTCACACCTGCACAGAATCTGGAGTTCATAGGTGCTCATTTAGACACGGTCAGTCAGATAGCCTCTCTTCCTCCAACAAGCGTACAAACCCTCAGGTCCTAGGTAAGGGAAGTGATATTGTATTCCTATCCTTCAGCATGACTAGTCTTGCAAGCTTTAGGGTCAGTGGCAGTAGCAACAGCTCTAGTTTCATTAGCCAGATTTCATAAGTGGATTGTGCAGTGGACTATGTCAGTACAGTGGTCTATTCTTTAGCAGCCCTTGTGCACTCTAGTCAGGATTACATACATTTTCAAGGAATACCTTCTCCGGTTGATCCAGTCAGGTGACGTTTCTTATGGACATCCATTTGTTCTCCCTCTACTAGTAGCCGCAGTAATCACAGAGGCCTCCCAGTTGGGGTGAGGGTGGGTGGGTATTTCTTGGGAAAGACAGTGCAAGGTACATAGTCCCCACAACAGGCCAGTTCGCATATCAGCATGCTGGAGATGAGACCTGTCCTCCTAGTTTGGCAGGTCTTTCATGATGCTTTCCCCACTGGGACAATTGCAATCCAAAAATGAACAATATATTTGTAGTCTGGTATGTCAACAAATGGGGGGGGGGGGGGGGACCAGATCTAACACTGCATGTCACAAGGCAATGAGAGTGAGGCAGTGGGTGATCTCATCCAGTCTCTTTCTCATTGCAATACGTATACTTGGGGAGAGCCAAAGTGCTGGCAAACAAATTAAGCAGGTCCATTCTGATGCCTCATGGGTGATCTCTCAATGTCAAAGTGGCAGTGAGAATTTTCCATGGATGGTGCCAGCCAAGCTGAGATGTCTTCACTTTTCCCCCTCAACAACAAATGCAGCAGATTCTTTGCCCTGATCTCCCCTTTGGGGGGAGTCATCAGCCAGTGCTGTAGTTCCCAACTGGCCCTCCGGTCTCCTCTGTGCTTATCCCTCATTATCTCAACTCCCCAAAGTCCTACAGAAAGCTTACCAGTTAAAAAGTAGACTTGCCCTCATTGTACCTTTTTGATCTTGTCAAATTTGGTTTCCCTTTCAGTGGCCTGATCTTCTGTATCCATCCTAGATACTGGACCCCGGTCCAGACCTCCTGTATCATCCGATGGGGGTGACCCATCCAGACATAACAGGCCTCAAGTTAACCACATGGTTTCTCCAGTTCCAGTGACTGCTAGACAGCCCAGACTTTCCTACCCGGTCCAGCATATTTTCTTGTCTTCTCAAAAGGTTTCTATTAGGAAAGTCTGGAAAACTAAATAGAAGTAATTTTCTGTTTAGACCCTCCAGAGGGACTTGTATCCTTTTTCTACCCCAGCCTCCAAAATGAGGGGGCTAGTTTCTCAGCTAACAAAGTTCAGTTGGCTGTCATTTCCAGTTTTCATTCAGGCAAAAATTACTATTCTTGCTTCTGAGTTGTTCAGGACCATTCTTAAAGACACCTTTTTACTTTGCCCCCCAGTCAAAGACCCTAGCCCTCCATGGGATTCAACTATCTTACTTCAAAGTCTGACTCAGTCCATTTGAACCTTCACCCAAGTCAGACCTTAGCTTTTTGTCCTGTAAGAACTTTTTTTCCTAGTTTGTATTTTGATGAGTATTGGAATTCCAGGCTCTTTCTGCCAAGCCTCCATATGTGATTTTTCATAAGGATAGCATTTGATGACATAGCAATCTATCTTTTTTTAACCTAAGGTGGCTTCTGAGCAAATATTAATCAGGTTACTAACCACGTGTTTTTTTTTCACAAAATATTTCAACTAAGATGAATACATACTGCATCTTTTGGATGTGCACAGACAACCTCAATTTTATCATCATCAGATCAAAGAATTCAGGAAATGTGACCAATTGTCTGTATTCTTTTCACATAACAAATTAGGCATGGCTGTTTCCACAGTGGCTTTAGCCAAATGGTTGCTTGCTTACTTGCATATTGTTTGTCTATAAACAGGAAGGTCTTTGCTTAAACCCCCAAGAGTGCATTCCATGGGATCTGTGGCAACTTCTTCAGCTTTTTGGTCAAGAATGTCAATAAATGACATTTGTGATGACGCCACATGTTCCAATGCTCATACTTTTATTGTTCATTACAAGTTGAATTTGATGTCTAGGAAGAAAGATGCTTTTGGCTGTGTGGTACTCTGAAATATCCTTCTGTGAAGACCACTGAAGGTTCTTCTGGCTTGGGTTTCTGACCCATTAGTTGAGAAACAACTGAAAATGAAAACAACATATACAAAATGTATGTACTCACCATAATGATCCATCTATATTGTCCATTTTCATTTTTCCTCCACTTCCTGTCCTCCTAACCCCCTTCCTTTTCTTACTGGAGAAATACCCAAGAGATATTTCTTGAGAACCAATTGCTCCTTGCTTAAGCTCCAGTTTTATCTCTACTGTTTCTACTCTATTAATTCTGTATTTTATAAACCATTATTACTGGGTGCATCAGACTCTATCTGAGGTATGGTAGGTTAGTGGGGTATCAGTAAAGGAAGGAGCTCGAGTTGGATCCATAAATCTAGAGAAAGCAGGTGTGCCAGATCTGAGACCCATCAGTTGAGGAAGAAAGAAAATGGACAACACAGATGCATTGTTTTAGTGAAAAGTTAACTTTTGTGTTTGGAAGAGAAGGACTATGAAAATAACATAAAAACATAGAAATTTATATAAATGAATCAGAAATGGAAAGAAATTAATGATATAAAAATTTAAGTGAACTATTCAATTGATCCTTTGAGAAAAACGGGGAGTGAATGCAAAAAAGCACCTTCCACTCAGCCTAACTGCTTGGGGCTCGAGTAGAGTCACCTAAAAGCAGCAGTGTAGGCTCCAAAATCTTTAGCGGTTTCTTGCCACCTAAGTATGCTCCCTTTGTGGGCTGTATAGAAAGGACAGTCAGCTAGTGATCCTTTAACACTAGGCCGATAAGTACCTTCCACATTTTGAAGAAAAATGTATGTGTTTCTGTGAATCTATTGTTTTTATTGTAGGGAAATTCGGGGTACCCGCTCTTCTGAGTCTGAGGAGCCCCCTCGAAAGAAGACATGCAAGAGGAGGGTCTATATCAGATCATCAAACTGGCTCATTATCGAATGCCGTAATGTCGAACTGCAAAACCCGAACCCTAACAATATCGAAACCTCAAAACAGTGAATTTTTTCCCAGGGAAAAAATTTGCTGTTCCTAAAAACACACACACCACAAGCACACTAAAAAGCAACAATCCACACACATACATTTAAAAGTTACATCTAACCCTGTACTACACTGCACATACACTACTTATCTATCCACTTACCTTAACCCAGACCCTAACCCTAAGGTCCGTCACTATCGCACACTCACCTCATCCGCGCCCTGACCCTAACTCACTTAACCTGCCCCTAACCCCAAATTCTCACTATCGCACACTCACCTGAGCTCTAACCCTAACTCACTTAACCCGCCTCTACCCCCAATTTCTGTCAAAGTCGCACACTTACCTGACCCGCGCCCTAACCCTAACTCACCCAACCCGCGCCCTAACCTGAACGTCCGCACAATCACACACTTACCTTAACCCAACCCGTAACTTTCCACCACATCGCTGAAAACAGGGAAGCCACAACGACCAACCGAATTCTTTCCATAGGAAAGCGGTTTTGTGCAGCTTCGCTGTTTTCAGCATTCGTGATATTGGGTTCGATATTAGATCATTCGAAATTCTGCTATTTCGATCTAATATAGATCCCAAGAGGAAGCACATGGACTCGCCCAAGGAGTCCTTAACAGAAGACACAGATTACGATGATGGTGATGGGTCCCCCCAGTCACCTCTTGATGTTAAAGCAGAGAGGTGACTGGAAGCTCTCCACCCTTTCGTCTGAGGAGTCCATGTTCCTGTAGGCTTTTTGCACCTCGCCTTGTACCTCTTGGGTGACCCCGCCTGCTGACGAGCTCGTCATGCAGTGCAACTCGCTTGAAAGAACCCTGATTCCATTGAGGCGATACCTCTTAGACCAGACAAAACTCTTTCCCCTCCATAGGAGAACCTGCATTGGTCCAAAGGGTTACCAGTTGATGATATGTTGGTCCATGAAAAAGGACTTGACTGAGGAAAGTCCTGCTGTCCACCCGCCCAACAAGAAGTCCCAGTAGGTGGACAGACTTGAGAAGTGTGTTTTTGCATCAGGGACCTTTGCTATATGGTCCCTGAATTATTTGGCACATTTTACGAACTCTCTGGGATGTTCGCAGGGCAGTTGTCTGATGAGGTCAGTGACAAAGTGGCCTTGCAGCTCACAGCCCTGGAATCAATATCCAACTCGTCCATGAGGTTGCTGTCACATGCGACTGAAGGGGCGACTAGAGCAGAGGGTTCGGGCATTGTTAGGAGGCGTCATGCCTGGATGCACCTTTGTGACCTTGCGAATCCCTTCAAGTTTTCCTTTCTGAATGCTCCCATTGAAGCTTTGTCCCTTTTTGGCTCCAAAGTGAAGGACACACTAGCCAGGAGCGAGCAAGATGGAAAGACCCTGTCTGCCATAGACCTATGATTTTCCAACTCTCAACATACCTTCTCCAGGAATCAGAGGAGTGGAAAAATGTGCCAAAAGAAATTTCAGGGTCCTTTCCGTGCTGCACGTGGTGATTATACCCTCAGAGGCTGAGGGGGTAACAATTCCAGAAGACATTCCTGTAGAGGCAAGGGGGGGGGGTCCTCATAACCAAGGCTCCAGGACTCTTTCTCTGGACAGCCTTATCAATCCTCCTGAGGAGCAGCCCGATTTGCTTACCTCTGGAAGCAGTTGGGGGTCATTTCTCTCTTCACCGAGCTGCCCGGCAATCTGTCGCCACCGATCGTTGGGTGCAGAGCATTATCACCAGAGGTTACACCATTCCCCTTTCTTTTTAGCCAAATTTTCCCAGAAAACATCCAGACGTTTCACCCAGTCAAAGGGAAGAAGCAGCTTCAGAAATTATAAAGCTGTCTCAAAAAAGAGTCATCTAACCAGTCCAGCGCAGATCTGGATTTTACTTGAAATTATTTTTGTTGCCAAAACAGACAGAGGACTGAAGACCCATTTTGTATCTCAGCAGCTTAAATAAGTCTGTTACCCAAACCAAATTCCGGATGGTCACAGTTCAGTCCATTCTCCCCTTTTTAAGAGAAGGCGATTGAATTTGCTCTATTAGATTTCCGGGATGCGTATTACCACATCAAGATGGACAAACGCTCCTGGAGTTTGCTTCGCTTCCGGCTAGGAGCCAGTCATTATCAATTCTGTGCCCTGCCGTTCGGTCTCTCTACAGCCCCCAGAGTGTTCACGAAATGCATGGCAGTGGTAACAGCTCACTTGAGACTACAAGGATTCCAGGTGTTTCCATAGCTAGACGACTGGCTCCTCACCGGCCCCCCACCAAGCATCTTCTGGTAACAGCACTGCGTTATACTCTCTCTCTGGCAAAATTGTTGGGAATATACATTGGGAGAAATCAAACCTTATCTTTACACAACAAATAGAGTTCATTGGAGCAGTGTTCAGTACTCAGTCCTGTCTGGTATCACTCCCAATTCACAGACTCCATCGATTGAGGCTTCAACGCTGGGTGATACTCTCTCAAACAACAGTCGCTGCAAGGGAAGTTCTTCAAGCCCTAGCTTCTATGGCAGCGTCAATCCCAATAGTTCTTCTAGCAAAGCTACATATGCGGATTCTGCAATGGCTTCTTCTGTGTCAATGGTTCCCAAACTATCACCCCCTTGGTTACCAGATTCGAATAACCAGCTCCTGCAAACAGGACCTGCTTTGGTGGATGAGGCCAGACTCAGAACTTTGGAGTCCATTTCAGTCTCCTCAGCCCACAGCCATTGTGATCACGGTTGCTTCCCTGATCGGGTGGTGGGGTGCCATTTACAGGGAAAGACTATCCAAGGCACATGGTCCACCTCAGAGGCCCACCTGCATATCAGTGTTTTGGAACTAAGAGTTAGCATTGCAGGCCTTCCATTCAGCTCTCCCTTCTGGGACAGTTGCAATTCAATCAGACAATATGTCAGTGGACTGATATATCAACAAGCAAGGAAGGAACCAATTCCTACCTCCGTATGTCGAGAAGCCATGAGAATTTGGCAGTGGTCAATAACTTACAACTGCTTTCTGATAGCAATGCATATCCCAGGGAGCTCCCACGTGATTGTGGACAAACTAAGCAGATGCATCCTCATGCCTCCCGAGTGGTCCCTCAACCCCGAGGTGGTGTCAGTAATCTTCAGCCACTGAGGCCAGCCTTGCTCCGATCTTTTCGCCTCCCCATCAAACAACAAGTGCAGCAGCTATTTCACCCTACTTCCCCGGAAGGAGAATCATAGAGGGACGCTCTGGCCCACAGGACTTCTTTATGTTTATCCTCCCATCTCTCTGATCCCACAGTTTCTAAAGAAAACTCTTTGGTTGAGATGCAAGGTGATCCTCATAGCCCCATTTTTGCCCTGACAAGTTTGTTTCCCCTTCCTTCGGTCTCACCTAGTATGCCCGCCATGGATTTTGGACCCTGTACCTGATCTGATTACAAACCCTCAAGGGTTGAGTCATACAAATCTGTCCAGTCTCAAGCTGACGTCTTGGTTTCTCCACTTCCACTAGTCACCAGGCAAGCTAATCTCTCCTAGCCTGTTCAAGACATTATTCTGGTCTCAAATAAACCATCCACCAGAAGACTATATCAGGATAAATGGAAAAGGTTCTCCATCTGGTCCAAGGATAACATGTATTTGGCTCCAATTACTGCAGTGCTTCAATACTTGACTAAGTTTTTTGATAATGGAGCCTCTGCTGCTATGGTTTGAGTACATTTGGCAGCAGTTTCTAATTTCCACAATGGTATAGATGGCACCCCTCTTATCTCTTTACTCCTTTGCAAGGCTTTCCTCAAGGGACCTCTCATATCAGGCCTCCTGTCAGACAGCCCATGGAAGCATGGAACCTTACTCTAGTCCTTCAGTCTTTGACTCAAAAACCTTTTGAACCTGCTGCGAAGTGTGACCTAAAGTTGTTGCCTTGGAAATCCTTGTTCTTGGTAGCCATTATGTCTGCCAGAATAGTCTCTGAGCTGCAGGCATTGTGTATCAAGAGGCCCCATCTGGTCTTTCATAAAGACAGAGTATCACTTCAGACGAATCCATCTTTTCTTCCCAAAGTTGTTTCTGAATTCTCCATTCACCAGACCATTGAGCTACCATTGATCTTTCTGAATTTTGCCAATAGAGGAGAGTATTGCCTTTACTCCTTAGACGTGCATAGACAAATGAGATTTTACCTAGACAGGGCCAAACCTATCCATAAAACTGAACAGTTTTTCATCTCCTTTTCTGGGCCCAGAATGGGAGAGGCCATTTCCAAGGTTACATTATCAAGATGGCTAAGGGACTGCATACGTTTCATCTATTCCCTCAATAATGAACCTATGCCAAAAGTTAAAGCTCACTCCACTAGATCTATGGCAACATCTACAGCATTCCATTCCAGGGCTTCCATGGATGACATCTACACAACAGCTACTTGGGCTAAGCCTCATACCTTTATCAATCATTACAAATTGGACTTGGTCTCCAGAGGGAGAGTTGCCTTCAGTCAATGGTATTCAGGAATGGTCTTCCATAAGGGCCACCCATGGACCTCAAGGTAGCTTGGGATTCTGTCCCATCAGTGATGAATGGAAAGGTGATGAACAACATCGGATAAAGAAGTTACGTCTTCCTTTAACGTTCCATCTGTGTTGTTCATCTTCTTTCATTCATCACTTCCCACCCTCCTTCCCCCTCCAAAGGCTCCTGGGGGATGCTTTGGATCTATGTTGTGCCTTACGGTATTTGCATAGAAGTGGGCTCGGCTTTACTTCTTTTTCCTCTAGCAAACTCGATCTGAGGTAACAGGGAGAAGGGCATTCTGGGTAGAGACTTAGCTCAAGAGTTTTTGGCTGGCACAAGCTTGGTAAAAAGGCCGACTCGGTTCTGAGGGCTCGGAACCGAACCCATCAGTGATGAATGAAGGAAGATGAACAACACAGATGGAACTTTATGGTAAGACATAACTTCTATTTTTGTACTTTCTACATATTTATGTAGAATTTGTGTGTTGGGGACTAAATATTGTGATTTTTTGCAACTGTCATTTGATTTTCTACCTCAAAATGCTTGCTTTTCCGTCAGAATGTTTACCAATTCTGACAGGCTCCGCTACTGTCTTTTTTCAGGTAAACAATTTAGCGTTTACCTGTTCCCTTTGTTCTTCCTTCTCCCATCTGCAAGAAAAATACAAATTCTTGGGAGTCTTCAGGTGTCAGGCCAGCTACCTCACTGCCTCAGCTGCCAGTGGATCACTGTGGTGTGGCTGGACATGGTTCTTCAGACCACCCATCAATATGGTATAGCTCCTTGGAAAGTCACTAAGGATTGAGAATTAGACATTTCCTATTCTATTCATCTGTCTGTTTCAGCAGCAGAATGCTCTATTATTTCTCATCTCCATATATTAGAAATATAGTCAATATTTTGAAAAATTTTGTATTCGTTTACATGATGTAGACTATCTTTTTCTGAAAGAGTCTTGCCAGTTGGCAATACATATTGTATTGTTGATCTCAGTTTATTCTAATAATGTTCTATAAACGTATTTCAGTTTGTGTTTTATCTGTTGTGTGTTTTCTCTGCTTGTATATAATTACTTATCAGCTAATGTAAAAAGTTTTTGTGGAGCCTTTCTCCACAGCTAATTGTAAAATATGTAATCTGTTGCAGGGCTTTTCTTCCCAGTATATTATTACAAATCATCTACTGTCCAAATGTTTTTGAATCTCTTGTGGAGCTTTTCTCCCCAGCACTCTGCTGAAGATGGGCCATTGGCTCAGTTGGACTTTTCTGGTTATCAACGGACACAATATAAAATAAAATGAATAAAATAAATGCCTCTTGTGGCTGTAGGGTTTCCTCTCCATGTAAGGGAGAACCATTCTTATTGGGCTCTGGAGAAGGAGCAGATGAAGGTTTACAGCAGAGTCTGGATAGGTAGCCTGATTCCTGGGATAGTGCTCCTGCTATTAGTCAGTCTTTTTCCAGGGAACCTCCCAGAAAAAAAAAATAAGAATATTGCTTACGTTTCTTTAACTGGACAGGGAAGACTTTCTGGGATTTTGCAAGGAGATTACTTTCTGCTTTTAATGTTTTAAATCCTTTTTGTTTGCTGACGATAGAGACAAAGAAAAGTCTTTCCAGCACCTACTCGTAGAGTTTCACAATTAGAAGAGCAGATGTTCATCGTGTTATACTGCTGCAGTCATTACACTTGGGTTATCCTGCCTTCAGGCGGTCCTGCAGTCGGCCAGAGTTCCAAAGTCTTGGTCCGGTGTCAGTTGCTGTCGCCTATTCCCTGACGTCAGTGCAACAGGGGTATATAAGATGCAGCTGACGCCATTTTCTTCAGTCTTTCTTGCCACGCAGTGCCTGAAGCAGAAGCAGTTCACAAGTGCCGGTCGGCCGACTCCTGAGATTTTCATTCCGAATCCAGAACCAAAGTCTTCTAAAAAAGCTAAGTACCCCGTTGGGGAAACTTTTTCTTGCCTCAAACCAATGTCAGTAAAAGTTAATAACTGTATTTCTTGTGGGAAGCAAATACCTCATAAGGATTTCCACTCCTATTGTATTCCATGCCTAGACCCTGACCACGACGTCATTAGTTGTCGGTTTTGTGCTAGGTTTAACAAGCGCACTATTAAGTGTCGGTTTGATTTTGCCCGACATTATTTTGGTAGAAAATTCAATTACACCATGCTGTCGGAAATTCCGACGACCGCTATGCATAAAAAGTGCAAGGACAAGGACAGGCATCCGAGGCCCAAAACTGACGACGAGGCCTCTTCTAGGCCGGTCGCCGGTTCTTCGGTTTTCAGCGAGGTGCCTACGCAGCCCCTGACGACCACTTCCATAGAACCACAGACCACATCCGACTCCCACGTGGAGCTGGCTGGGCCTTCGAACGCACTAGGCCTTCAGCTTACCGATCCTAAACCTACAGAGGGAATCGAAGTAGCTGAGCAATCCACAGTTACAGAGGGTGTTTTCAGACCTACCCAGTTAACCATTAAACCCTCTGTTAAGTCTAAGCCCCCCTTAAAAGCAAAGAAACAGACGCAACTCTCTCCAGGACAAGCTCCCATGCCTAAGAAGCAAATGCTAAAAATGGCCGAGGACCTAATCACCCTGATCAGAGGGTCCCATCCCCCGCCTGATAAAAAGCCTAGACAGGATGCAGACTATGAATCTTCTGACCAGGTGTCCATTTCCTCTGACTCTTACTCGGACCTAGGATATTCTTTACCCCCGTATGAGGATTCTGATGCTGAGGAATCAATTCCGTCAGCCTCTCCGCCTGAGGATTACTCCTTTGGTGAGACCTTACATACCATGAGGGAGCATTTCCATTGGGAAGGTCAGGATTACTCAGAATCTAAGAAAAGGCTCAGAGACTTCCTTTTATTGCCTTACAGACCCCTTGCTATCCCGCCAGTTTTAGACATTGTGGATGATGTGTACACTGAATCCAGTTTGAACCCTGACTCCTTACCCCCAGCCCCAGTTAAACCTGATAGAAGAGTCCCTGACTCTCACAAATTTCTGTACAAAAGCCCTGTTGCTGACCCTGAAACTATTTCTCAGGGACCCAAAGAGATTAAGGCCTCGTCAGCAAAAAAAACAGTTCCCTCTGACAGAGATTCCAGAGCTTTAGATAGATGAGGAAAGAAGGTATGTACGTCTGCAACTTTAGCAATGAGAGCCTTGAATTGCCAGTTTCACATGCTAAAATATCAGCAATTTTTGATGTCTCAGTTGAAACAAAAGATGCTTCCAGATTCAGATCCTCCTAACTTAAAAGAAATGCAGGATTTATTGCATGCTGCTGAACAAATGGGAAAACATACTTTGCAATGTGGGTTTGATTCCTTAGAGGCCTCTTGTAGAGCAGCAGTTACAGGCTCTGTCATTAGAGGGCATGCTTTGTTAAAAGAACATACGTTACCAGATCATGTTAAGGTAAAATTATTGGATGCACCTTTGCAGCGGGATGTGCTGTTTGGAGTTAAGGTAGAGGAGGTAATAAAGAAGATGGAGGAGAAGGCAAAATCTATGCAAACAGTGAAAGATTTCTTACAGGTTCAGCTGCCTCGTTTTAGCAGAAATTGGCCAACAAAGAATTGGTCCTTTTCAGTCACAGACAGACCTCAAAGGGGCAGATACAGACATCCAAGAGGAAGAGGTCAGACACAAGGCCCTTACAGGCCTCGACAATGGGGCACACCAGGCCAGAAAGGAGGAGAAGACAGGCCTCAACCTTATAAAAAACAGACAAAATGACTTTCCGCTACAGCTGCCAAACAGTTCTCTCTTGGCAGCCCCCTTAGGAGGAAAACTGGCACTTTTCTATCACAACTGGCATTGCATCACCAAAGACAAATGGGTTCTCAACATTGTATCTCAAGGTTACAGGTTCCATTTTCACACCCTGCCAGGGCTAAAAGGAATGCCAAATCTGCCACCAAATCAATGGGCAGAGGCTCAAAAACAAATTACAGCACTCATGGACATGAGCTATTCAGAAGGTACCACCACAGGAACAAGGACAAGGATTTTACTCAAGACTCTTTCTGGTTCCCAGAAAGGACAAAGCCTGGAGACCCATTCTGGATCTTTCTACACTAAACACTTACCTGGATGTACCGAAATTCAAGACGTTGACACTACAGCAGCTTCTTCCCATGCTGAGCAAGAAAGCTTGGCTCGTAAAGTTGGACCTCAAAGAGGCATACCTGCATGTCCCTATCAGACAAAACTGCAGAAGATACCTCAGATTCCCAGCTGGTTCAATGCACTGTCAAGTCTCTGCACTGCCCTTTGGCTTATCTACTGTGCCCAGGGTCTTCACAAAGTGCCTGGCACCAGTAATTGCATTTTTCAGGCAAAAAGGGATTCAAATTTATCCATACCTGGACGACTGCCTGATTCAAGCAGAGAGCAAGGACATTCTACTAAAGCATCTGGCGTACATAAAAAAGTTAAGTTGCCTGGGGTACACAGTAAACGAAAAGAAATCAAAACTAGTGCCCTCACAACAGATAATATTCCTGGGTGCCAGCTTGAACATAACGGCCCAGATGGCTTATCTCACGCCAGACAAGCAAGGACAACTGACTCAATATTTTCAATTAATGGCAACAAAGACCTAACTCCCTGCAAGAAAAATTCTGCAGGCCTTGGGCTACATGGCATCTTGCATACTACTATTTCCATATGCCAGACTGCATATAAGGAAACTACAATGGTACCTAAAGAGCGTATGGTCTCAACGCTGTCAAAGTTTGGAAACAAGTTATACCACTAATTCCCTGCCTACAACAGGAGTTTCAGTGGTGGGCACAAGTTTGTCACCTCAACAAGGGACAGCCTTTCACTCAACCCACAGCCAGGCAGACACTGACAACAGATGCATTGGATTATGCCTGGGGAGCACACATGAAAGGAAAATGTATCCAGGGCGAGTGGCCCACTGAACAAAGACATTGCCACATCAATCAAAAAGAGATGCTAGCTGTACAAAATGCTATTATAGCTTTCAAGGCCCTACTGCATCGAGGACAATTACTACTAAAAACAGACAACACCACAGTTATGTGGTACATAAGCAAGGGGGCACACACACTCCTACCCCCTCTGCAGACAAGCCATGACCTTGTGGATCACAGCTCTAAACTACCAAGTTCATCTGCAAGCAATTCCTGCCAGGAGAGAAAAACACACTGGCAGACGACCTAAGCAGAAACATTATGGACCCACACGAATGGGAACTGAATCCACAAATATTCAGAATGATAACACAAAAATGGTGGAGCCCGGACATAGATCTGTTTGCTTCCCCAAAGAACTGCCAATTACAGAAATTCTGCACAAGGAACTACCATCCACAAGCATGGAAAGTGGATGCCCTCTCATTCAGTGGGGAAAAACTACAAGTATATGCTTTCCCTCCTTTACCTCTCCTCCCAAAGGTACTCATAAAAGCCAGACAGGAAGAGCCAAAAATGATACTGATTGCACCAGACTGGCCACACCAGCACTGGCACCCAATCTTAAAGAACTTAGCACAAGAACCACCCTGGATTTTGCCTCAAATCCCAGAGTTGCTGACACAGCACAACAATCAGATACTTCATAGTCAGCTAAAAACCTTTAAACCTAGCTGCATGGAAAATTCCCATGTCAAGCAAGCAATGCCTCTCTCTAAAGCTATTATGGATGTCATTCTGGAGGCCAGAAGGCCTAGCACCAGGAAAGCATACTCTGATAAATGGAAGAGATTCTGTGCCTGGAACCAAGCGCACAGCCTTGACCCTCTTGTCCCAAACATTCCTCAGATACTGCAATACTTAACTGAGATGCTGGACAGGGGCCTCTCTTTTTCATCCATCAAGATCCACGCCTCGGCTATCTCTGCTCATTACAACACGGATCCACCAATTTTTTCTAATCCTTTGCTCAAACAATTCCTCAGAGGGGCTAAAAACATAAGACTGCCCTGTAGAGCACCTACACCAACTTGGGACCTCAACTTTGTTTTGGAAAAATGAACTCTACCTCCTTTTGAGCCAGCTAGCACAGCAGAAATAAAATACATCTCTTGGAAAACTGCTCTGCTACTGCCAATTACATCAGCACGAAGAGTTTCAGAATTACAGGCACTAATGGCAGTGGAACCTTTCCTCATCTTCCACCAGGACAGGGTGTCTTTAAGAACTAACCCTACGTTTATGCTAAAGGTGGTATCAAGTGTGGCTCTGAACCAAACTATTCACTTGCCAACTTTTTATCCAAAACCACAGACCAAAGGGGAGAAACTGCTACATTCTTTGCACGTTCACAGACAGTTATGCTTCTACTTGGACAAAACCAAAGCTTTCAGAAAATCTGAGTAATTATTGGTAGCATACACTGCCGGAGCACAGGGAAAAGCCATTTCAAAGCAGACTATTTCAAAATGGATAGGACACTGTATACGTTTCTGCTATACCCACTATGGGAAACCTGTACCTAGCAGCATTAGATCTCACTCCACCAGGGCAACAGCCACTTCAACTGCCTACCTCAGAGGAGTACCTACCAAGGATATTTTGGAAGCAGCAACATGGAGTTCTGTGCATACCTTCACCAAACATTACCATTTGCCTTTATATTCCAAATCCAGAGCTGGCTTCGCCACTGCTGTACTGCAGGGCCTTTTAGCCACCCCTAATGCCTTATAGATCCAGCCTCCCTACCTCAGCTTTGGGATTCCAGCCAAGTGTAATGACTGCAGCAGTGTAACACGATGAACATAGTACAGTTTTGTACCTACCATAAATGTAGATGTTCGAGTGTTGACACTGCTGCAGTCCAGCTTACCCTCCCTCCTTCCCCTCTTACTTTCTGGTACTTACCTAGGACATCTAACCTTTTTACCTATGGGGAGTATTTACTGGTAACTAAAAATGGTTGTTTGCTTTTCTTTTGTATTGTTTACTAGCAATTTGAATTGCCTACCTATTTGGGGGCACCTGACATCTGGGGCAAGAAAAACTGAAGAAAATGGTGTCGGCTGCATCTTATATACCCCTGTCGCACTGACGTCAGGGAGGAGGCGACAGCAACCGACGCCGGACCAAGACTTTGGAACTCTGGCCGACTGCGGGATCGCTTGACGGCAGGATAACCCAAGTGTAATGACTGCAACAGTGTCAACACTCGAACATCTACATTTATGGTAAGTACAAAACTGTACTTTTTCTTCTGTGATTTCTCCTCACATTGGGGATTCTCACTCTGAGAAAATTGCTACTTCAACTTTCTCTCCGAAATTATCTTTTTCTGAAACTCTAGCCAGAATGAAAGATGTTTTTCAGTGACAACAGAATGAAATATCTGTTTCCCAGAAAAATTATTATATTTTGCAGTTGTATCTTCCACAGAATGCAGCTGCCCCTTCTATCTTATTTGCCTTTGAAAATGTTTTTTTTTTTGACAGCTTGCAGCATCCCTGGCAGTCAGTCTCCTGTTTCCAAAAAGTCTCATGGGTTATACAAAGTACTTCAGACTCATAAATACCTATTTTCTAATTGTAAAGTAGTTCTTTCTTATCAAAATCTTTTGATGAGAAAGTGTTTGATAGATTTGGGAGAAAAGGTATGATGATGATCATGTTTCACTGTTGCAGTCATCACACTTGGGTTATCTGTCTGCAGGTAGCCCTCAGTTGGCCCGAATACCAGAGTCTTGGGATTTCTGCGTCGGATACTGTCACCTCTTCCATGACGTCAGGTCATCATGGGTATAAAACATGCAGCCGACGCCATTATATCAGCTTTTCTTGCCGTGCGGGAGCCTGAAGCAGTTTGCAAGTGCCGGTCGGCCGCTACCTGAAATTTTCATTTTTCGAGTTTCAACCTGAAGTCTTCTAAAGCTAAGTACCCCGTTGGGGATCCTTTTTTCTTGCTCTAACCGATGTCAGAAAAAGTTAACAATTGTCTTGCCTGTGGAAAGCAAATACCCCACAGAGATTTTCATGTTTACTGCGTCACTTGTTTAGGTCCAGACCACGAAGTTCCTTGCTGTCAGTTTGGTGCCTTATTAAACTCCCAAACTATTTGTCATTGGGCTATCTTTGTAACTAAATTCTTTCGCTGTCATTCTCCGTATTCCGAAATGCCTTCGTTAAGCCACCCGACTACTGATCTTCTGAAAAAACGTAAGGATAAAGACAGAGGCAGACCGCATAGGTCCAAAACTGCCGACGATGCTTCTGTTAAGCTAGTCGCCAGTCTGCCGGTACTCAGTGAGGCGCTTTCGCAGCCCCTGTGATACCCGCTTCTGCTGATTTGCAGGCCTCTACTGAGACCCATTCGGAGTCCGTTATGCTGCAAGATGCTTCTTCGACTATGGATCCTGTGGATGTCTCTACCTTGGATGGGTCCAGAACCGCTGTGCAGGCACCAGCTTCTGAGGGTGTATTCAGACCTTCCGATGTTCATATTAAACCGACTACTTCGCTTTTGACTAAAACTACCAAATTTCTCAGGCCCAGAGTTCGCATTACGCCTAGGAAACAGACGACCAAAGCGCATTCTCAAGCTCCCATGCCTCAGAAACAAATGCTTAGAATGGCTGAAAACCTTATCACTTTAATTAGGGGAAGCCAGCCTTCCCCCTCTAAAAGACAAAGAATTGATTTTCCTTCTGATTGTACAGACCATGAGTCCGATGACCCTGGCCCCTCTGATTACCAGGACATACCCTTATCCACCTATGAGGATTCAGATGCAGAGGATTCCATTCCCTCTGCCTCCCCTCCAGAGGACTTTCGGTGAAACCTTGCATATACCATAAGAGATCATTTCCACTGGGACTGCCAGGATTACCCTTAGTCCAAAAAGAGACTCAGGGAATTTTTAGACTTGCCTCAGCACAGGCCTCTAGCTATACCCCCTGTCCTGGATATTGTTGATGATGTCTTCATGGAATCCAGTCCTAACCCCTGGTACTTTACCTCCAGCTCCTAGAAAGCCTGACAGGTACTATAGAGTACCTAACTCTCACAAATTTCTCTTTAAAAATCCTACTGCGGATCCAGAGACCGTTGCCCAGGGACCTAAAGGTATTAAGGCTACTACAGCCAAAAACCCTACCCCTTCGGACAGGGATTCTAGGGCTTCAGACAGATGTGGTAAGAAGGTATATACCTCTGCAACTCTTGCCATCAGGGCTTTAAACTGCCAGTTTCACATGTTGAAGTACCAACAGCATATTATGGAAATAATTAAACAAAAATTGTTGTTGATTCCTGACTGTGCAGAAAATAAAGATTTACAAGAGCTAATGCATTCTGCAAATCAAGCTGGTAAACATACTTTGCAGTGTGGTTTTGATGCCTTAGAAGCATCTTGCAGGGCTGCTGTCACTGGGTCTGTTCTGAGAAGGCAAGCTTGGCTGAAGGAGCAAATCTTGCCAGACCATGTCAAAGCAAAATTACTAGATGCTCCATTAAACCAAGAATTTTTATTTGGCACAAAAGCAGAAGTTGTTCTTAAAAAGATGGAGGAAGAAGCTAAATCTATGCAAACTGTTAAAGATTTCTTACAGGTACAGTCACCTAGATTCAGTAGGCAGCATTGGCCCTCAAAACCTTCCCAGTCCCTCCCAGGCCTTCAGTCCAAACCCAGGGGCAACAGACCACAGAGACTACAGTCTCAGGGTATGCATAGATCTAAACAATGGAGTGCTCCCACTTTGAAAACAGGGAGAGGAAAGCCTCCCCCTTATGGAAAAAGTTCACAATGACTTGTCCTTCATCCTTCCCAACCATGCCCAAGTACTTGCACTCCTAGGAGGAAAACTCGCCCCATGCAAAAAACTGGGACTACATTACCCAGGACCGATGGGTCTTAAACATTGTATCCCAGGGATACAGATTCCACTTCCACTCATTGTCAACCCCCAAGTGGATTGCCAGACCTTCCTCCAAACCAGTGGGTAGAGGCCCAAAAGCAAGTACTTTCTCTTCTCAGTATCAGGGCTATTCAACATGTTCCAACAGAGCAAAAGGGACAGGGTTTCTACTCCAGACTGTTTCTGATGCCCAGAAAAGAGGACTCTGGGCACCCTATCCTGGATTTGTCAATTCTCAACACCTTCTTGGTGGTACCAAAGTTCAAAATGTTTACACTACAACAGCTGCTTTC
This sequence comes from Protopterus annectens, assembly GCF_019279795.1. Classification (NCBI taxonomy): domain Eukaryota; kingdom Metazoa; phylum Chordata; order Ceratodontiformes; family Protopteridae; genus Protopterus; species Protopterus annectens. The sequence continues at coordinate 38,383,529 of NC_056730.1, forward strand.
TGTGCTAGCCAAGGACTCCTGGCTAGTCACCGTAGACTAAAAAGAAGCTTATCTGCACATCCCCATAAGGGAATCTTGTAGGGAATATCTACATTTCAGTGCAGGCTCCATGCATCAGTTCTCTGCACTTCCCTTTGGCTTATCTACTGCGCCCAAGGTATTTACAAAGTGCCTGGCTCCAGCCTTTGCATACTGCAGGCAGAGAAACATTCAAATTTACCCATACTTGGACGATTGCCTTATTCAGGCGGACAGTCAGAAACTGCTACTTCAGCACCTGACATTTGTAAAGAGACTCCTAACTTCTCTGGGGGTATACCATCAATGAAAAGAAATCACATCTGGTACCCAGCCAAAAAATTGTTTTCCTGGGAGCAAGCTTGAACACAACTTCCCAGATGGCATTCCTCACTCCAGAAAGGCAGGTTTATTTGACAAATTACTTCAAACTACTGGCCACTCAAACCCAGCTGTCTGCAAGAAAATACTGCAAGCCTTAGGGTTCATGACCTCATGCATTCTCCTAATTCCATATGCAAGACTGCATATGAGGAAACTTCAATGGTACTTAAAATGTCTCTAGTGTCAACATTCTCAGGACCTGGAAACAGTGATTCCTATCGCTCCTTGCCTAAGGACAGAGTTCCTTTGATGGGCAAAGGCCTGCAACCACAACAAGGGACTCCCTTTCACTCACCCACCCGCCGCCCAAACCCTGACAACAGATGCATCAGACTGTGCATGGGGGCTCACGTGGCAGGCAAATGCATTCAAGGCAAATGGAGCCCAGGGCAAATGCACCTGCATATCAATCAAAAAGAAATGCCAGCTGTACAGAATGCACTGACAGCCTTCAAATACCTTATCCTTCTAGGACAACTCTTGAAAAAGACAGACAACACCACAGTCATGTGGTACATAAACAAGCAGGGGGGAACTCATTCCTACCCACTCTGCAGGTTAGCCATGGCTCTGTGGAACGGGTCTGTATTAGAACATCGAAGTATTACTACATCGAATGTTCTAATATTGAACCATTTCACTCAAAACACCACAACACCACAACATCAAACACTCAGTACAGCAAATTTTTTCCCAGGGAAAAAATTTGCTGTTCCAACAAACATACACACAACACAAGCACACCAAAATACATAATCCACACACATACACTTCACAAAACCCTGCACTAAACCATACATACACCACTAGCTATCCACTTACCTTAACCCAGCCCTAACCCTAAGGTCAGTAACTACTGCACACTCACCTTACCCACTCCCTAACCCAGTCCCTATCGCACACTCACCTTACCTGCTCACTAACCCTAAGGTCCCTATCGGACACTCACCTTCATTCGCACACTTACCTTAATCTGGTCCGTAACCTTCGCTCCACAGTCGAGGAAATAGCGAAGCTGCAGAAACGGCCCACTGAATACTTTCCCTAGGAAAGTATTCGATATTCTGCAGCTTCGCTATTTTCAGCTTTTGATGCAAAGGGTTCGATATTAGTACATTCAAAGTAGTAATACTTCGATGTACTAATATAGACCCCTGTGGAACACAGCCTTGAGCGGCCAAGTGCACCTGCAAGCTCAGTTCCTGCCAGGCAAACATAATTCACTGGCAGACGACTTAAGCAGAAATCTAATAGACCCAAACGAGTGGAAACTGGAACCCAACTCATTCAAGCTTCTAATCCACAGGTGGAGACACTAGAGGTAGACCTCTTTGCTTCCCCCCAAAACCATCAATTGAGCAAATTTTGCACCAGAACTCCCCACAGCCAAGCTTGGAAAGTGGATGCCCTATCCTTTACATGGGAAAACCTCTCAATCTATGCCTTTCTCTCTCTAGCCCTCCTCTCAAAAGTACTGCTCAAGGTCAAACAGGACATGCCAAGGGCAATCCTTATTGTACCAGTCTGGCCACACCAGCACTGGTACCCACTTTATGCAGTCTGACAACAGTGCCACCCCGCACCTGCAGCATACCACCTCTCTGCTGTCCCAGCAGAAGGGCCAGATTTTGCATCCTCAGCTGCAAACCCTGAACCTTGCAGCCTGGCTTATTCCCGAATGCATCACCAGCAGCCCTCAGCAAACAGGTGCTGGATGTCATCCTTGAAGCCAGGAGGCCTAGTACTAGGAAATCCTATTCAGAAAAGTGGAAAAGATACTGTTCTTGGAGCCAGTCTCAGGGAAAGGACACAGCCGTGCCCACCTTACCTCAAATCCTAGATTATCTAGCAATGGTGCTCCACAAAGGCCTATCCTTCTCATCAATTAAGATTCATGCCTCTGCCATCTCAGCTCATTACCGCACTGAGCCACCCCTCTTCTCTCACCCTCTTAGCAAACAGTTCCTGAGAGGAGCTAATAATTTAAGACCTCAGAGGAGAGCTCCCACTCCTGCCTGGGACCTTAACTTTGTACTAGAGAAGCTCACGCTTCCCCCTTTTGAGCCTGCAGCTACAGCAGAGTTAAAATTCCTCTCTTGGAAAACGGCATTATGTCTAGCCATCACTTCAGCAAGAAGATTGTCTGAGTTACAGCAGGCACTTATGACTGTGGAACCCTTCATTATCTTCCATGCGGACAGGGTTTCCCCTCAGGACTAACCCATCATTTATGCCCAAGGTGGTATCCAGTGTGGCTTTAAACCAATTCATCCATTTGCCAACCTTTTTTCCTAATCCTCAGAATAAAGGAGAAAGGATCCTGCACTCCTTGGATATGCACAGACAGCTTTGGTTCTACATTAACAGGACTAAACCTTTCAGAAAATCTGACCAGCTGCTAGTCAGCTTTGCTACAGGGGCAGAGGGCAAGGCCATTTCAAAGCACAGCATCTCCAAATGGATATCATACTGCATCCATTTCTGCTACAAGCACCATGGAAAACCTACCCCACAGGGGATCAGAACCTATTCCACTAGGGCTACCTCAACCTCTACAGCATTTCTCAGGGGATTCCCTACCAGGGACATCCTGGAAGCTACAACCTGGTGTTCAGTACACACCTTCACCAAGCATTACCACTTACCTATCTTTTCTAAATCCAGAGCTGGATTTGCTACAGCAGCCCTACAAGGCCTGCTAGCCAGCCCTAATACTTCTTGACTGCCTCCACCCTTCCTCAGCTTTAGGAATCAACCCAAGCGTGATGACTGTAACAGTGAAACACGAAGAACATAGTACAGTTGTGTGCATTTACCATAAATGTAGATGTTTGAGTGTATTCACTGTTGTAGTCCTGATTACCCTCCCTCCAGCCCCCTGACTTTTCTATACTTTCTACATATCCTCTTTTTTGGCCATATCTTATGGCAAGTGGTATTTACTTTTTACTGGAGGTGTTTCACACCATGTAATTGCTTCCTATTTTGGGGGCTTCTGACATTTGGTACAAGAAAAACTGATGTAATGGCATCGGCTGCATGTTTTATACCCCTGACGACCTGACGTCATGGAAGAAGCGACAGCATCAGAAGCAGAAATCCCAAGACTCTGGTATTCGGGCCGACTCAGGGCTACCTGCAGGCAGATAACCCAAATGTGATGACTGCAACAGTGAATACACTCGAACATCTACATTTATGGTAAGTGTACACAACTGTACTTTCTTCACATGGATCACTGCTGCAGTAACCTAAGCTTATATGAGTTATATCCTGCAAGGGTTTAACAGATGGCCAGCTTCCAAAGCTTCATAGCACTTCCCACATGCCCAAACAGCTGAAATTGAGCTGAATAAAAAACTGTTTTGGAATTGGGCACCAAGCCTTTCAGAACTTTCCTGTCATTGAACAGTACAGTACGCTCCTGTGTGGCTTTCGACGATCATCAGCCAGCTTGTGCTTTTCCTTTGCTGGGCAGATAAGTTCCCTTTAGGGAGAAAAAAACTTACTTTTTAAAATATTTATTGTTTAACACTTTCCTGTACAGTAGGAGTTTGATTTTTTTAGTAGACTTACAAGACTGTACTGTACTTTTAAACGAGACCGCCATTTTTTTCTTTTGTTTAAAAATTGATCCATTTTTTTATTTTCATCTGATTCAACATGTGGAATGTGTGTTCAGGTTGGATCCAATTTCAGCACCTTATACCAGAATATTGGATCCGAGAGCTGGGACTCTACCCTTACCCACATTTCTCCTCTCCTACCTGAATTACTTTGGGTGTCATTTGCCACTTGTCAAACCAGACACGTTTCCAAGAACTCCATCCTTTTTTCTTGACAAGTGAAAGATTATTGACCTTCTTCCTCCACTCTTTAGCTTAGTAGTTAAATTGCATTTAATCATTAGTGTTTAGTGTAATTTTAGTAGTAGGAATTTAGGCTAGTTAATAGTGTTCCTTTGTGTGTAACTGTGTAAGATTTCCTAGTGACTTTCTTACTGTTGCTGGTAGTGTGATAGGTGTGTGTGTGTGTATTGTTCATTCCTAATAATAGATATAACTTGGATGAATTTGCTGATAGTGTTGTCTTCAAAATGTTTCTTTTCTGATGTCTGTGAAGTCTGCTAGATTTAAAAAGTGTTCTTCCTGTGGGCATAATATTCTAACATAAGAACCACACTCTGTTTGAATGTACTGCTTAGGGCCCTTCCAATTGCAGGACACATGCAGTATTTATGCCATCTTCGGTAAAAGGGCTCTCCAGGGAAGAAAAGAAAAACTTATTCTGATAGGACTTCTTCCCTCTCAGATGGGATCCAAAATGTCCATGGCTCTGTAGGTGTCCTCTGCCTCTCCTTCCACTGACAAGAAGGGAGAAGACAAGCGAGCGATCTACTGAAAGAGAGCAAAAGACAGAGGTAAACACAAGTCAAAGAAAAAGCATAAGGAGAAACGGTCTAAAAAAGACAAGAAGAAAGGATAGACAAACTTAAAAAAAGGTCCCTGGCTCTCCGTGCTTTTTCATGTCCAGCACCTAAGCTATTGAAGCAGTTGGATCCTAATGCATTCAGGATCTGAGCTCCTTCCTGAAAATGTATTTTCTCTGGAGCTGGTCAACCCCAGTTTTCGCTCCCCAATACTTCAGAAGCTACCTTCAAGACCTCCATCAGCTTCTTCAAGGTTGGGTTGATCCACTAGAAGTTTAGCCGAAATGGATGTTGACTGTGTGATGAGGAAGTTTGAGGACACAAATTCAGCTGGTAGTCCTCCTGGCTCCATCCCCAAGGAGACTGCTAGGATCAGACTCATTAAAACCAGCCATACCCTTTCTGACACTTTTCTCCTTTCTGCAGCCCACACATATGGGTCCCAGTCCCCAACATGCATCTTACCAGCATCCGAGACAATATCCCTGGAGACTTTAGCTTTGACTTCCCTCACTTTCTCAACACTGATGCAGTCAGGTTGAGTAGAGTCCCTGAGCCAAAGTATTGTAGACAGAGTCCCAGAGGTGGAGTCGACTCCAAAGTTTTGAAAGCCGTACCTATCCTTTTGGGTTTCAGCTCTGGATTACTCAGCTCTGAGGTCCCCCTGGGAGCTGTCCACCTTTGAAGTTGAAAAGACTACAAATTCTGCTGTTATGGGTGGTTCTTCCTCTGCTCCATTGGCTGAATTAGCTTTCAAGGCTGAGCCAGTACTTTCTTCCTTTCATTGTGGTCTACAGCATATAGGTTCCTCTTCTGAGTCAGTTACTGAGGACACAGACTTAGATGATGGAAAAGATTCCCCAAGACCACCCCCCTCCCCCGAAGAGGTCTCTCTTGGAGAAATTCTGGAACTGATGAAATGGGGGGATCCACAGAAGCTTCTTCTGATGAGTCAGTGTTTCTTGAATCATTAGTGTCAGGACCTTTGATGTCCTGGGTGTTCCCACCTCCTGACACCTTGACAGATCTCTTTGCTCAGAAGGCTTGGAAGGAATCCGATGTGGTAGAGCCCATCCCAAAAAGCCATACAAGATTTTAGTTGCCCCGCAAAGATGGGGAAAAATTGGTCCAGAGGTCCTCCAGTAGATGCCATGGTGGTAGCAACAGCCACAAAAAAGGAATTGTCTGAAAAAGGTTCCTCTGTCCATCCCCTGAACAGGGAGTTAAGTGCATTGGACAGACTGGAAAAACTGGCATATGCTTCAGTGACGTTTGCACTCCAAGCTCTGAACTATCTTGCACACCTGGCACTTTTCCAAAGAGACTTCATAAAGGAGCTTTTCAAGTGTATAACCTACATATGTCCAGAAAACAGTGGATGCGCAATTAGCTACCCTACAATCTTCCTCTAATGTAGCCATGAGACTGTTATTTAATGCAGCTGATGGTACATCAAGGGCAGCTGGCACAGGTATTACCATGCAACATCATGTCTGGATGAGGCTCTGTGATTTCTTGGAGAACTTTAAGACATCCTAAGTAATTGCCCCTATGATGGTTCCACCTTGTTTGGACTAAAAGAGAAATAAACTCTTACCAGGAGTGAACAGGACGTTAAGGTCTTGTTTGCCATAGGGATCCATTTTTATACTCTTTAAAGATCCTTTTCTAGTAATCAAAGAAGAGGTAGGAAAATGTGGTTCAAAAAGTCTCAAGGTTTTCACCAAGACATTCCTGGGGGAGGCAACCTGAATGGACATCACTCATGAGGCAGAGATGGTTTGCAAAATCAAGGTTTCCATGGGCTTTCCACTGAGAAACCTTATCCGCATCCTTGAATGTTTTTGACTGCCACATTCTGGAGGCAGTCGGGGGCAGCTCTTCCTTACACCCTTTAACCTGACTAACTTCCAATTCATGGGTGTTAAGGATTATCACTAGAGGTTCCACAGTATCCTTTTGGATTCCCCAAGGGCAAGATTAAAGATTCCTGATAACTCCACTCAGTCAGTTGAAATCTACAACAACAGAGGTTTCAAAATTGCTAGACAAAAGTTATCCATCTGGTCCTCCAGATCACCTAAGATTTGGAGTCTATTCCGGGTTCTTTTTAGTTCCAAAAAAGACAGGGGACCTTAGACCACTATTGAATCTCAGCAACATAAATCAGTATGCCAAACAGACAAAAGTCCAGTTTGTCACAGTACAGCCCATTCTACCCCTTTTGAGGAGGGACAGTTGGTTGTGTTCTGTTGATCTTCCATACACTTACTATCATATCAAAATCCAGAAGCAGTCCAGGAGACTCCACCATTTCCATCTGAGAGCCAATCACTATCAGTTCAGAGCACTGCCGTTTGGCGTCATCACAACCCCCTTGGGTGTTCAGCAATATGACAGCCGTAATGGCTTATCTCCACCTACAAGGAATCAAGGTCTTCTTGTATTTAGATGATTTGCTTCTAACTGCTGCCTCCAATGATCTACTATTACAAAATCAGTCAGTCCTTCTATCCCTGGCAACTAACTTAGGAACATCGATAAACTTAAAAAAAGTAAACTATTCCCTTCTCAGAGCATAGAATGTATAGGTTATCAGATAGATGCAGTACATCAGATAGCAAAACTTCCCCTGGCAATAGTCAAATCTTTAAGGTCCATAGCCCTTCAAGTGTTACAACACCCTCAACCAAGACTCATTCTATAACCCTTAGGATTGATGGCCACCTCTATCACTCTGGTCAGTTATCACATGAGAGTTCTATAGTGGACACTAGCAATACAATGGGCACAAAAACTTGAGTCTCTTCACAACAGGTTTTGTCTGACACAGGTGTGCATGGATAATATATAGTGGTAGATTACATCCCAGACAGTTGTTCAGTGTAGTTCCTTCTGTCTCCTACTCCCAAATCCGCAGTCACCACAGGCCTTTCCCTTCTAGGGTGTTGGGGGCTATTATGAAGGAAGACAGTTCAGGGGATGTGATCATCAACAGAGGCCAAACTCACATCTATATCTTGCATTTAAGGGTGGTCCTTCTGATGATGTAAGCTTTTCAGGACCTCCTACCCATGGATTTGATCACAATCTACATAGACAACATGTCAGTGGTTTGGTATATCAAGAGAAAAGGTGGAACCCCCTCGTTCCATCCTTGCTGGGAAGCCATGTGAGTTTGGTAATGAGTGATGTCTTCAAGCCACATTCTAGTAGCAATGCACATCCATGGGACATCCAGTATTCTAGTGGACAAATTGAGTAGAACTATATTCTTGCTTCATGAGTGATCTCTCAAAAGGACTGGTTCCTAGTTTCATAGGTTGGTACTAGGCTATCAGCCCTTGGGCCTATACAAGCCTAGCCACAATTATTCCTTGGCTGTTTCTTCCCACAATATTTACTTCCCTGGACCCCTGTCTAGCAGGACAACTGACATGATCCCCGGGGTGAATTTCCTATCGCCCATCCAATCGTCAAGGTTCCTTTTTAAGAGGGCCAAAGAGTTGCTCTGCTTGACATGTATGAGCAGTCTATTCCAGAGTCTGGGGAGTATTGGGTCAGGAACCTATCCCTCCAGCATGTTTTGTTTATTGTGATGACAAGGTTTAGATCCCTGAAGCATGTGGATCTGAGGGATTGGGATTTTTTTGTGTAGCATGTCCACCAGCTCTGGGTTTGACATGGCATTGTATGTTAAGCAGAGATTGCCACTAAGTGGACGATATGTGACAAAGTATAGCTGGAGTTTTTTTAGACTGTCAGCACAGGGCATCTGCTTTAGGCCTGTGATTCTTTTAGTGAGGTATTTCTGCAGCCTTTCCAGTTGTTGCAGATGTCTTGAGAGGTGCATGCCAAATGGGGCATTGTATTCTGTAATGGAAATAATGAGGGATGAGTACAGTGGGACAATGACCTCCTTTTTTCTGGATGAAAACCCCTTCGTGATGAGGTGTGCCACATAGAAGGATTTCCTGACTGTTCTGGCAATGTGGTTATCGAAGGTGAGACCACTGTCCACCTGTGTCCCTAAGTCTCTTATCTCACTTTTGGTGTTTAGTGTACTGCCACCTATTTGGTAATTCACGGGTACATGTTTTTTCCCAAAGGGGATAACTATACATTTTTTGGCATTGAGCTTGAGCCCATGGCTCTGGCACCAAGCATCTGTTCCTGTAAGGCCCTTTTGTAGAATATCCACATCATTTGGGGATTCAATAATGGCTCCCAGTTTGCAGTCATCTGCAAACTTTGTTAGCCAGAGTCCCTTAGTGTTGGCCTGTACTTCAGAGAAGTAGATGCCAAACATTAACGGTCCCAGGACTGAACCCTGAGGTACTCCACTTGTCTGGAGCTGGATTTGGAGTCGGCTACTTTTACAGTGTGGGTTCTCTCAGTAAGCCAGTTGGCAACCCACTGAGTGACGTAGGTATTAATGCCCAGCTTAGTAATTTTGTCTATGATTCCAGAGTGGGGGGTGGTGTTGAAGGCCTTGGCAAGGTCCCGGTAGGCTGTGTGGACTGCCTTACCCTCGTCCACAGCTCTGGAGATTGATTCAAAGAAGTCAGTCAGGATCAGGAGACAAGATCGGCCCTTCACGAACCTAAACTGGGTGGGGTCCAGTGTTTGAAGGTTGCCAAGGTCTTTGTGTATAAGTTCCATGGCCTTGCAGATCAGGCTCTTCAGACTGATGGGGCGGTAGTTCTCAGGATCCAAGGTGGATCACCCCCTTGTGGAGTGGGATAACTGTAGCTGTGCACCACTCAGTAGGCACGAAGCCTGAGGTGAGGCTATTATTAAACATGACACTTAGGTGAGGTGCCAGTTCATTTTGTAGTTCATGTAGTACACAGCCTGTGATGTCGTCTGGTCCCATGGATGCTGTATTCTTAGCTTTAGGGAGTGCGTTTTTTACCTGTGTGGCCGTTATTACCGGAATTTGGCAATCTTTTGGTATTGAGCTGGGCCCTTTAGGGGGTAAGAAGGGGGTGAAGTTGACATGTGGATATTTGTTGTTCCTCTGACCAGTTATCTTTTGCCTAGTATATATGGTGAATTTAGAAGAATTTTTTTATAATACCTCTGAAAAGGAACTTAGAAAAGTCTTCATGGGTGAGGTACATGAAAGACTATCATTAAGGGGTTATTCTGAGACAACTGTTACTAAAGCCCAACAGAAGGTTTTTAAACAAGGATACAGGGCAGGTTATCATTATATATAGAGAGAGAGGTCATAAGAAGAGGAAAAGCTAATTTTTGTAACTAAGTTTTCTGATTTTTCTGAAACTTTGGAGGAAATAGTAAGACAATTTTGGGGTATAGTAACTGAGGATGTTATGGTGGGAAATCTTTTTCCCAAGCATATTACTTTCTCATATGGCAGGCATAATAATTTGAAATAATTGCTTAATAAAAAAATCCATGGGATTAGGGATGGGAAAACTGTTGGCATGCATAGATGTGGGAATTGTACTGTGTGCAATAAAGGTTAAAAACCTAGATGGTAATAAGATTAATGGAAAAACCTACTTTGCTATGAAGAAATTTAACTGCAACTCATGTGGGGTGATTTATATTATTGGATGTAATTGTTCCAAGACTTTGTGGTACATAGGACAAACTACAAGAAAGGTTAAGGTTCGAATTTTAGAACATATTGGAGACATCAGAAGGAAAAATATGGATAGCCCCGTAGCTAACCATTTTATATCTGCACATCAAGGACAAATGGGGGGATTTATTTTTAGCGTACTAGCACAACCTAAAGTTCATAATGGCAACTTTAAAAGGGAATTGAATAAACTTGAGTACAGGATGATAGTAAATTATCATACATTAAGTCCTAGGGGAATGAATTTAGATAGTAATATAACTTTGTACAACAAAAAATAGTAGGATAAACAGAATATGTATAGTAAGAGTAAATTCATGAAATTATGATACATTTTAAAACAGTTAGTTTAGTATAATACAAATATGATCTTGATTAAATTAAAAAGGTCAACATGGAATTTTTTTCATGAATGCATTAGTTTATAAGATTTGGTAAAATTGTTTTGATATATATATATATAAGGAAATGTTTGTGTATTTGTATGTATACATGAATTATTATTCTATGTTTAAAGTATATGGTTACATCATATGTGCTTATTTTTTGTTTATTTGATGTATATAATATTTTCTCTTGAGTTGCATAGATTTGCACTATGTGGTTGCACTTTAAGAAAATCAGTTAATAATGAATATTAGTGTTTAATTGATTAATTAGGGCGGCCATGGTGGTGCAGCGGTTAGCTTTGCCGCCTCACAGCAAGACGTTCTCCGGTTCCATCCTCGGCTAGGGTGCCTTCTGCGTGGAGTCTGCATGTCCTCCCTGCAGTCACGTGGGTTTCCTCCCACATCCCAAAAACATGCTGTAGGTAGATTGGACAGTCTAAATTGGCCCTAGGTGTGTGTGTGTGCCTTCTGTGGAAGGTTGGGCACCGGGCTGGCAACTTGACACTGTAAAAAAAACTCCACTGCCAATCATGAGCGGACAGTTGATCTGCTGTGGCGACCCCTAACTGGAAAAAGCCGAAAGAGGAAGAAGTGTTTAATTGATTAATTGCATATAATTGCTTGCAGTGTTTGGTATATAAGGAGGTGATGTTTTGAATTAAATTGTTCCATTTGAAGGCAAATGGCTGAGGTACCAGAACGTGCAATAAAAGGAAAAAGCATCTTCCAGCGTTGTTCTTCTCATGATGTTGTTTTACTGATGTCTTTCGTGAGGTGAAGTGTTTTTTTACCTAGTATCCCTCTGGTGTATCACTTACAACCACTATGGAGTGGGGAGTTATCCATGTCCTCTCCAGGTGCTCGGGGTACCCTCAATGGGTAAGGAGAGACACTCTTGTTGATTCTGGGAGAGGGAACAATGAAGGCTTTTCTGTTTTCTGAGTATTGTGCCCATCCCTGGGGAAACTGCTATTGCTGCCATTTATAACAGTATTGGTCCCTTTTTATGCCAAAAAGAAATGGAAAACTAAACTGTCTACTGCACCTCATATTTACTTAGGAATAGTTTCTGGGTCTGGCTCAGGGTTTTTTTTTTTTTTTCAGGCTTTTGATTCTTCTGGTAAAAGAAGGCTTCCTCATTTCCTGAAGAGATTTGAGATTCTGAATCTAGACATGAAGATGAAGTGACAGATAGATACAGATTTTCTCCTCAGTTTTCTGATTCAGACTCAGAGGAGAGCTTGATTTCTGATTCTCCCTTTGGGTTCCTCTCTTTTTTGGATTATTTCCAGAATGTCAGTATTTTCAGTGGGAGTAAAATTAAGGTTCTCAGTCCCTCAGAAAATTTCATGAGCTGTTACAGAAGGAATTTCCTGAACCTTCACCAATTCCACCAGTTCGGTCAACTTTGGATTATGTGTGTGTATGCCTGTAATTTATAGAATGTATAACATTCCCCAGTCTAGTTTTTATATACGCTTTCCAATGACCCAGCAGCCATAGCTTTAGTTAATCCTACTGCGGCTGCACAGCTAGTTAATTTCTATTCTCCTCCTTCTAATAAGGATGGGAGGATTATTGATGGGTACGGGAAGATAGTACATGCCTTTGCAATATTGATTTTTATAATTTTGAATTGTCAGGCTCACACATTGATGTTTATTCTGATTGTGAAAATATGAGGAATGTTTGTAGTTTCTTGTGAGTGAAAACTCTAAATTATTTAGTTACTTCTGTTTTACTAGTCACTGCTGTCTGTTTATTGTACGTGTATGACTCTGCCGATAACTCTTCTAGGGCTGTGGTCTCTGATATTGTTTTCAGGAGGTTTGCCTAGCTGCATTTTCAGAACCTTTCAAGAAGATGTGAATAATGAGACTTTTTTTTCCTCTTTTGGATAGAGATTCACTTTTTGTTTCCTGTGCTGTAGAGGTGAATAAACAGTGTGATGAAAGGGGCAAGTTAAATCTGGAAATCTAAGATTTTTCTGCCCACCTTTGATTTTCTAAGGGGTTCTCTAGCTACTCCTCCAATGTTGGCAAATAGCAAGTGTGTTCCAAAAAGAATTTAGGAACCTCCAAAACCAAGGACAGTCCAGCTAGTCAGTTTAACTATTTAAGGCACTTTGTTCCCTCATTTCAATGTGACAGTCCCTTTTCCCATCCAGAAAGCCTGAATCTCCAGTTTTTTTTCTATGGCAACAGAGAGTTTCGGACAAATGGGCTCTGAAGATCATTCAAGAAGGTTATAGATGACATTGAGAAGATAGTCCTCCTTGCCAGCAGGTTAATTCCTCTTCCACCAGACCAGACTCTTATTTCCACCTGTCCCTCATTACATGCTGTTCCAGAGAGTGATGCAACCAGTTCCTCCTTCTGAAGTTGGGAAAAGTGTTTATTCAAAGATGGTTTTAGTTCATAGGTTCATACTAGGCTATCTGCCCTGGGGCAATTATAAGCCTAGCCCGATTCTGTATGGCTTACGCCACCCCTTGATTTGAGTATACTGTGCCCTTTTTAAGGTTTAGTTTACTGTGCCTCTGTCTAATAGTGACACGGGAGTAATCCCTGGGACAAACCTACGATCCCCCATCCACCTATCGAGATTCTTCTTGAAGAGATTCAGTGAGGTGCTCTGCTTCACATGAACTGGAATTCTATTCCAGAGCAAAGGGAGCCTCTGGGTTATGAACCTGTCCCTCCAGCAAGTTCTATTTATTTCTGTGCTGAGGTTCAAGTCCCTCGGCGTGTGGCTCTAAGGGATTTAGATTTACTGAGGTGGAGCATGTCCATTAATTCTGGATTTGACATAGCTTTGTATGTCAGGCATAGATCACCTAAGTAGGCAATATGCAACTGAGTAGAGCTGGAGTTTTTAAACGAGCAGCATATGGCATCTGTTTGAGACCCTTGATCCTCTTGGTGAGATACTTTTGGGGTCTTTCTAATTGCTGCAGGTGTCTGGTAAGGTACATCCCAAAAGGGCATTGTATTCTATGATGGGCCTGATGAGGGATGAATAAAGGCACGATTACCTCTCTTGATCTAGATGTGAAACCCTTCATGATGAGGTGGGCTATGTAGAAGGTCTTTCTAACCACTTTGGCAATGTGCTTTTCAAAGGAGAGATTGCTATCAACTTGGGTCCCCAGGTCCCTAATAACTTTCTCTGTACTTAATGGGTTTCCGCCTATGTGGTAATTTGTGGGCACATTGTTTTTGCCAAAGGGTATGACTATACATTTTTTGGCATTTAGCTTTAAACCATGGCACTGGCACCAGTTATCTGTCTCTGTGAGACCTTTTTGAAGGATGTTTGTGTCAGCTGGAGAGTTGATTATGGCACCCAGTGTGCAGTCGTCTGCGAACTTGGTGAGCCATAGTCCTCCCACGTTTGCCTGTACCTCGGAAAAGTATATACCGAACAAGAGTGGTCCCAGGACAGAACCCTGTGGGATGCCACTTGTGACCGGTTTCGAGTCTGACATGACTCCAGCAACTCTCACTCTGTGGGTTCTGTCTTTGAGCCAGTTTGCGACCCATCTTGTGACATAGGGGTTTATATTTAAGCTGGATAGCTTATCTATGATGCCCGAGTGGGGTATTGTGTCAAATGCCTTTGCAAGGTCCAGATAGTCTGTGTGGACTACCTTCCCTTCATCTATGGCTTTGGTGACTGTTTCGAAGAAGTCAACCAGATTCAAAAGGCAGGATCTGCCCTTGACAAAGCCGAACTTGGTAGGATCTAGTGTCTGTAGGTCCCCAATGTCTTTGTTTATGAGCTCCATGATGATCCTCTCCATAGCCTTGCAGACTAAGCTAGTCAGGCTTATGGGGCGATAGTTTCCAGGGTCCGTAGAGGCTCCACCTTTGTGGAGTGGGACCACTGTTGCTGTACGCCATTCTGTGGGCACATATCCTGCAGTGAGGCTGAGATTGTATAGCTGTTTTATTTGAGGGATTAGTTCCTCTTGGAGTTCATGTAGGACACAACCTGGGACGCCATCTGGTCCCATGGAAGCAGTGTTTTTTGCTTTGGAGAGTGCAGCCTTCACCTGAGCATCAGAGATGTTTGGGAGGCAGCCCTCTGCCAGGATAGATACTTGCTGTTTTGGGGGGGAGGGGGTGGAGAAGTTTGCACTGAACCTGTCTGCCAGGATATTGGCGATGTTTGTGGGTTCAGTGTATTTTTTGTCGTTTAGTGCCAAGAAAGATGATGTGTAGAGGCCTGTTCTGGATTGTTCTTTCTAAGACTAGTTTGTGATGGTGCCTAACTTCAGAGACAGGTCACTTCACAATCTGTTACCCCCTCTTCCTCATTCATGTTTCCTGGTAAGACGATACTTATTATCATATTCCTTTTTATCCAGACATCAGGTGTTTAAGGTCGTGTGTCCGGATTGCATTATCAGTTCTTTCTTACTGCTTGGACCAAGAGTGTTAAGAAAGTGTCCAGTTCCAGATCTGATGTTGTTTTCATTCCTCAACTGATGGGTCTCTGATCTGACATCGATCTGACTCGGACACTTTTGCCAGACTCGTGGCTCCAGCCCTTAAACTCCTCTTTTTACCCGTAATGCCCCACTCTCCTGGTATACCTCAGATTTCATTTGCCACCACATCATTTGGATACGGATTTCTGCTATCGAGCTGCAGAGGTTAAGAGCTAGCTTTATAACCTTTTTGTGAAGTCATTTGTACTTTTCTTGTTTCCCTCTTCTTTCCTTTACCATTGGATAGAACTTTTGATGGTATGTAGTCCTATCTCGCCTACATTCTTACCCGTGGGTTCGGAGCCGAATATCAGCTCCGAATCAGCCAAACTTTTCTAGCTCGAAGTCTTCAATTGGCTGGGCTAAGCAGGTATCCCATTGTGCACTGCTCCATATCCCCAGATCTCGTTTGCTGCTCGTGTAGCTTGGATATGGTCTCGCTCTAGGCTGTGGCTAAGTACCTTTTTCTTGTCTTGAGAAAAAATTTTGTTCATAAACAAAAAGCTATTTTCATAGCTATTGTCTTTAGAGTTATTTAGGTTTTTGGTAGTGTGATTGTTTGTGGTATCCCACTAACTATTCCCTTGGGCTAGGCCCATTTCTATTAGAGGACCTAGTCCTTTCTTCCTGTCTGGTCATCAAACCGTTTGTTAGAGGTTTGGTTTCTGTTCCCTTACCTTGTGGTCATTAACCATTTTAGTTGGAGGTTTTTGACATAGTTGGTCTCGGTGTGTGTCGCTAGTGTGTGTGTGTACTGTTTCAATTTATAACTGGTTCCCCCGTTTTTTGTGGTGTTGAGCTTCTGTGAGTTTCTTGTCCGACCTTCTCTTAGGTTACGTTGTTGGTGTTTGTTGTCTTAAAATGTCCAAAGATTCCAAGGAGCACAAACCTTCGGGTTTCAAAAAGCGCCCTAAATGCGGGTACAAAATGTCCATCACCGATGGGCTTTCTATTTGTGTCTATTGCCTGGGAGCCATTCATCTGCAGGAGTCCTGCAGTTTTTGCCATGCGTTCAGTCCCAGAGTGCTCCAAGAGAGAAAGAATAAGCTGATCTTAAAGGGACTCTTGAAACCCTCTTTCGAAGAGGCCTTGGATTCTTCTCCCAGTGCTAAGTCTTAAATCATCCAAGTCTAAAAAGAGATCTCCAGCTCCATCAGCTTCATCGGAGCCTCCGGAGAAAGTCACAAAAATTGCATCGACTTTCTCGGCTCCACTGTCCTCGGGGCCGCAGGAGATGTTCAGTATTGATGGAACCGGCGTCAGCTCCAATTATATTGGAACCTCTTCGGAGCCGATCCCCCAGTTTCAGACGAGTCACTCCTGAGAGGAGATCTCGATCTCCCTCCCTGTCCTCCAAATCCTCCAGGACCCTTTCAGATGTGGATGTTGATAGGGTGGTCCAGAGGCACCTCCAGTCACCGGTTTTGGCAAAATTGTTTTCGGCTCCGGCCCAGTCGGCTCCGGAGCCCATCCCGACCCCTTCTTCAATCATTCCTCCTCCGAGCATATCTCTGTCTTCGGAGCCAGAGTGTTCCGCGCCGTGTGATGTTCCTAGGCTGGTTCCAATGGCCCCTCCGGCTCCATCAGTACTGACATCGGCTCCGACCCTGTCGGTTCCATCCTCAGGGTTCGGGACTTGGGACTCTTCAGTCGGGCCCGTGGGGGACATCTCTGGACATATTTCGGTTCCAAGTCTCCCTCTCGGTGCCTCGTCTCGGAGAACTCCGACTCCCGTCTTGGTCTCAGAGGCTGACCAGTCCTCGGACTTAGGGGGCCGGCCTTCGAGGCCATGCGTACTGCGCTGGCCAGATTGTCAGCTACATCAGGCGGATGTCCTATCCATGGACAGCAAAGCACCAAGGCCTAGGGATACCCCCACGAGTGGTCCCCAACTGTCTGAGGGCCCTGAGGAGACCCCTAGAAAGAAAACGTACAAGAGGACGCACATAGACTCCCAGGATGAGTCCCTCACCTCTGATACTGACCTCGAGGAATCGGAGGGGTCCCCCAAGTCATCCTCTGATGATGTTTCCTTCTCCGACATCCTGGAGATACTGAAGCAAAGAGGTGACTGGCTGTCCAAAGCCCCTTCCGAGGAGGAGTCTGTCTTCGTTATGGCCTTTGGTGTGCTCAGCCCTCCGCCTCCTGGGTGTCCCCACCCTTCGAGCTCCTTGAGTTGATCTGTCGAAGGGTATGGGAAAACCCTGATTCTGTGGAGCCCGTACCCAGGCGTCCCAACAAGTTTCTTTCTGCTCCCCAGGATAAGGAGTTTTTGTTCAAAGGAGTCCCTGTAGATGCCATGGTGGGTGGCGGCAGCCACTCAGAAGAAAGTAGCAGAGACCTCTTCCTCCGTCCATCCTCCTAAATAGGAGTCTAGGACCATGGACTGGTACGGGAAGCGTACCCTTTCGTCAGCAACCTCTACCTTACAGTCGCTGAACTATCTGTCTCATTTCACTAGGCTCCAGAGAGATCTCCTCAAGGAGTTAGGAGATACTCTTGCGAGTAATGTCCCTGAGGCGGTGGCCCAGACGGTTAACGCCCAGGTGTCTACTCTCAATTCCATTGTCAACTCCTCCATGCGGCTCATTTCGTATGCAGCCGAGGGAGCGAGTAGGGCAGTAAGCTCAGGAGTCACCCTTAGAAGGCAAGCCTAGCTTCGCCTGTGTCACTTCGCGGAGGACTTCAAGTCTTCCTTCACTGATGCCCCATTTGATGGTTCTTCTTTGTTCGGAACCAAAGTGTAAGACACCCTCACCAGGTGTGAGCAAGAGGGAAAGACCCTGTCTGCTGTAGGGGTCCATTTTTCCCTTCAAACTTCTAGGCCTTACCCCAAGGCCCAGCAGGGTGAGAAGATGTGGTTCAAGAAGTCACAGAGGTTTTTTCCTGCCGCACAAGGTGAGTCCTCCTCCAGAGGCAGAGGAGGGGGAGGTTATTCAGGGAGATGCCGCCCTAGAGGCAGAGGGGCCTCCCGCAATTCGGGAGACCGCGATTCCTTTCGCGGCTCTCCCTACTCTCGTTTCTGAGGGAGTGCCCGGCTGTGCTTATCCGGAGCCAGTCGGGGGTCGAATTTCATTATATCCGGAAGCCTGGAAGAGCATCACCCAGGACCGATGGGTATTACGAATAATTTCTGGAGGTTACCTCATTCTGTTTACATCAGATCCCCCTTCAATCAAAAAAATCCCAGACGTTCCACCCAGTCAAAGGGATCAAGCAGCCTCAGAGGTTTCAAAGCTGCTAGGAAAATGAGCTATCCAGCGTGTCCCCTCAGACCAAATCGGATTAGGGACTTACTCAAGATTCTTTTTGGTGCTGAAAAGAACAGGGGACCTGAGACCCATATTAGATCTCAGCCAACTAAACAACTATGTACAGAAGTCCAAATTCCGTATGGTCACACTACAGTTGATTCTCCCATTGTTGGGAGAGGTGGTATGGATGTGCTCCATCGACCTCAAGGATGCTTACTACCATGTAAAAATAGACAGGGCATCCAGGAGTCACCTACACTTCCGGCTTAGAGCCAGTCATTTCAGGAGTCACCTATGCTTCCGGCTCAGAGCCAGTCATTTCCAGTTTCAAGCCCTGCCATTTGGTCTCACCACAGCCCCCAGGGTGTTCACCAAGTGTATGGCGGTGGTGACGGCTCACTTCAGACGTCAGGGATTCCAAGTGTTTCCGTATCTGGACGACTGGGTCCTTACCGCCCCTACCAGGCATCAACTAGTCCAAACCAGGGATGCTACCATCACTCTGTCAACAGTTGGGCATAACACTAAATTGGGAAAAATCTGCTTTGTTGCCCTCGCAGCGTGTCACCTTTATAGGCGCAGACTTAGACACCATTCGAATGCGAGCATTTTTACCGCAGGAGAGGATCAGAATCTTACAACAACAAATACACATCCTGATGACCCTGAGGAAAGCGAAGGCAAGATGGGTTCTCCAACTCCTGGGGACCATGGCAGCAACAATTATGTTGGTTCCTCTAGCAAAATTGCACATGAGACTTCTCCAATGGCGCCTCTTTGTTCAATGGTCCCTCCAAAAATGTCCACGTTCTCACCCCATTTTGCTCACGGACAGATGCAAACAGGACCTCAGTTGGTGGCTTTGCACCAACAATTTGGAAGGGGGAAGGCCCTTCGTTCCACCCATCCCGGTTGCTACAGTGACCACAGACGCCTCCCAGATGGGGTGGGGGGGCATTATCTTGGCAGGACAGTCCAAGGCACATGGCAAGATCACGAGATACAGCTGCATATCAGTGTCCTAGAGATGAGAGCAGTGCTACTTGCTTTGCAGGCACTTCAGACCTTTCTACCTGTAGGGACGATTGCAATACACTCGGACAACATGTCAGTAGTGTGGTATCTAAACAAACAAGGGGGAACCAGGTCTTACCCCCCTGTGCAGGGAGGCCATGTGAGTGTGGCAGTGGGCAGTAACTTCCCAACAGTTTCTGGTGGCAACGCACATTCCAGGGAAGTCCAATGTGATTGCGGACAGGCTAAGCAGAGCTATTCTGATACCTTACGAGTGGTCCCTGAATCATTGCAGAACGAATCTTCAGCAGATGGGGTCAGCCTTGCTGCAACCTTTTTGCCAGTCCCCTCAATGCCAAATACAGCAACTACTTCACGCTGATCCCCCCACAGGGGGAGTCACCCAGGGACGCTCTGGTTCACGATTGGCCATTCGGTGTGCTTTATGCTTTCCCTCCGTTTCCCTTGCTGTCAAAGGTGATTCAGAAAGCGCAATCCTTGGGAAGCAGAATGATTCTGATTGCTCCACACTGGCCTCGTCAAGTCTGGTTCCCTTTTCTTCAACCATACATTGTGGACACTCCTTGGATTCTGGACCCTCAACCAGATGTCCTTCAAGGATGCATCTGCAGTCATCACATATGGGTTGTCCTGCCTCAGGCAAAAGTCTGGGTCTGGCCTCGGCTGATGAAAGCATCAGGCCATTTTCCTTAGTCTTTCTTGCGCAGAAGCAGTTGGCCAGCTCCTGTGATTCAGCAGACTTTGAAAGCTTGTCAGATAAAGTTAATAATTGTTTAACTTGTGGGAAACAAATACCTCATAAGGATTTCCACTCTTACTGCCTCCCTGCCTAGGCCCAGACCACGTCCGGCCTGTTCAGCCTGTGCTTCCTTCAACCGATGAACTCTTGGGGCTAGTTTTAAGATGCCCGGAAGGACAAGGACCGACACACCGCTGAAACCACGGTCAGGCCTAGAAACCGAGTCCTTGGTACTTCCGACAACGAAACCACAAGCACCCGACGACCGGCGGCCCCCCGGCCCCGGGGTTATTGAATTACCTACTGAAACTGGTGTCCAGGAACCTTCCGACACCATTCCTTTAGACAAATCTACTCCTGCACGTGGTGCAGCCAGACCTCCTGCATCCATGTCCATTAAGGCTTTCTCTAGGGCTAAAGCTGCTAAACTTTCTAAAGCTTTGCCTCCCAAGGTTACCTCTCAGAGACCCTCTACTGGCTCACAGATTCTTAGCTTAGCAGAGGATCTTATTTCATTAATTAGAGGTTCTCAACCTCATCCGGACAGGGGCTAACCACCTCCAGACAAAGGCCCAGGGTTGAGCCCTCTGACCCCCACTCCTCAGATGAGTCCTCTGATGGCTCTACTCTGTCAGACCACCAGGAGGAGGCTTATTCGGCCTACGAGGATTCTGATGCTGAAGAATCTATTCCCTCAGTCTCCCCTCCTGAAGAGTTTTCCTTTGGTGAGACATTACACTCTGAGAGAACATTTTCAATGGCAGGGTCAGGAATTCTCTGATTCTAGAAAGCGATTAAGGACCTTTTTACATTTACCTCAGCATAGGCCTTTAGCTATACCTCCTGTTTTGAATGTCATTGATGATGGTGTACTCTGATGCTAGTACAACCCCTGACTCTCTCCCTCCGGCTCCTGCCAAACCTGATAGGTGCTACAGGGTCCCGGACTCTCATCTTCACCTGTACAAGGCCCACACCGCTGATCCAGAAACTATTTCCCAGGGCCCAAAAGGGGTTGCAGCTGCCACTGCTAGAAATCCTCTACCCTCTGAAAGGGAATCCAGAGCTTTAGAGCGATGGGGTAAAAAAGTGTATACTTCTGCAACTCTTTCCATGAGGGCATTAAATTGTCAATTTCATATGATACAGTACCAAGAGTATTTGTTAGATGAATTGCATAAGAAACTGTCTTCATCTGAACCCCTTGATCGCAAATCCCTTCAGGATCTGGTACATAACTCCCAGCAGGTTAGTAACCATTTCTTGCAGTGTGGTTATGATGCATTGGAAGCTTCATGTAGGTCAGCTATGACAGGAGCAGTCATACGTAGGCATGCCTGGCTGAAGGAACAATCTCTGCCAGACCATGTTAAAGCTAAGCTTTTGGATGCTCCTATGGAAAAGCAAAAATTATTTGGTTCCACGGCTCAAGAGGTCTTAAAGAAATTTGAAGAAAAGGCAAAATCTGTGCAAACAGTCAAAGATTTTCTGCAAGTCCAACCACCGAGATTCAGCAGAAATTGACCTTCTAAGAATTGGTCCTTTCCGGACTCAGACAGATCTCAGAGAGGCAGGAATAGGTGTGCCAGAGGTAGAGGGCAAGCTAGAGGCTCCTACAGAGGCCGTCAATGGCAGCCTCCCAACCAGAGAGGTAGTGCAGGAACTACAACTGCTACACCAGGACAGACTCAATGACTTTGTTTTGACTCCACCGACCAGGGCTCAATTAGAAGCACCTTTAAGCTTCTTTATTTTCAAAAATTGGCACAGCATTACAAGGGACACATGGACACTGCAAATAATAGACAAAGGATACAGGTTCCATTTCCACACATTGCCAAAAAGAAAAGGCATGCCAGACCTGCCACCAAATCAGAGGGCAGAGGCTTTGAAACAAATTTCCAACTTAACACAACTGAAAGCTATAGAAAAGGTTCCTCTTTCAGAACAAGGCCAAGGATTTTACTCCAGATTATTCCTTGTTCCAAGAAAAGATAATCAATCGAGGCCTATTCTTGTGCCAAAATTCAAAATGCTGATTCTACAGCAACTCCTTCCCATGCTGGGCAAGGGGTCTTGGCTGGTGACTCTAGACCTCAAGGAGGCATACCTGCATGTCCCTATCAGACAAAGTTGCAGAAGACACCTCAGATTTCTTGCAGGGTCAGAGCGTTATCAATTCTCAGCATTGCCCTTTGGCTTATCTACCAGAGTATGCCTGGCATCAGTAATTGCACACTGCAGACTTCAGGGGATTCAAATTTACCCATATCTGGATGACTGCCTTATACAAGCGGACAGCCAGCAAACTTATGCCATCCACTTACTGCAGGCCTTGGGATATACAGTCAACATCCACAAATCAAGACTTGTTCCATCCCAAAGAATAACTTTTCTGGGTGCGGATCTGGACACAACCACCCAAATGGCCTTTCTCACAGAAGAAAAACAGAAACAACTACCGGATTACTTCAAGAATCTGACAAGACAAACTCAGCTGACTGCAAGGAAAATCCTGCAGGCCCTGGGTTACATGGCATCTTGCATTCTTCTGATTCCACAAGGCTGCATATGAGAAAATTACAATGGTACCTAAGGAGTTTATGGGCTCAGCACAGTCACAGTTTAGAAACTTTGATCCCACTCATTCCATGCCTCCAAAAGGAATTTCTGTGGTGGCCTGCCAGTCGAACAGTGGGTTGCCCTTAGAGCCAACCAAACCATCACGAAGGCAGATGTATCCAAGGACTATGGTCACATGCACATAAACCAAAAGGAAATGCTGGCAGTGATACATGCAATGAGGCCTTCAAACTTTTCTTCATCAAGGCCACCTACTCATAAGGACAGACAACACCACAGTTATGTGGTACATAAACAAGGCACCCATTCCTACCCTCTTTGCAGACTGGCAATGAATCTATGGGAACTTTCCTTGAAACTCAATAGACAGCTGCAGTCCCAGTTTGTGCCAGGGAAAGACAATATACTGGCAGACAGCTTGATGCACACGAATGGATGCTGCACCCAGACATCTTCTTACTGAAGGGAAATAGATCTGTTCACAATCATCAACTGAAGAAATTCTGCTCAAGGACATACCACCCACAAGCATGGAAAGTGGACTTTCAGCTGGAAAGCTCTAACAGTGTATGCTTTTCCACCTCTCCCGTTAATGACCAAGGTCTTACTGAAGATCAGAACAGAGCAGCCCAGAGTGATTCTGATAGCTCCAAACTGGCCAAGACAGCACTGGTACCCACTGTTAAAGAGCATGTCACATGGCCACTTCTACTGACACAGCACAATTTCAAGACTCTGCATTCCAACCTGAAAACCTTGCAACTAACTGCCTGGAAAATACCTTGACTCCTCCTCAGGATAAGCTATCCCAGAGAGTGAAGGATATTATTATGGCTTCCACAAGGAAGGCATATTCAGCAAAATGGAAAAGATTTCACATTTGGAACACAACAAAGGGCCTAGATGTGACAGTGATGAACATGGCACATATACTGGAATATTTGGCAGAATTGTTCCCTCTTCCATTAAGATACATGCTTCAGCAATTTCAGCAGAATGCAATGTTGATCCACCTGTCTTCTCTCATCCTCTCCTGAGACAGTTTCTAAGAGGAATCAAAACATCAATCCTCCAAGGAAACCACCTCTACCTACTTGGGACCTTAACTTGTGTTGGAAAAACTAAAACTTCCTCCTTGAACCAGCAGCATCTGCAGATCTACAGTTTCTGTCTTGGAAAACTGCCTTCCTTCTGGCCATAACCTCAGCAAGAAGAGTATCTGAGTTACAAGCTCTGATGGCAGTACAGCCATTTCTTATTTTTCATCAGGACAGAGTTTCATTGAGAACCAATCCTGCATTTATGCCAAAGGTGGTATCCAGGGTATCTTTGAACCAAGCTATTCACTTGCCTACCTTCTTCCCAAAACCACAAAATAAAGGGGAGAAGCTTCATACACAGACAGTTGCGCTACTACTTGGACAGAACTAAAAGTTACAGAAAGACTGACCAGCTGTTTGTAGCATATGCTGCTGGGGCACAAGGAAAAGCAATTTCCAAACAGACAATTTCAAAATGGATAGGAAATTGCATTTGTTTTTGTTACTCCTTTCATGGAAAAACTGTGCCAGCTAACATTAGACCTCATTCCACGAGAGCCACAGCCACCTCCACAGCCTTCCTAAGAGGGGTGGCTACCAAGGACATTTTAGAAGCTGCTACATGGAGCTCCGTGCATACATTTGCCAAGCATTACAATTTACCTTTATATTCCAGATCCCGAGCAGGCTTTGCTACGGCAGTCCTGCAGGGTATTTTAGCTACACCATCCTTTACTTTAGTACCTCCACCCCCAGATTGGCTATGGTATTCTACGATGACTGCAGATGCATCCTTGAAGGACATAGTACAGTTTTGTACCTACCATAAATGTAGATGTCCGATAGGTATGCATCTGCAGTCATCCCTCCTTCCCTTCTGTGGTATTTCTTGGGTGCTTACCCCTTTTATAGTGGTATTTTGGGTGCTTACCCTCTTATAGCTAGCTGGGGATCTATTATGGTGTATTTGTTTTATAGTACTGTGCATGTTTGGATTTGTTTTTAAAATGCATCTCTCCAAATTTTAGCCTTCCTTAGAGGGCACCTGGTATCTGGGGCAAGAAAAACTGAGGAAAATGGCTGATGCTTTTATACCCCAGACGCCTGACGCCGGGGCTGACATCAGCCGAGGCCAGACCCAGACTTTGGAATCCAGCCGACCGAAGGGCTGCCTGAGGCAGGACAACCCATATGTGATGACTGCAGATGCATACCTATCGGACATCTACATTTATGGTAGGTACAAAACTGTACTATTTACTGACGCACATGTCAGGACGGTTCCACCCCTCTCTGATGACCCTCCGGTTGACAGCCTGGCTACTCCACTTCCGTCGTTAGGCTTCATAAATTTTCACTGGAAGTGGTTCACATTTTATCTTCCTCTCATAAGCCATCTACTAGGAAGATTTATTCCAGCAAATGGAAAAGGTTTTCTATTTGGGCGCATACCCAAAGAATTGATCCTTACACAGCTTCAGTTGCTTCAGTTTTTGTCTATGCTTTTCCATCAGGGTTCCACATCAGCTACCATCAAAGTTCAATTGGCAGCGATCTCTAATTTTCATGTGGCTAATGAGCCTAGTCTTATGGCTCATAGACTCTGCAAGGCTTTCCTGAAGGGTACTCTGTTACTCCATCCCCTGGTCTCCGAACCTATCATGCCCTGGGATCTCAATTTTGTTCTACAAGCCCTTACTTCACCACCTTTCGAGCCTGCAGCTACCTGTAAATTGAAATTCTTGACCTGGAAAACAGCCTTCTTAACAGCAATCACGTCAGCAAGGCGAGTTTCAGAAATTCAAGCCCTCTCTATCAAACCTCTATACTTAATCTTCCATAAGGACAGGGTTTCTCTTAGAACAAACCCTTCTTTTGTTCCTAAAGTGGCTTCCGTGTCTAATCTTAATCAATCCATTGAGTTGCCTGTATTCTTTCCTCAATTTTCAAACAAGGCAGAATTTAAATTTCATCAATTGGATGTACACAGACAGTTACGTTTCTATCTGCACCGAACAAAAGATATCCGGAAGTCTGATCAACTATTTGTGTCTTTTTCGGAAAACAAAATTGAGTCCCCGGTCTCCAAGATCACCATATCCAGATGGATATCTAATTGCATCTCTTTCGCCTACCAAGCAGGAGAAAAAGATCTGCCATTTCCGGTCAAGGCTCACTCTACTCGGGCTGTTTCTACATCTACAGCCTATCAAGCCACATTATCAATGGATGATATATGTGCTGCAGCTACTTGGGCTTCTCCTCACACATTTGTTTCTCATTACAAATTGGACGTGGTTTCTAGGGGCAGGTCGTCCTTTGGCTCCACAGTACTCAGGAGTATTTTCCTATGAGCCACCCAGGATGTAGGTGCTAGGGATGCTGTCCCACGGGTAAGAATGTAGGCAAGATAGGACTACATAAAATCAGGAAGTTATGTACTCACCATAACATTCGATGTATGTAGCCCATCTCGCCTCACATTCTTACTTACCCTCCCACCTTCCTCCTTCCTGGAGGATCTGGAGGTTAGGTTTTTATTTACAGAGTTCCCTTAACTTTAGCTTATTCTTTTTATCTGGATGTTGTGTATGCATGAGGTATGAATGAGTATTGCAGCAAACTAGATCTGTGGATATGGAGCAGTGCATCATGGGATACCTGCTTAGCCCAGCCAACAGAAGACTTCGAACTAGAAAAGTTTGGCCGAGTCGGAGCCGATATTCGGCTCCGAACCCACGGGTAAGAATATGAGGCGAGATGGACTACATACATCAAACATTATGGTGAGTACATAACTTCCTGTTTTTTATCTGTTCTCTTTCCTTTTCTTTGTCAAGCCTTTCTACCCGTCTCAGGGTACTATCTCCCATACCATTGTTGGTATCCTCCTTTTCTTCTATTTACCCGATTTCGGATACCCCTTGAGTACCACTGTCAGTATTTTTTTTTCTTATAAAAAGTATACTTTTCACCCTTTTGTTTTAGGAATAGTTTAGCTTTGTTGTTATGGCTGACCAGCCTACAGGATTTAAAAAAATGCATCTTTTGTGGGTATAAGATCCCTCACACAGATGCCCACAAAGATTGTATGTATGGTTTGGGCACTTCCCATTTGGATGTGGACTGTTAAAGTTGTCTGGGGTTCAGTTCCTGTTCTTTAAGTGACAGAAGGAATAAGATTGTTCTGGAAGGTTTGCTTCCATCTTCTGTTGTTTCTACCTCAGCAGGGCTCAAACCCCTTCTAGTAAAACTGACAAAGGCAAGCAGGACTCTGCTGCCAAAACAGAGAGTCCAGGAAACGGATTCCTGATGGTTCGCCTCACTCAGCTTCGACTTCTGAGCCCACGGGCTAAAGTTGCCAAGATATCGGCTCTGACACCTTCCTTAGAGCCTAGTATGTCAAGATCAAAGTCTCTTTCAGATATAACCTCTACTTCTTACATCAGATCCAATTTGTCCTTGGCTTCGTTTGCCCTTCTTACAGGAAACCCACAGATCATCTTCCAGACCTCCATCTACTACTACTACTTCCCTTAGGCCCTGTAGGAGCTTGTCTGAGGCAGAGTTGGATAGGATGATGAAGTTTCTCAGGGTATTAGTTTCAGAAGGGGGTCATCCCAGCTCCATCTCCCATTGGACCCGTGAGCCTGCTTTCATCTCAACATCATGTTGCATCTCTTTCTCTGATCTGACCAGTGGTTTCAGAGACCTCGGATTCGAGATCTTCAAAGATGTCCTTGTCTAATCCAAAGTCTGCTCGTTCTTTGGCTCTGAGCATTCCCCTAATTCAATTGGCTTCAACCTCTTAGGAGCAGAAAGACTCTCTGAGACGAAGTGTCAGCATCAGCTGCAGGGGGTTGGAATCAACTCTGAGGCTATCAGAGCCATCCTTTCCTCTCAGCTCCTGCAGGTTGGATAGCTCAGCCCAGACTCCTCCTTTGAAGCTGGAATCCACAGGGTTACAAAGGTCAGCGCAGGTAGCTTTGGTGCCTTATATGACCAGCTGCTGTTTCTGTTGGACCTTGTGCCTTTGATGTTGTGGTGAGGGCCTTCTCTTTACCTAGAGAAAGGACATACTTGTCCTCTTTGGATCCTTCTCTCCCTTCACAGGATCAGAGCTCAGAATCAATCATCCTACTCCACCAGCATAGCTACCTCCCACAAGTCTTCAGTTAATCCTCATACAGGACTCCCAACCTTCTGATACTTTATCAGACCATCCCACTGGTGAGGTCCCTAGGAAGAGACTGTGCAGAAGAAGGCACCTAAATTCCTGTCCGGAATCTGTCACTGAAGACACGGACTTTGTTGAAGTTGAAAGGTCCCCCAGACCTTCACCTGATGATGTCTCCTTTGGAGAGATCTTAGAACTTCTTAAACAGAGAGATGGATTGTCCTCAGCTATCCCTTCCCAAGAGGAGTCAGTGTTTCTGGAAACTTTCATGGCTGGCCAAGCTACGTCTTGGGTGGGTCCGCCGGCTGATGAGCTTATCAATCTTCTCATACTTAGCATGGAAGGAATCTGATAAGGTGGAACCTAGACCTGACAAGTTTCTTGCTTCTCCTAAAGATAGGACCCACTGGAGCAAGGAAGTTCCTATATATGCCATGGTGGTGGCGGCAGTCACAAAGAGCTTGCAGAACAGAGCTTGTCTTGGATGTCCAGTGTCAACTCGGATACTATTTTTACATAACTAAAGTTTTCAGATCTTTGAATTTGCTGTTCTTTTTCTTGTGAAGTTAGGAAGGGACAACGTATCAATACTATTTCAAAGTGGTTGTCTAAGGCCGCTACCTTTTGTTATACTCACCATAGCAAACTTGTTCCAGGCAGGGTCAAGACCCACTCTACGAGGGTATTGAATTCTTCTATGGCTTTTTGGAAAGGGTTGGACTCTAGTATTTTCCAAGAAGCAGCAAGTTGGTCTTCTATGCATATTTTTACAAGGTATTGCAAACTTGATTTGTTCTCTTGAGCTAGATAACGCTTTGCTAGGACCATTTTCCAGGGACTCCTGGACCCTTCTACCTCACAAAATTTGTAAACTATAGTAATCTACCTATGTAGCTTACACTACTACAGCAGTGACCAATGTGAAGAACATAGCACAGTTTAAGTAAACTTACCATAACAGTAGATGTTCTAATGATCACTGCTGCAGTAACCGCTCCCACCAGTGTGTGGACTGTTGTTGTTTTTTTTTTTGTTCCTAACATTATCCTTTCAGGGCTCAGCCTCCCTCTCTCTTTATTGGTGTGAAAGCCCTGAAGGGCTTGCGGCACCCAAACCTGTTTTTTCAGTCAACTCAGCTTGAGCCTTATGGTATGCGTGCTTGGATGGTGCCCTGAAGCTTTGGAAGTTCAACAGCTGTTCTATCTTACAAGGATATAAACCATATAGCGAAGGCTACTGCAGCAGTGGTCATTCAAACATCTACTGTTATGGTAGGTTCAGCTTACACAACTGTACTTTATTCATCCTCTGCTTTTATTTTCAGAATTACTGCCAGGCTCACACTGCAATTTTTATTGGCTTTGAGAATATGAAAAGTTTACTGTTAACCTGACTTCGTCAGAGCTTAAAACCTCACTGCATTCTTTAATTGTATCTGCCTCTCATGTAACCTGACACACTCTGAAGTGCTCTTATGATTCTGCTGATGCTGTATCAGGAGCTACTGCTGCTGGGTCACTCAAGAAGATTTGCTTGGTTACTTTTTCAAAACTTACCATCATCATAACCCCTCTTTTTCCTCATTTTCTACATGGGTGTCATCAACTGTTGCCATCTGCATCAGTCTGATACCTTTTTTGACACTCATGCCTGACTGTCACAGGTCTTCTTGCACACAGTTCATCCACCTCTTTGCTGGACGGCCTTGTTTCCTTTTACCGTCTTCCTGTGTGTCCCAAATCATCTTCACTAGATTGTCATCTTTATATCTCCATGTGTCCAAACCACTGTAATCTGTTCTCTTAGATCATTTCTGCAATTGGAGCTTCTTTGGCTTCTGCTTTTATGTCCCCAGTTCTTTGTCTGTCCCACAGTGTGTACCCTACTACCTGTCTCAGGCACTTGTCTCCATTACCTCTAGCATCCTCAACTGCTCTGCCTTTACTGCCCAGGTTTCCATACCATATAGTAGTATTGGTCTCACCACTGTTTTGTACACCTTTTTTTCAGCTTCTTTGGCAATCTTCTGTCCTATATTACACCTGATACTCTGTGCCAGTTGGCTGCAGCCCCTCAGATTTCCTTATTCAGACTTGCCTTCTCAACCACCCCTCCACGATACTTGAAGCTGTTAACCTGTTCCAATATTTTCCCTTGTATCTCAATTCTGAGCTTGCTCTGAACTCCACCATTTGCTGCTATTGCAGCTGTCTTATCTGTACTCTGTTTCATCCAATGTTTTGCATTCCATTCCCCTATCCTATGCAGAAGCTCTTGCTGAGAGTCTGCCTGTAATCCACCATTGTCTACATACAGCAACTTTGTTATTCTGTCCCCTCCAGCCTGTTTGCCAATGTCATCCATCACCAGCATGAACAGCAGTGAGCTCAGAGATGAACCCTGTTGCACACACACTCCCACTGGGAACCACTCTGTGTGATTCAACATTGTTTGTACTTTAGTCATTGGGTCCTTCTACATAACTTGTGCTAATTCTACCAGTGTTTCTGGGACTTTGAACTACCGCAAGACTGCCCATATCAGCTTTCTTGGGACCTTGTCAAATGCTTTCTCCAAGTCTAGGAATGCCCAGTTAGACTCATTCCTCATCTCTAACTTCTTCTCAACTGTCTGCCTCACCACAAGCATCAAATCAGTTGTGCTGCATGCTGATCTGAATCCATACTGCTCATCTCTTGTCCTAGTTTATACTATTCTGCGTATTTGTTCATCAGTCACCCTTTCCAGAACTTACATGCAATGTGACAGGATTTTGATGCTTCTGTACTTACCACCGTTGTGAATGTTCCCTTTGTTCTTGAACATTGGCTCTGGTATGTTTATTCTCCAGTCATATGGGATATGCCTTTCTCTCCAGACTGCTATTAGTATTCTCCGAAGCAATTTCTCCTCCATCTCACCCAGAATTGTGATCATATCTGCTGTGACGTCATCTTAGCCTGTTGCTTTGCCTGACTTAATTTTCATTAGTGCTGTTCTTATTTCTTCTGCGGTGGGCTCCTTCTCTTCTCTCATTGTAGGCTGTGTCTAGACGGTGCAGCTTCTGAGGGGTTTTCTTAATTCAGAAGCTGCTGGAAGTACTCCTTCCATCTGCGTTTGTCATCTGGACTGATGAGCAGGTTGTTGTTGGCATCCTTTATGAAGGATGTCTGACTATCTTCATTATCTTTCTGTTTTTGCCTAGAACCTTGATATAGTGTCTTTGTGCCATCTACTGAATTACTTTCCAGAAGCTGGTAGAGTGCCCCTGATGACTTTTTCTTTGCTATTGCATGTCCCTTCTTAGCTTCTTTGTTAGCTAACCAGTATTCCTTCCTAGCTTGGTCCTTTCTTTCTGTCTCCTGCATGCCTTCTTTCTTTTGATAACTTCCTGGATTTCTGCATTCCATCACCATCTCTTTATGTACTTTATTACCTTACCTGGCTCAGCCACATATCTGTTCTGTAGTCCTTACACGTGCTATTTTGAGGTGCTGCCATCCTTCTTCAACTCCACCTATTTCCTCCTCTTCTTGGGGTTCTAGAGCCCTGAGTAATTCATGCCCTTTCTCCAGTCAACTTCCAGGTGTTCAGCCTGGTCTCTGTTGACCTCAGAGTCTTCTCTGAATGCTGCCAAACAGAAGTTTAGAATGGTCTGATCTTTATTCCTGCTTTATTCCTGTTGCCCCACTCATGTGGACCCAGGCAGTACTCATAATCTGTTATTTCTTTTCTGACGTTCACTTTTAACAGCACCAATTCTTGTTGTTCTGCTATATCTAGTTGGCCTTGCAACTGCTGTTTGAATACACTGTTTTCCTCACTATTACAACCCTGCTGTGGGCATTGGCTGAGATTATGAATACTGCCCTATCATAGGCTGAGATTATGAATACTGCCCTATCATTAGGATGACGTCTGCCATGAGTCTGTCAGTAATTCTAATGACATCCCTCACTGTCTTCTGAAAATTCTCCCTCACAATTTTTATCCTGTTCTCCTCCACCTCCTGAGCAGTATACTGTGGATCCCAAGCCAGGGGATACATAGGGTGTCCAACCTCCTCCATACCATCATGTCATCCTCTTCCAGGTTGCATCCTTTCAGTGAACCTACGCTGAGTGTAGCAATTCTTGGTTCATGTTTGGTAGGTCCATTGGATTTACGTACAGCTATCACTTGAGAGCTATTCCAGGTAACCCAACTAGACACTGACCAACCTGTAGCTTATTGATTCAGGGCTGTTGGGCTTTATGGCAGGCACACCCTGACCAATAGGGAAACACATACCCCTCCCACTGTTAGCATGGGTCCCTGGCATAAGTCATAGTAGGCCTGGTCCTCAACCCACTTATCACTGGCAAATACCCAACATGACCAAATCACCTAGATCCGTATTTTACACTGTTGAGTGGCTAGCCTTGCACAGTCTGTGAGCCGTGTTCTGTTATGAGGATACTGCACACCACAGTAGATGCCCAACGCAGTTGGTCTCTACAAGTCTTCCCCTTATTGGGCACCATGTAGAGTCTGTGCTGCTGCCTACAGCTCCATTCTTTGGTGAGTTGAAAACACTCAGCATGTTCTCCCTGTGTCTCTGTGGGATTCCTTCCACCTGCAGAAAACATGCTAACTCCAAACAGGTATTGGCCAGAGGTCAGGATCAAACCTTTTACCTTGTGTTTGGGAGGCAAAGACCTTAACCGTTACGGCAATTAATCTCTCTCCAAAATTTAACAGATCTTTAAATTCTTCCCTAGTCAAGGATATTGTTTAACCCTTCTGCTTCTGAGGTAGTTAACAGATTTGATAAAAGGGGAGAAATTGAACTGTGACCCAAATCTTCCAACCCTCCTTTCCTAACTGTAATAAAAACTTTTTAAAGCAGGGCCCTTTTTCAAAAAGTAACATAAGCAACAAGGTATTAACACACAGGATTTTAAAAAGCAATGGCAAGGAGGCTCTAAAAAGAAATGGAAAGCTTCCCCTACCCTCTCACCCTCAGATCTATCCTTCTGTCTTGGGCTGCATCTTTCCTAGTGGCATCAGATTATCTCAGACAAATGGGCTTTGAGAATCATCCACCAGGGGTGCAAATAGCAATAGTAGCCCTCCCCTCTTTTCAGTGATTACTCCTCACGGTGGGAACTTGACAGCTCTGTTTCATCCAGTTTTGGATCACATTTTGTCTCAGAGGGTCATATCATTAGTACCCTCAGATCAGATAGGGAAAAGTTTTTTTCTTCAGAGATCTTTCTGCTGCCAAAGAAAAGGGAAACTTGGAGATCTGTTCTGTCCTCTCCTTTTTCGATCTATGTATCATGGATCCAAAGTTCAAAATGCTATCCCTGCAGACCTTTTTATCTCTGATACCCTTCCATCCACATTTCATGGTAACATTAGACTACCATCACATTCCTATTGGCAAGGAATTCAGATGTTTCATATTTTCTGTATGTGGCTCACATTATCATTTGCCTGTTTTCCCCTTGATCTATCTACTGCACCAATCATATTTACAAAGTTTGTGAATCCAGTAATTGCTTACTGCAGATGTCAAGGAATACACATCTTTCCCATGTTTGGATGATTGTCATATTTGCAGACACTTGTCTTATCCAGTGGTGTAAACTATCTGAGATGTGTCAAGAATCCCCTTCTCATTACGTGGTTTCAACTGAACTTAAAACTATTCTCATCCCTTCTCACAGAATAGTTTTTCTGGGATGTCGTCCAGATACTGGTTTAGGATGAGCATTTCTTCCTTAGGACAAAGTACAAATTTTCAGAGAAATCTTCCTGACCTGGCAAACAGTTGGGAGCCATGCCTGATAGAGTTAAGTAAAGTGCAGGACCCAGTAAATGGGATCGTGTGTTCACAAATACTAGTGCTGGTAGGGGAAATAATTACACTATAAAATACTGTAAGTGGGGGGGGAGGGTTTGAGGAAGGATGTTTAAGAAGCTGCAGAGCATTAAATGTGATTTGGAGTATTAAAGTTTAGGCAGAAGAGATTCAGGCAGGTAGAACAATGGACAGAGATAGGTACAGAGTAGAAATTAAGAAAGATCCGCAACAGATATACGTTGACCAATAAGGGAGTAGATGGGAGAAGGTGTGAGGAAAGGTCTATGGGTAGTGAAGGGAGGAACAAGAATGAATAGGAGGCAAAGTCACCACCCAAAAGGAAATGAGCAGTGGAAATATAAAGAAAATGGAAGATCCAGCATAGGAATTGAAGTAAAAGGATATACCTTTAGTAACAGTGCGTTGTACATGGAAATGGTTATGTAATGTTACCAGTTTGTGACATATGACGTATGATATTCTATTCTTCCGTAAGTAGGCCAATGGAGTCCATAGATTGCAGGAAAATATACAGCTGTACCAGAAGCAGACAGAGACTTGCTTATTAGCCCAAGACCTCCGGAAACCGGGCGCTATCAAGAACTGGGATCATCTGCTGAGAAAGGAAGTGGCCTGGCAGCTCTTTTTGTTACCCACAAACAACAGGTGTTCCCCACCATTCACTGAGGATTCCTGTTGCATGGACAAAATGGAAGCAACAGAGAAACGGAAGGATGACCAAAACACAGCTCATTTCTTTTTTGGGACCAATGAAAAAAGAATATTTGCAGTATATAAAGTAGCTTGAGAAGCTCTTTGAGGTCATTCAAGCATTCCTTTCCCAAGATGTAGCCACCATTTTTTTTAATTATACTATGCTGTTTAGTAGTGTGTTATGAGCTGCACAATTAGTCCAGATTATGTTATAATTCTGCTACAGTGTAAAATCCATAGAATGTCTAGTCATTAATCAATGGCAAACTTCTAAAACTTCTGTATTTTAGTGAGTTTTTCAAGCATCAAAATTAGCTGAATGTTTGGAACTCACCATAATTTACTTTGAAACCTGTATTGGACAGAGGAATGGGAACTAAGTCTAAGCATAAAAACTGATAGGTAATCTTATGACAGCAAAAAGTTATAAAGAAGTTCTGTTCTGTAAAAGACAGTCTTTCATATTTTTATTCACAATGGACATGTAGCAAAAATATGTGCAGAAGGAATTTGGGAGAAGAATAAGATGCTAAATGAACAAAAGTTAAAGCACTTTCAAATGGCATCCATCTGTTAGTCATTGTTAAGAAATAAACCCGTCAATACTGGCAGAGCTGTCAATCAGATGTTCATGTTTCACTGTTGTAGTCATCACCTGTGGGTTATCCCTGCTGTGGTAGCCCTTGGCCAGGCTGAATACCAGAGTCATTGTTTTTCTGCGTCTGCTGGTGTCTGACATCAGGTCATCAGTGCTATAAAGGAAGGCAGCCAATGCCATTATATCAGTCTTTCTTGCCGTGGAGTCTGTAGCAGAAGCAGTTCACACGTGTGCTGGTCAGTCGCTACCAGAGTTTGAATTACAGCTGAAAACGTCTAAAGCCAAGTACCCTGTTGAGGATCCTTTTTTCTTGCATTAACTGATGTCCGCAAAAGTTAACAATTGTCTCGTCTGTGGAAAGCAAATACCACACCGAGACTTCCACTCATACTGCGTCACTTGTTTAGGCCCAGACCATGACGTCCCTTGTTGCCGGTTCTGTGCTCTCTTTAATGCTAGGATCATTCGTCGTAGAGCTCTTATTGTAGCCAGGTATTTTCATCTTCTGTCTTTGCATTCCGAAATGGTGTCAGTCAGGAAACAATCAGTAGACCTTATGAAAAAACATAAGGATAAAGATAGAGACAGACTACACAAGGCTAAGCCTTCCAACGACTCTACCGCTAAGCAGGTCGTCAGTTCTCCGGAATTCATTGAGGCACCTTCACAGCCCCTGATGCCTAATTTGATACCTTCGCAGGTCTCAACTGTAACCCTTTTGGAGTCCAGTATGCCGCAGAAGTCTTCTTCGTCTTCTGAGCCTTTGGTTGTCTCTGCCTTGGTTGGGCCTGGAGCCTCGATGCAGGCACTGGCTTCCAAGGAGGTTTTTCGCACTACCAAATCTAGACAAAAAAAAAAATCATCTCCTCTGACTACCATTTCTCTCAGACCGATGGACACTCTTAGGCCAGGAGGCATGGCCACTCCTAGGAACCTACTTCTAGCCACCATTTTACTCCTGCTCTACCACCCCAAGCTCAAATGCTTAAAGTGGCGGAGGATCTTATCACCCTTATCAGGGGTAGTCAGGCCACAGCTTCCAAAAGGAAAAGAGACCTTTCTCCTGAAATACTGACAGAACAGGATTCTGAGGAGTCTGATTATTCAGATTTTGAATAGGAACAACCTTTGACTGCTTATGAAGATTCAGATGCAGAGGAATCCATTCTTTCTGCTTCCCCACTGGAAGATCTTTCCTTTGGGGAAACCCTTCACACCCTCAGGGAACATTTCCACTGGGAATCCCAGGACTTCCCTCAGTCTAAGAAAAGAAAAAGACTAAGAGCTTCTAGACCTGCCCCAGCACAGACCCTTGTCCATCCCTCCTATTTTAGAGGTGATCGATGATGTCTTCCATGAATCCAGTTTAACTCCTGATGCCCTCCACCTGCTCCCAGAAAACCTGACAGGTATTACAGAGTACCAGATTCTCACAAATACCTGTACAGAAATCCTGCTGCAGACCCGGAGGTCATTACACAGGGACCAAAAGGAGCGAAGGTTAGTTCTGCAAAGAATCCTATTCCTTCTGACAAGGACTCCAGAGCACTGGACAGATGAGGTAAAAAAAGTATACACCTCTGCAACCTTAGCTATCAGAGCACTCAACTGTCAGTTCCACATGTTAAAATATCAACAACACACTTTGGAACTACTAAAACAAAAGATTTCAACCTTTCCTGAATATGCCAATTCTAAAGAGTTCGCATATTTACTGCACTCTACTTGTTAAGTGGCTAGACATTCACTACACTGTGGATATGATGCCCTAGAAGCCTCAAGCAGGGCAGCAGTGTCAAGATCTGTCATTAGTGGGCATGCATGGTTGAAAGAACAACCTCTCCCTGATCAACCTAAATTACTTGATGCACCCTTGGATAAGGACCACTTGTTTGGAGTGAAAGCAGAAAAGGTGCTTAAAAAGATGGAAGACAAAGCAAAATCTATGCAAACAGTAAAAGATTTTCTTCAGGTACAACCTCCTAGGTTCAGCAGGAATTTTCCCTCAAAACACTGGTCCTTTCCTGCACCTAACAGACAGGGGCAAGGTAATCCCTGCAGGGGCAGACCACCCAGACTCCCATCCCAGGGACAGCAGAGAACCCAACAGTGGACCACTCCCACTCCAAAGGCAGGGAGTTCTAAGCCATCCCTGTGTGGCAAAATCTCTCAATGACTCCCCCCTCTGCCCTCTTTTCACTCACCAAAAACTAGGAGGGAGGATCTCCCTCTGCAAAGAAAATTGGCTTTCTGTCGCAAACAACCAGTGGGTCTTAAAAGGTCATTTTTCAACGAGCTCCCAATTCCAAGAGGGTACCCAGACTTACCTCCAAATCAGTGGGCAGAGGCATTGAAACCAGTCCAAACTCTCTTATCCCAAGGGGCAGTAGATCCTGTCCCCTCATATCAAACAGGCAAAGGCTTTTATTCCAGACTATTCCTTGTTCCCAGAAAAGAGGGTACTTGGCATCCCATCCTGTATCTATCCATTCTGAACATCTTCCAGGTGGTCTCCAAATTCAAAATGCTAACTTTGCAGCAGCTGCTGCCTATGCTGACAAATAAATGCCTGGTTAGTTACCCTAGATCTAAAAAATGCCTACCTCCACATCCCCATAAGGGAATCCTGCAGGAAATTCCTTCGCTTCAGAGCAGGTCACAATACTTTCATTTCTCTGCACTACCATTTGGCTTATTTACTGCTCCCAGGGTATTCATCAAATGCTTAGCCCTGGCCATAGCTTTTTGCAGACAGAAAAATATACAAATTTACCCTTATCTGGATGACCTCATTCAGGCAGATTGCAAAGAAAAGCTCCTCATGGACCTCATCTTTGTCAAAACCCTCCTAACCTCCTTAGGGTACATCATCAACAAGAAGAAATCAAGGCAAACGCCCTCCATAATGATCATTTTCTTGAGACTGCAGCTGGACACAGCATCCCAAATGGTCTTCCTGTCCTCAGAAAAGCAGAGCTTCCGGCCCCTGTATTTTACCCAGGTGGCTTCCAGAAGTTGCCTCTCTGTGAGGAAGTTCTTGCAAGCCTTGGGGTACATGGCATCTTGCATCCTTCTAATTCCTCTGTCCAGGCTTCACATGAGAAAACTTCAGTGGTACCTAAAGAGCCTTTGGTGTCAGCACTCTCAACCTGTAGATACCTCTCTACCTCTGATCCCCTGTATAAGGGCCAAGTTTCTCTGGTGGGCAGGGGCCTGTGCCCAGAACAAGGGTCTTCCCTTCAAACTCCACCCAGCCAGACAGACCATTACCACCAATGCCTCAGATATAGCTTGGGGCACTCAACTAGAAGGCAGGTGCACCCAAGGTCTTTGGGATGTCCAGCACCTTCCCTTGCACATCAGTCAGAAGGAAATGATGGCAGTACTAAAGGCTGTGACATCCTTTAAACCCCATCTCAAGTCAGGGGTTCTCCTTATCAAAACAGACAACACCACAGTAATGTGGTGCATCGACAAACAGGGAGGGATCCAATCTTACCCTCTGTGCAGGTTAACCATGAACCTCTAGCTGACAGCCTCTTCATGGGACTACACCTGATAGCCCAATACCTGCCAGGAATCAACAACTCCCTGGCAGACCACTTAAGCAGAAACTTACTGGACCCCTCAGACATGGGGCACTGCAGAAGTGGATCTCTTTGCTTCAAATCTCAACTATCAGCTGGAAAAATTCTGTAACAGGGAGTATCACCACCTAGCGTGTAACGTGGATGCCTTGACCTTCCCCTGGAATACCCTCTTTGTGTACGCATTCCCTCCTCTGCCTCTTATTCCCAAGGTACTGATCAAAATAAGGGAGGGGAGACCAAAGGCCATCCTCATTGCTCCAGATTGGCCCAGACAACATTGGTACCCCTTAGTGCGCAGCCTGACCTTACAGCCTCCCAGGCATCTTCCCCTGATCTCAGACTTCGTAACTCAAGGGGGGAATGCTGCACCCAGACTTCAGACTCTCAATTTATCAGCATGGTTAATACTCTAAAGGATAACAAGGGGCCCCTGTTAAGCAAACAGGTCCTAGACTCTCAGTCTAACAGCATGATTAGTACTCTAAAGGTAGAGGCCAAAAGGTCCAGCACCAGAAAACTTTAGCAGGAAAATGAAAGAGATTCTGCTCCTGGAACCAGTCCAGAGGGGGCAGTACCTCACAACCTTCCATCCTTCTTATCCTGGACTACCTAGCAGAGCTACTTAATAGTGGCCTTTTCTTCTCTATTAAAATCCATGCCTCAGCCGTTTCAGCTTATTTTAATACAGAACAGCCCCTGGTCTCCCATCCTTTGATTAAGCAATTTCTCAGAGGGATTTCTAATATCAGACCTCTCAGAAGGCCACACACTCCAGCCTGGGACCTGAATTATGTTTTGGAAAAACTAACTTTACCACCCTTCAAACCTGCCGCTTCAGCAAAACTAAGATACCTCTCCTGGAAGACTGCTTTTCTCCTAGCTATCATCTCATCCAGAAGGGTTTCAGAATTTAGGTACTGATGGCCATTGAGCCCTTCATCATCTTCCATACAGACATGGTCTCCCTGAAGACTAATCCCTCCTTTATGCCCAAGGTGGTATCTAATGTAACTTTCAGCCAGGACATACATCTACCAACCTTCTTTCCTAACCCTCAAAACAAGGGAGAAAGAATTCTGCACTCACTAGACGTTCACATACAGCTCAGATACTACCTGGACCGCACTAAGCTCTTCAGGAAAACAGACCAACTACCTGTCAGCTTTGCCTCTGGGGCAGAGGGGAAGCCCATTTCCAAACAAGCCATTTCCAAATGGATATCACACTGTATCCATTTCTGCTACACATTGCATGGGTACCCCCCCTCCCAAGTCTATTCAAACATATTCAACTAGAGCAGCCTCCACTTCCTCAGCATTCCTCAGAGGAGTTCCCACCAGGGACATCCTTGAAGCTGCCATCTGGACTTCTGTCCATACCTTTACCAAGCATTACCACCTACCTCTATTTTCGAAGGCTAGGGCAGGGTTTGCCTCTGCAGTTCTGCAGGGGTTGCTGACCCATTTCTATGTATTTTGCTAACCCTAGCACCCCTATCCTCAGCTTTGGGAATCCTCCCACAGGTGATGACTGCAACAGTGAAACACGAAGAACATAGTACAGTTGTGCACACTTGCCATAAATGTAGATGTTCAAGTGTATTCACTGTTACAGTCCTGGTTTCCAACCCTCCTTCCCCCTTGTATCTTTTTTCTTTACAGAGACATAAGTTTCTAATGGTGGCTTTTAGACACCAGGACCACTTTTATCATATTTACTTGGGCTTCTGACTGGTTAGGGCAAGAAAAACTGATGTAATGGCATTGGCTGCCTTCCTTTATAGCACTGATGACCTGATGTCAGACACAAGTGACAGCAGCCGATGCAGAAAAACATTGACTCTAATATTCGGGCCGGCCGAGGGCTACCACAGGTGATGACTGCAACAGTGAATACACTCGAACATCTACATTTATGGTAAGTACACAACTGTACTTTCTCCTAAGAATTGGGGACAAATTTACTTAGAAAGTGGTTAGAATAAGTGCATTTCAATTAATCTGCCTTTTATGTTATGAGTATGTCTCTAAATATTATTTCTTGATCTTCGTTTTCCCGTTCAGTTCTCAGCTAGTGTGTGTGGTGTTGCCAATTATCCAGTAATTAAGATTGTGTTGCTGTTGCTTATTTGTCTACAGTTTGGTGATTCATAAGATTATCAGTGCACTTAGGTTGGGTGTCGAGGCAGCAGTACACTGATTTGTGTTGCCCCCTGCATAGATCCCAAACATTTAAAGATCTTTGTGTTTTTTTTTTAGATACCTCTGAATTGTTAAGCTGGAAAGAGGTTTATCGTTTAGAACATCAACACAAAGTGGCATAAACATTAACATGCCCCTTAGATACTTATTCCTTGCATGATCCTTTATTGCTTATGACTGGCTGAGTTGTTACTTATTTGTCTTTAATTAGGTAAGTTTTGAGTATACCTAGAAGGCTGAATGCCAAGAAACTGGTCTACTGTTTGGTTTTAGCAGGTAAATTAAAATCTTTACATTTCTAAGCAGTGCAAATCCACGGTGGTGGTGCTGCGGTAGCGTTGTCGCGTCACAGTAAGAGGCTGTCCGGTTCGATTCTCAGCTAGAGCGTCTTCTGCGTGGAGACATGCGTGAATGGGCATACCTTCGTTGAAGGTTGCGCGTCAGGGCTGGTAACTCGGCACGTAAAAATCAACTACCAATCATTAGCAGACCGGAGTTCCGCTGTGGCGACCCCTAACCGGGAAAAGCCGAAAAGACACAACAACATTTCTAAGCAGTGCACTTTGTAAAATCAAATGTACAAGTAGCTCTAAACTTGCAGAAATAACATAAATGATTTTAAACAGGCAACTGATATAATGAACTCAAACACCTCCGGACCCATGTTTACCAGTAGCTAAATATATAATTGAGTTTTTTTTTTTTTTTAATCCATCTCAGTCCACATAATTGTAAATCTTCACAGATCATGGATTCCAGCTTGTGCTGTCTAGAAATGCAATCCAGCTGCACATTCCATATTGCAGTAACTACTACAACTAACCGTCTTTCCTTATATTTCAGTCCCTGGCAGATTTTTATAATTTGGAAGATTTTTTTTTTTTAAGGAGGGGTTCAAGACCAACAAGCTAGTATCGGGATAAGAAATACAGTTTTTAAGATGAGCGTACTGCAGATGTATGCACATGTGAGAAGCAGAATTAGTTTTAGTCTCTAACTGTTTTATTGTACTTCCAGTGAAGGAAGTCACATAGTCAGTATTACTCACGTGTTATGCTTATTACACATTGTAAATGCTGCAAGATTTAGACCAGCCATA
The DNA here is from genome assembly GCF_019279795.1 of Protopterus annectens. Lineage (NCBI taxonomy): Eukaryota > Metazoa > Chordata > Ceratodontiformes > Protopteridae > Protopterus > Protopterus annectens. Next base: position 38,425,730 of record NC_056730.1, read on the forward strand.
AGTGTTATGAAAAAATATAACTTCAATTTACATTTGCCTAGTACTTTTGTCACACTTCTCCCTTCCATATTAGGCCTTAAGCATGCTTTCTGGAGAAGCTCAAGTAATGAAACTTGGAGTAATTGATGCATCCTAAGCTATGCTTGTCCATTTCCTAATTTTTTTTTTTCTGATAAGGTAATACTCTTGCTATTACTACAATTTGCACTGGGTGCTTTGGTGCCAACAACATGAGTTCTCTAAGCTTAGTCTTCAAATTCAGCACATATTGCATAACACAATCCTTATGGGAATCACACTCACCCTCTCACTCATCACAAATGAAATCCAGTAGTCCCCTCTCCATGTGAATTATTTTTCTTTCTATTGTGGGTAAGAGTTATGCTTCTTGACTTAGGAAAATCGATTACTCATAACCCATAATTTGGTGATATAATCTGATACAGGTTAGTCCATTCATTTTATACATGTTCTACATTTTACATGCTGCATAATGTACAGTTATCACAGTTTTTCATAAAAAAATAATTGTCTTTAGCTTAATACCATTTTTCACAGTAAATGCATAACTTTCGTTTGTAACCAGTGATTCATACCATACTTAGGGCAGACATAATAAATGTCTTGCCGCCTTCTCCCTTGATTTCTGACATTTTGGTTTATTGCTTCACTTAGTCTGTTCCTATCCCCTTCCTCCTCCCCATTTTCTGTGATAGGTAACTGTGAGGTGACTTAGACTATAGCATGTGATATGGTTCTGTTGTGTCCCTTCAAACTGCTTGAGGGGAGGTACTGTTGCCTTAATACCTTCCTTTTCTGTCAGGGTGAAGATTTAACTTTTTCATTCTTGGGTTGGGGCTGTAAATGCTGGGATGAAATTAATTCTAAGGTATGGCATTTTGCTCAGCTGCACTGTAATGGCAATGTTATATTTGTAAGCAGTCTTTTGATGCATTTATCTAGGCAAGTACTATACTTCCTGTAGTGCTTTAAATATCGGTGTATTTTACAACTTCAGAACATCAAACCTGTTTTATGTGAGGCAGTTAAATCCATGCCCAAAGTAAAAGGATAAAAGGTTACAACTGTTTAACAGAAAAGTTAACTGTTCAATGTTAGATGAGTTTTGTGATCTCGTATTGTGATGAATATTATTTTGCGTGAGTATAACATTGGTACACAAACTGGATCTTTAAAAGTTATATGCGAGTATGTACCACATATCTAGTGACAGTTATGCTGGAAATTTGGATAGGGGCTGGGCAACAGTTTGTTGGTTTAATAAATTAGTGTCCTGATATGAAATTTATGGCTGCTGTTCTGGTAGGCATGTAGTTCACAGTTCAGGTAGGTATATAGTTCCTGTATTTTCATATGCAAAACGTTGCTTCTGGGATTCATAATTCACGTGCAGTCATTCTGCTGTTTGCTGTTTAATTAAACATGTATGTTTTACATTTGCTGCAATAGAAAGCTTACTGCTTTCTTTGTGAAACTACTGATGTTCTTCGTGTTTCACTGTTGCAGTCATCACATTTGGGTTATCTGCTTGCAGTAGCCCTCAGTCAGCCTGATTATCAAAGTCTTGGGTCCTGCGTCGGTTGCTGTCTCATCTTCCATGACGTCAGGTAGTCAGGGGTATAAAGCATGCAGCCGACACCATTACATCAGTCTTTCTTGCCATGTGGTGCCCAAAGCAGAAGCAGTTCGCAAGTGTCGGTTGGCCGACTCCCGAAATTTTCGTTTTCGAATTTCAGAACCGAAGTCTTCAACTAAGCTAAGTACCCCATTGGAGAAACGTTTTCTTGCTCTAAACCGATGTCAGTAAAAGTTAATAATTGTATTTCTTGTGGAAAGCAAATACCTCATAAAGATTTTCATTCGTACTGCATTCCTTGCTTAGGCCCTGACCATGACGTACCTAGCTGTCGGTTTTGTGCCTTATTTGAACAACAAACTATTTGTCGTCTGTTTATTTACGCTTCTAAATATTTTGGTACTCTGTTCAATTATCCAGATATGGCTTCGGTAAGCCACCCAACTTCTGACATTCTGAAAAAACGCAAAGATAAAGACAGAGACAGACCGCATAGGTCCAAAGCTGCCGCCGATGCTTCTCCTAAGCTAGTCGCAAGTTTGCTGGTACTCAGTGAGGCACTTTCCCAGCCCCTGATACCTGTTACTTCAGATTCACAGGCCTCTACTGAGACCCATTCAGAGCCCGGTATGCCGTGAGATGCTTCGCTGTAGAACCTGTGGATGTCTCTACCTTGGATAGGTCCGGAGCCGCTGTGCAGGCACTATATTCTGAGGGTGTATTCAGGCCTACTGACTTGCATATTAAACTGACGCCATCTTCTTCAAGGCCTAAAACTCGATCCATGCCTAGAAAACTGAAGCCCAGACCGCATGGTCAGATCTCTATGCTTAAAAAAACAAATGATAAGAATGGCTGAAGACGTTATTACTCTAATCAGGGGAAGTCACGCTTCCCCCTCTAAGAGACCTTGGACTGAGTTTCCTTATGATTCTTCTGATCAGGATTCTGAAATTTGTTTCCTCTGATGACCAGGATTTACCCTTATCTACCTATGAGGATTAAAACTTAAATATTGCTTGAAACCACCACGAGGAAGAAAATTTAGAATCTTTTTATTAATAAAAACAAGCGCTTTCACGCAACAAGATGCGCTTCATCAGGTTACAAATTTTACAAAGATTTCAGCTATCTTTATAGTGAAAAAATATTGTCAATTATTCAATCAATTAACAAGTAAATCAATACACTATTGAGATAATTCATCAAAATAACGCTGATGTATTTGTGTTCAGTAATAAAAACTTATGTATACTGTTTTAAAACACTTTCAAAATGCAAATGACTCTCATAATTTAAGGTCTCATAAATATATAAAAGTCAATAGCATATATTATGCCTTTAATTGGTACAATTAAACTACTCAGATAGTTCTTAAGGAAGTTATGCCCATATTTGGGAAGGAATCACTTTAGATGCTTGTCATTGCGCACCGCATTTTAAATTCAACAAAGAAAACAAAACGAAATATATGCTTTCAGTTTGTCATATCATTCATAGAACTGAAAAAGCCCATATGACATTGTAACATTTTGAAACATAATATGCTTTAATCTCATTAAATAATCTTTCGCCAAAAATATGTATTAAATAGTTAATTATGTTTCAACCAAAAATAAAATAAAAGCCGAAGCTAAAAGGCTGGGAAGCTAACAAAGAATTAAAAACTAAAGTAATTGATAAGTGCATAAAAGCACAAAAACAATTTATCACTATTCTATAAATCCCCATAACTAAAAAAGATCGAACTTCTGCGCAGCCCAAATTCATTTTTTATAATTAATATCCTGAATAAACATGTGTTTTGGAGGTGTTGTTAGAATATATTATATATAAAAGAATACAACAAATAAACATAAAATCTATATATAAAAAAGATCCAAGTGATATCTATGGCAAAACTAAGATAACAACCTTACGTGTAGTGTAAGGTTGTATATAATTACGTGTGTATATAAAATCTAATAATATATATTGTATCTGTAAGCAACAGTCAAAATACTGCTCAAAAGAATTATGTCTGTGTTTTGAGAAAGTCCTTATTTCATGAATTATTATTATAATTATGTTTCGACTTCAGAACATGAAAACATGCTTTCCGATTTTTCCCCGGTATGCCGTGAGATGCTTCGCTGTAGAACCTGTGGATGTCTCTACCTTGGATAGGTCCGGAGCCGCTGTGCAGGCACTATATTCTGAGGGTGTATTCAGGCCTACTGACTTGCATATTAAACTGACGCCATCTTCTTCAAGGCCTAAAACTCGATCCATGCCTAGAAAACTGAAGCCCAGACCGCATGGTCAGATCTCTATGCTTAAAAAAACAAATGATAAGAATGGCTGAAGACGTTATTACTCTAATCAGGGGAAGTCACGCCTCTAAGAGACCTTGGACTGAGTTTCCTTATGATTCTTCTGATCAGGATTCTGAAATTTGTTTCCTCTGATGACCAGGATTTACCCTTATCTACCTATGAGGATTCTGATGCAGAGGACTCTATTCCCTCTGCTTCCCCTCCATAGGATATCTCTTTTGGTAAAACCTTGCATACTCTTAGGGAGCTTTTTCGCTGGAAAAGCCAGGATTACTCTGACTCTAAAAAGAGGCTTCGGGATTTCTTACTCATGCCCCAACACACGCCTTTAGCTATCCCCCCTGTACTGGACATTGTTGATGATGCCTTCTCGGAATCTAGCTTGGCCCCTGACTCTTTACCTCCTGCTCCCAGAAAACCTGATAGATATTACAGGGTTCCTGACTCTCACAAGTTCCTCTTTAAAAATCCTACTGTGGATCCTGAGACCATTTCACAGGGATCCAGGGGCATTAAGGCTACTACTGCCAAAAATCCTACCCCCTCTGTTAGAGATTCCAGGGCACTGGATAGATGGGGTAAGAAGGTATACACTTCTGCAACCTTGGCCATTAGGGCCTTAAGCTGCCAGTTTCATATGTTAAAGTATCAGCAGAATATTATTGGATTGCTTAAACAAAAAATTATGTTGATTCCTGACTGTGCTGAAAATAAAGCTTTACAGGATTTAATGCATTCTGCAGAACAAGTTGGGAATCATACTTTGCAATGTGGTTTTGATTCATTAGAGGCATGTTGCAGGGCTGCTGTGACTGGGTCTGTACTTAGAAGGCATGCTTGGCATAAGGAGCAATCTTTGCCAGATCATGTTAAAGCTAAATTGCTGGATGCTCCCTTAAACCAAGACTGCTTGTTTGGCAACAAAGCAGAAGTAGTACTTAAAAAGATGGAGGAAAAAGCTAAATCTATGCAAACTGTTAAAGATTTCCTGCAAGTACAGCCTCCCAGATTTAGTAGGCATTGGCCCTCTAAAACTTGGTCCTTTCCTGCCTCTTCCAGGTCTTCTCAGTCCAAACCCAGAACACTCAGGCTTCAGTCCCAAGGTACTCACAGGACTAAGCAGTGGGGGGCTCCCACTTCCAAAGCAGGGAGTGGTAAGACTCTCCCCTATGGTAAACTGTCTCAATGACTTAACTTTAAATCTTCCAAGCCCTGCACAATTGACTGTTCCTTTAGGGGGAAAGATTGCCCTGCAGGCAAAAAATTGGGAACTCATTACCCAGGACAAATGGGTTTTTAATATAGTTTCCCAAGTATACAGATTCCACTTCCACTCCTTACCAACCCCAAACGGTTGGCCAGATCTACCCCCAAATCAGCGGGCAGAGGCTCAAAAGCAAATTCTCTCTCTCTTACGCATCACAGCTATCCAACCTGTTCCAGAAGTGGAAATGGGACAAGGTTTCTGCTCAAGACTTTTCCTGGTGCCCAGAAAAGACAACTCCTGGCATTTTGTCATGGACCTCTATCCTAAACACATTTTTGGTGATCCCAAAATTCAAGATGCTAACTCTTCACTAGCTGCTTCCTATGCTAGGCAAGGATGCCTGGTTGGCAACACTGAATTTAAAGGAAGCCTACCTGCACATCCCAATAAGGGAATCTTGCAGAAGATACCTATGCTTCAAAGCAGGCTATATGCACTATCAGTTCTCTGCACTGCCCTTTGACTTATCTACTGCGCCCAGGGTATTCACAAAGTGCCTAGCTCCAGTCATTGCATTTTGCAGGCAAAGAAATATCCAAATATATCCATACCTGGACGATCGTCTAATTCAGGCAGAAAGCCAGGACATACTATTGAATATCTGGCATTTGTACAGAAATTGCTAACTTCTCTGGGGTACACCATAAACGAAAAGAAATCACATCTTGTACCCTGCCAACAAATTGTATTCCTGGGGGCAAGCTTGAATACAGCTTCCCAGATGGCCTACCTCACGCCAGAGAAACAAGTTCATTTGACAGCCTCCTTCAAACTACTGGCCACAAAGACCCAGCTATCTGCAAGGAAAATACTGCAAGCCCTGGGTTCATGGCCTCCTGCATTCTACTAATTCCATATGCAAGACTGCAAAGACTGCATATGAGGAAACTACAATGGTATCTGAAAAGCCTATGGTGCCAACATTCTCAGGATCTAGAATCAATGATTCCTATCATACCTTGTTTACAGATAAGAGTTACTTTGGTGGGCAGAGACCTACCACCAAAACAAGGGACTGTCATTCACTCTACCCCCTGCCGCCCAAACCCTAACAACAGATGCATCAGACTATGCATGGAGGGCTCACTTGGCAGGGAAGTGCATTCAGGGCAAATGGAACCCAAGTCAAATGCACCTACATATCAATCAAAAAGAAATGCTAGCTGTACAGAATGCTCTAACAGTCTTCAAGGACCACATTCTTCCAGGACAATTATTGGTAAAGACAGACAACACCACTGTTATGTGGTACATACAAGCAGGGGGGAACCCACAAGTACCCTCTCTGCTGACTAGCCATGGCTCTGTGGGACACAGCCTTGAGCTACCAAGTGCACCTACAGGCCCAATTCCTGCCAGGAAAGCTAAATACACAGGCAGATGACCTAAGCAGAAATCTCATGGACCCACATGAGTGGAAACTGGAACCAAAGATATTCAACATGTTTAGAAACAAATGGGGGAGCCCGAAGATAGTCCTGTTTGCCTCCCCCCAGAACTACCAATTGGACAAATTCTGCACAAGGACTCCCACAAACAAGCTTGGAAAATGGATGCCCTGTCCTTCACCTTGAAAAACCCATCAGTTTATGTCCCCCCCCCCTGCCTCTCCTCTCCAAGGTACTACTAAAGATCAAACAGGACAAACCAAGGGCAGTACTGATTGCACCAGACTGGCCACGTCAACACTGGTACCCCCTCTTGCTGCAGAGTGTCACTGCTGGCACCATGGCACCTGCCTCAGACCCCTGCCCTGCTGTCCCAACAGGAGGGCCAGATTCTGCACCCACAGCTTCAAACCCTGAACTTGGCAGCCTGGCTAATTACCTGATCTCTCCGTTACCATCCCTCAGTAAGCAAGTGATGGATGTCATTCTGGAGGCAAGGAGGCCTAGTACTAGAAAATCCTATGCTGAAAAATGGAAAAGATTCTGTTCCTGGAGCCAAACGTCCAGTTTACTTCAGATTATTCAATACTTAACTGAGATGCTTCACAAGGGCCTTTCCTTTTCCTCCATCAAAATTCATGCCTCAGCCATTTCAGCTCATTACAATACAGAACCACCCCTCTTCTGTCATCCACTGCTGAAGCAATTCCTCCGAGGGCCCAAAAACTTAAGACCACTTAGGAGAGCCCCTACTCCAGCCCGGGACCTTAACTTTGTATTGGAAAAGCTCACTCTACCTCCCTTTGAGCCAGCTGCAAATGCAGAGTTGAAATGTCTTTCCTGGAAAACGGCCTTCCTTCTAGACATCACTTCAGCAAGAAGGGTGTCTGAATTACAGGCCCTCATGGCAGTGGAGCCTTTCATCATCTTTCATGCGGACAGGGTGTCCCTCAGGACCAATCCCTCCTTCATGCCCAAGGTGGTATCCAGTGTGGCCCTTAATCAGTCCATTCATTTGCCAACCTTCTTTTCTAATCCACAGAACAAAGGGGAATGAATACTGCACTCCTTGGACGTGCACAGACAACTTAGATTTTACTTGGACAGGACTAAACCTCTCAGGAAATCTGAACAGCTGCTGGTTGCATTTGCTGCAGGGGCAGAGTGGAAGGCCATTTCTAAGCAAACCATTTCCAAGTGGATAGGCCATTGCATTCATTTCTGCTATAAGCACCATGGAAAACCTACCCCACAGGGGATAAGACCACATTCCACCAGGGCTGTATCTACCTCTACAGCCTTTCTCAGAGGTGTCCCTACCAGGGACATCGTAGAAGCTGCTACCTGGAGTTCTGTACATACTTCACCAAGCATTACCACTTGCCAATTGTTTCTAAATCCAGAGCTGGCTTTGCCACTGCAGTCTTGCAGGGCCTTATGGCTGGTCCTAATGCTATCTAATTACCTCCTCCCATTCTTAGCTTTGGGAATCTACCCAAATGTGATGACTGCAGCAATGAAACATGAAGAACATAGTACAGTTGTGTACACTTAAAATGTAGATGGTCAAGTGTATTCACTGTTGCAGTCTTGGTTACTCTCCCTCCAGCCCCCTGACTTCTATTGACTATACCTCTATTCTTGTTTACTATGCTTAAAGCTTTTTGGTGTATCTGCTTTTTTGTTGGAGGTGTAACCTTGTATATAATTGCTTCCCATTATGGGGGGCACCTGACATTTGGGGCAAGAAAAACTGGTGTAATGGCTTCGGCTGCATGCTTTATACCCCTGACTACCTGACGTCATGGAAGATGAAACAGCAACCAGCGCAGGACCCAAGACTTTGATAATCAGGCCGACTGAGGGCTACTGCAAGCAGATAACCCAAATGTGATGACTGCAGCAGTGAATACACTCGGAACATCTACATTTAGGGTAAGTGTACACAACTGTACTTTCTTTGCTTGAGTTACTAATGTCTGCATCTTCATCTGAGCATCTAATTTTCTTCATCTTTCCACTCCTGGCACCTAGGCTTATCTCCAGCTATGCAAGATACAGTAGATGCAAATCTGCAGAAGCTGACGCAGCTTGTTAACAAAGAATCCAACTTGATTGAAAAGGTTATTGCTTGCTTTAATCTCTCTTGCTTGTTACTTTCTTACAAAACTGCATTCTATGTAGCTTTCTTGTAGCAAGTGGTCCACGATGCTTCTGTCATGTATATTAGAATAATACCACTCAGTTGTTTCAACCATGTTGATTGTTTCAGCAGAAAATAACTACTGATAGTGTTTGCTGGTGAAAGACTGCATGCCACAATGTTACCAAGAAATAGTTTTACTTAGAGCCAGAATAAATGCTGCCTTTCAGTCATTACCTTTAAAAGTAATGGACAAATTTGACATGATGCATTTATTTATAGTCTGCACATAAGCTAAAAATCAGGATTTGCAGGTACACTTAAAGTAATCTTGTTTCTGACTTTTTTTTGAAGATGGACGATAAACTGCGTCAAAGTCCTCAGCATCGTCCAATACAGACAGCAGTGCCGAAACCAGCTGCTGTTAGTGACCAAAGCAATTCCACACAATTTGATATGTCTTAGCTATTTCACTGCCAGAGGAACCCTCATTATCTGGACTGCTGAAGGAATAATAAACATTCTGCAACACTCATTTCGAAGGGAGAAATTCACCTTGTAAATAAATGAAGTAGATTTATGGATGAACATGCTTTTAGGAAATTGTATACAGTGATATATGCTAAAATATAGATGTGAGAATTACATATGGATAGCTATATGTAGGTGTGTAAATTGCTGTGATAATGTTACAAAATGCCTTAACCATGACAGATTGAATGATTTATTTATATTTCTGTACTTAATTCTGGTAATTGCTGGCCAAAGGATAAATTCTTGTGGTCAGATGTGTGTGTGTGACTTTTACAGAGATGCATCAGTGGCATTTGGAACTTGAACCTTCCACTATATGAATATAGAGATGCTGATTGTACAGGCTGTCAGCCTCACTTTATATGGCTGAAATTGGTTAAAAGTTACTTGCATTCATTAAGGAAGGATATATAGCACCTTGTTCTCTACATAACATTCTCTCCTCATATCACCACATATCTCTTGGGGAATGAGTTCTTCATCAGAGAAAATTGAAACTCCCTTGTTTAGTGTTACACATGCTCCCATACTGTCATTAGGCTGCAGCGTCTTTTGGTTATAAGATTTATTTATTTTGGAAAAGAGAAAAAAAATTAATTTTGTATCTCCCTCTCAAATTATTTGCTTCCACAGTTAAGTGACCTGAAGCATGTTTTGAAGCAAGGGCTACTCAGGACTGTGAAATTACTTTCTGATGGCTGTAAATATACTTGACTAACCTCAGACCTAGAATGTAACAAGGAATTACTATTTTTATATATGTCTGAAATCTCGTCTTTGTGTATATTAGGAAATTATATGAAATATTTTGTGTAAAACTGATTATTTAAAGGCACTTTGTTTTCCATGGTCTTAAGATACAAAACATTTATTATGAAAGTCTATAGTGGGTTTTTATTGTACGTAGACAATAAATGCCTTTTATCATGAGGCATGTTGTACTGTCCAAGTAACTAATGAATATGATATTGGCAATATTAAGTGATCTATTTTACTACTAGACTACAATTTGGTATGGCTAAGCCTTCCGAAATATCACTGGAAATCTCTTTCCCTACTTCATGCAAGGTGATTGCTCAGTTGTTTATATGAAGAACTGATGTTTATTAGTTGAAATTCTACACTACACAGCTTTGTATTAAATCTGAAATTCTAATGATTATGTTCTTTATTAGTAAAGATATTTCCAGAAAAGAGTGGTAATGTCTAAAAACATAAGATACATTAACCTTTGCTCTTGAAATGATTGTGATATCACAAATAAGGGCTCCAGAAAGCAGATAAGTGTGTGAGTGAAGGTAATTTTCATTTAAATACCTTTACTTTGGAGAAATGTGTAGCTCTCCAGCAGATAAAGGCTGCTTGGTTTGCATAACTTGCACCTTTATGTCTATAAGTATGTAATGTACTTTGCCTACCCTCATCCTTCTGCTGATACTCCTTTATTCAGAATACTTGGATAATTGGTTCATTCCAGGTATAGAACAGTTACTAAAACGTATTACAGTAAAATCTTTTTATGCTCATATATTAAGTAGCTATTATTTGGTGACAGTATTCTTCACATTTTCTTGAAGCATTATAACTATTCCTTTAATAAATGGTATACATTATGCCTTTTGGTATACTATCCTTGCTAATTATCATTTCTTACTATTGCAACCTCACTGTATTCTGGGTGCGTGTTCCAGCATTTGTTGTTGCATCCAATACAGATGGAGAAAGGCTCTTCATTCAGCAGGAGTACAAAACTGATGACTAGAATTGTGAAAATAAGCAGTGAACCATGCCATTATTTTGAGACAGCTTATTGTCATATGAAAGGACTAAGGATGTTTATCCTGTGATGGGGAGGATAGCAGTACCAATTTATACCTGCCAGTACTCTCATGTACTTCTACCCCTGAATGTTAAGGATGAAGACAGGAACTGCCACTGGGGTATTTTACCAGTGTGATAGACAACCCTACACCGGCATTGCCATCAAGTGCTCCACCTTCCTCTTTCCAGCCATTCTGGTAACTGAAGGACAATTTCAAACTCATACTACCATTGTCATGGTTAGAAAACTAAAACAAACAGGCAGGCCAGGCACACAGCTAGTCTTACTCATACCATCATTCTCTCTCTCTCTCTCTCTCTCTCTCACACACACACACACACACACACACTTGCATGTGCACACAGATAGTTTAGTGGATCGCCCATTTTCCTATAAGCTTATCTTTGGTAGATTTTCAATTGTATTATTTCTGCCTAACCTGTCCAGAATGTTCGTTTTATTGCATGGTTTGATTTTTTTTCTGCTTCATGACACCTCTGTTTCAAGGATTTGTTTTGTTTAAAAATTGTAAATTAGTTGTCGACTTTTTTTTTTGTTAAATGTAAAGAAATAGTTGGTGATTTGCCATATACATTACATGAGTTGTGAAATGCACTTCCCCTTATAGTCAGAAATCTGTTCACTGACTTCCGTCAGAATCTTGATAGGAAGTAGAAAATATTGTCATGGGGTTAGGGCAGTCAGGATTTTTAAGTTTGTGGAATAATAGGAAATTGTAATCTACAAATTATAGGCAGCATAATGTTAGTAATTGTTAATTATCTATGGTAGTTATATATTATCGCATCCAGATTCTTAACATAAGAAGTGGCTTATTTCTGAGCCCTTCCCGTGCCGATATATGTCGTCAAACTTTCTTGTGAAGTGTGTGTTATTACAGTGATTTTGTTTCTAGATTAATAACATTTAAGAATTTTCCTGATAATATGCATCTCTGGGATTTGCCCAGCAATGCAAAAGATGCCATCAAATTCTTTCAACAGTACGGCATTCTGCCTGATAGTCGAGATTGCAGTAATGGCCATCCTATGAAGTTCTATTTTGGTAAACAACTTTTTTGGAAATGTAATGTTGAGAAATGTCATCAGCATCTTGGAAAGTGTAGTGGGAACTGGTTTGAAGGGAGTAGAATTACCTTTGCAACGGGCTTATGTTTTATTTACTGCTGGTGTAAAGCATTGACTTCCCTACAATTCTGTGAAGAAAATCTTGATATTTCAGATGAAACCGTGATTAATTGGAACAATTACTTGAGACATTTGCATTCTTCAAACAGAAAGAGAAGATAAAAGAAAAATAGGTGGTCCAGGACATATTGTAGAAATTGATAACAGTCTCTTCACGAAAAGAAAAAGTAATGCAAGACGTGTACTCCCCCAGCAATGGATTTTCGGGGGTATATGCAGAGACACCAAAGAAACTTTTCTTCTAACTGTGGCAGATAGAAGTGCTTCTACTTTATTACAGAAGATATATGAGCATATTAAACAGGGCAATTTATTCCGACAGTTGGAGAGCTTATCAAACTAAAGAACTGGAAGAAGCTGGTTTTCATACATGAAAAAGTTAATCATAAATAAACTTTGTGGACCCTGACACTGTTGTACATACTCTGTGTTGAATGCATGTGGGGTTCAGTTAAATGGAGAAATAAAAAAATAGAGGAACAGCCCGTCACCATTTGGAGTCCTACATAAGAGAATACATTTGGCATGAGATTCAAAATGCCAAAAAAAAGATTGTTTTGAAAGTATTATGACAACGATAGCTGTCAACTTTCCACCACAAGCTAAAAAACAACCCAGTAATTAGTCGCTTCAGTTAACGACACAATCTAGTACATTTCTGCAGTACTCCTTTTAGAATATAAAATGAATGTAGACATAACAGAACATATAACTGTTTAGTATATCTAATTTTGATGACATGTAACACACAACTACAGATGACTCAAAAGCTGCTTATGACAGTGACAGCTGTCACCTTTCCAAAACACACCAAGAAAAAAATAATCAATTAATCAGTATAGTTACCTTCACTGTTTGTTACATTTCTGCTATAATCTTTCCTTTCTTAATATGTAATTAAATTAAATGAAGTAAACATTACTGAAAATATACCTTGTTTGTATATCTCATTTTGATGAACTGTAACTTATTTTCTATTGTACTAGTAATGATGTATCTGTAGCAGCAACCATGTTCATTTTATTTTTCATTGTTACATCGCTAAAGGGCGCTACCCAGGAAGAGGAATTTTGCTGTTATTTCTGTTCCTGTTTCAGAACCAATGTGATAGAATACTAATTAAGAGTTTACACACCCCCTTTTACTTTAAGATAAACTTGTTTCGCGATAGCATTACGAATTATACTAGTTAGAAATCTGGTTGTGATAACACGCAAGTACCTTAGCTACAATATAATATTTACATTCCAGCTTAATCTAAATAGGTACATAGTATACGCAAATATTTAAACAAGATTTACCATCAGTCCAACCTTAAAAAGTGAATGTTCACCTTATTTCCTTTTGCACAACTGTGGGGTTTATAGAAGGCCCCAGTTCTAATCTGATGGTAAAAAGGAAAATACGATGTTCTTCATCTCACATTGCTGCAGTCCTAACAATTGGGTAGTCCGCTGTCCTCGGTCGGCCCGAATATCAAAGTATAAGGCTGACGTCGGTCAGGGCGCATTTGACTGACGTCAGTACGTCAGGGTACAAATGCGCATGACCGCGCCATATCCTCAGTCTTTTTTGCCGCATGGTCCGATGCAGAAGCAGTATTGCAAGTGCCGGTTGGCGTTCTGAGATTTTTCTATTTTGAAGTTTCAGACTGGGTTCAAAGTTGGCTAAAGTACCCGTTGGGAATATTTTTGTTTTGCTTGCCTCAGTCATTTACCGGATGTCAGAAAAAGTTAATAATTGCATTTCTTGTGGGAAACAGATACCGCATAAAGATTATCATACTTTGTATATTCCTTGCTTAGGGCCTGAGCACGACGTTGTTGGCTGTTGCTCTTCTTCTAGATTTAATAAACGACTATAAAGAGGCAGTTGCAGTTGGATTGTGCGAGGTTAGTCTTTGGGAAGCGGTGTAACTATAAAATGCCGTCGGATGCTCCGACGCCCGCTTCTTCAAAGAAACGCAAGGACAAGGCAGTTAAGCCTAGGCTTGAGGAACCGTCTGTACCAGGCGCCGGTTCTTAGAGGTGTCGGTGGAGCCGTGGCTCCACCAGAGGTTCTTTTTGTTCACAGGGGGAGCCCTTCTTATTACTCGATGTGGCCTCTCCAGAGACTAGTCAGGCTGAGGGGGCTTCTCATGTTACTATACTCCCCTCCCTTCCTAAGGTGGCTAGGCCCTCTCCTTCTGTCTCCAAGGCTTCCCCCAGGGGCAAGCCAGGTTTAGCTTCAGTTAGTGTTACCCTAGCTCTTCAGGTGCTGTGCCCAAGAAGCATATGCTTAAAATGGCAGAAGATTTGATTACTTTGATTAGGGGTTCTATGCCCCCTCCTCATAAGAGGCCTAGGGTGGAGCCTGAGCTGGGGGGTTTTGAGCAGGCTTCAGATGTTTCAGAGTCTTCGGCTGAAGACTTACAGGAGTACTCTCCTTATTCTGATTCTGATGTGGATGATTCTACTCCTTCTGCTACTCCCCCTGAGGATTTTTCTTTTTCGGAAACTCTTCATTCCATGAGGGAGCATTTTAAGTGGGAAGGTCAGGACTTCTCTGATTCCAGAAAAAGGCTTAGGGAATTTCTGTTGTTTCCCCAGCATAGGCCTTTGGCTATACCTCCTGTTTTGACTGTAGTGGAAGATGTTTTTATGGAAGCTTCTCTTACTCCTGATTCTTTGCCTCCTGCTCCTGTTAAGCCGGATAGGTATTACAGGGTGCCTGAAGCTCATAAGTATCTTTTTAAGAGTCCTAAGGCAGACCCAGAAACTGTTAGCCATGGGCCTAAAGGTGTTAAGGCTTCTGTTGTTAAGAATCCGGTTCCTGCAGACAAGGAGGCTAGGGCCTTGGATAGATGGGGCAAGAAAGTCTATACTTCTTCCACTCTTGCTATGAGGGCTCTGAATTGCCAGTTTCACATGTTGAAATACCAAAATTATCTCCTTTCACAATTGAAATCTAAGGTTGATGCTCTGGCAGTAGGTATTGATTGTAAGGAGTTGCAAGATTTAGTGCACGTTTCTGAACAAGTGGGTAAGCATTCTTTGCAATGTGGTTTTGATGCTGTACAGGCCTCATCTAGGGTGGCTGCCACTGGGTCAGTTCTTCACCGGCACGCCTGGCTGAGGGATCAGAATTTGTCTGAACATGTTAAAACAAGGATTTTAGATGCTCCTTTACAATCTGACGTGTTGTTTGGTCCTCCTGTTGAGACAGTTTTAAAGAAAATGGAAGACAAGGCTAAGTCTATGCAGACTGTTAAAGATTTTTTGCATGTCCAGCCTCCAAAGTTTAGTAGAAATTGGCCTACTAAGGGGTGGACGTATCCTTCTTATGATTCCCAGTCGAGGGGTAGATCTAGACGTGGTAGGGCAGAGCTCAGGGCTCTTTCAGGCCTAGAACAGGAAGTTCTCCTGCACAGGCTTGAGTGAGGGCAGGGGTCAGTCCTTTCGTAAACAGACCCAATGACCTACCTTTTCAGCTGCCAGAGCCTGCTCGTCTGGCAGCACCTTTGGGACGGAGGTTGGCACTTTTCAAAGAAAATTGGAGTTTAATTACCCAGGACAGATGGGTATTGGATATCATACACCACGGCTACAGGTTTTATTTCCATACCTTGCCTCCTTTCACAGGCATGCCAGACGTTCCTCCTCAACAAAGAATAGAGGCTCACAAGCAGGTTTCTCTGTTGCTCCAACTAGGGCCATACAGCCGGTCCCTCTACCAGAAGTGGGCCTAGGATTTTATTCTCGCCTGTTCCTAGTACCAAAGAAGGGGAACACGTGGAGACCAATTTTGGATTTATCTATCCTCAACACTTATCTGGACATTCCCAAGTTCAAAATGTTGACGTTGCAGCAGCTTTTACCTCTGCTGGGCAAAGATCATTGGATGGTAACTTTGGATCTCAAGGAGGCTTACCTTCATGTTCCTATCAGACTAAGTTGCAGAAAGTATCTGCGTTTTCGAGCTGGGACTTCTCACTATCAGTTCTCTGCATTGCCCTTTGGCTTATCTACTGCTCAGAGTGTTCACGAAAATTCTGGCTCCAGTGATAGCTTTCTTCAGACTAAAAGGAATACAGATCTATCCTTATTTGGACGACTGCCTAATTCTGGCTCAAGGAAGAGAAGAGCTCCTTCATCATTTGGAATATGTGATAGCAGTGCTAAGATGCCTAGGGTATTCTGTGAACGAAATAAAGTCCAGTCTAGTATCCTCTCAAGACATGTGCTTTCTGGGTGTGAGACTGAATACAGCATCCCAGATGGCCTTTTTATCCCCGGACAAACAAAAGAGTCTATCCCTTTACTTCCATCAACTATCTCATCAGTCCGGGCTGACTGCAAGGACAGTCCTTCAAGCCTTAGGGTTCATGGCATCTTGTATTCTGGTGCTTCCCAATGCCAAACTGCATATGAGGAAGCTACAATGGTATCTCGAAAATGTATGGACACAGCACTGCCAGGATCTGGACACTGTCATTCAAATAATACCTTGCATTCAAAAGGAATTTTTGTGGTGGGCTCAGGAATGTCACCTAAACAAGGGACTCTCTGTGACCGCCAGAGGCGAGTCAGATTTTAACGACAGATGCCTCGGACAAAGCTTGGGGAGCTCATCTCAATGGAAAGTGGATACAAAACAAGTGGCCTGTCAGACTACAACATCTACATATCAACATGAAGGAGATGTTAGCAGTCCAGTTTGCATTAATTGCTTTCAAGGAATTACTTCTTCCAGGGCAGGTGTTGATTCTAACAGACAACACAACTGTCATGTGGTACATCAACAAGCAAGGGGGAATTCTTATCCTCTATGCAGGCAAGCAATGATTTTGTGGGAGACTGCTCTCAGTTTACAGCTCAATCTTCAGGCAAGGTTTCTGCCAGGAGCACAGAACTCCTTAGCAGATGTGTTGAGCAGACGAATTATGGATCCCCACGAGTGGAAATTGGATCCTCATGTATTTCAGAAATTGACAGTGTCATGGGGAACTCCAGACATAGATCTGTTCGCTTCCCCACTAAACCATCAGCTGCCAAAGTTTTGCACAAAAAGGTTTCATCCCACAGCTTGGAGGGTGGATGCTCTTTCTTTCAATTGGAGCAATCTTCATGTGTATGCCTTTCCACCTCTGCCTCTTCTCCCAAAGGTACTTCTGAAAGTCAGGCAGGACAGGCCAAGGATGATCTTAATAGCTCCGGATTGGCCTCGACAACACTGGTACCCATTACTGAGAAGTCTGGTATGGAAGCCTCCATGGCCTTTGCCTTCGATTCCACACCTGTTGTCGCAGGAGGACAGCCATTTGCTAAATGTCAAGCTTCACTCTCTGCACCTAACAGCCTGGCATATTCTGTTTTGAACCATAGTGGGCCTCCACTTCCTCAGCAAGTTTTGAATGTTATCTTGGAAGCTAGGAGGCCTAGTACAAGGAAAGTGTAATGCAGACAAATGGAAGAGATTTTTGTTTTGGAGTGCAGCAAAAGATTTTGATGTTTCTGAGCCTAATTTGTGTGTGGCTCTTCAATATCTTACTGAGTTACTAGACAAAGGTTTGTCTTTTTCTTCTATTAAAGTTCATGCTGCAGCAATTTCAGCTCACTATGATTGCAACCCACCATTGTTTTCTCATCCTTTGTTCAAGCAATTTCTTAGGGGGGCAAAGAATATAAGACCCCCACGAAGAGCTCCTACTCCTGCTTGGGATCTCAATTTTGTGTTGGAGAAACTCACTCTACAACCTTTTGAGCCTGCAGCTACTGCTGAGTTGAAGTATTTATCATGGAAGACTGCTTTTTTGTTGGCCATTACCTCTGCAAGACGGGTTTCTGAATTACAGGCCCTTATGGCAGTTGAGCCTTTCTTGATTTTCCATAAGGATAGGGTATCATTACGTACTAATCCTTCCTTTATGCCTAAGGTGGTTTCTAGTGTGGCTTTGAACCAAACTATTCATTTGCCTACGTTTTATGCAAATCCTCAAACTAAAGGGGAAAAGATTTTGCACACTTTAGATGTCCACAGGCAGTTGCGTTATTATTTGGACAGAACTAAAGGTTTCAGGCAGTCTCAGCAGTTGTTTGTTTCTTTTGCTTTGAGTTCTCAGGGCAAGCCTGTATCAAAACAAACTATTTCTAAGTGGATTGGGTTTTGCATTGCTTTCTGTTATTCCCATCATGGCAAGGAGATTCCAGCTGGGATTAGGCCTCATTCCACTAGGGCTACTGCCACTTCAACAGCTTTTTGAGGGGAGTGGCAACCAAGGATATTTTGGAGGCAGCTACTTGGAGTTCTGTACACACTTTCTCTAAGCATTATCACCTGCCACTTTACTCTAAGTCTAGGGCTGGTTTTGCCACTGCTGTTTTGGAAGGCATTTTGGCAGCTCCTGCTTCCTTGTAGTTAGCCATCCTCCCTTATCTCTGCTTTGGGATTCTACCCAATTGTTAGGACTGCAGCAATGTGAGATGAAGAACATAGTACAGTTTTGTACCTACCATAAATGTAGATGTTCGAAGATCCACATTGCTGCAGTCCAATCCTCCTCCTTCCCTCTGTTGTTAGAGGTGGTTGTGTGGGTTGGGTTGTACATTTTGTGTATATTGTATATATTGTACTATAGTTAGTGCAGGGGTGGTTGGTTGGTTGGTTGCTGTCTTTTGGTTTTGACCTTTCTTTTTAGGGTCTTCTGACATCTGGGGCAAGAAAAGACTGAGGATATGACGCCGGTCATGCGCATTTGTACCCTGACGTACTGACGTCAGTCAAATGCGCCCTGACCGACGTCAGCCTTATACTTTGATATTCGGGCCGACCGAGGACAGCGGACTACCCAATTGTTAGGACTGCAGCAATGTGGATCTTCGAACATCTACATTTATGGTAGGTACAAAACTGTACTTTATCTGTTGATGTGATTGTTTTAAAAAACTTGAGAGATCTGTAATATAATTCATACTGCTTGACATCTAATTACCGGTTATAAATGCAAAGTGCAAGAATTTTTTTCATGTCACGTATACAAAACCTTCGTTTAACTGTTAAAATAACTGTTTTTGAATTTATTGGAATAGTATAAAAATCTTTCTATATTATTATCTTACTATTGCATTATTGAAATAAAAATAACCAATCTTGGAGATAGTTTGGAAATGTATATTTGCAAATAAAGACAAGGGAATAATAGAGGCAGGATAGGAACTGATTTTGAAATCAGCTTCCCAGACTGGAACTTCACCATGTGGAATTTTTTTTACAAGGAAATTATGAACTTTCTATGCTACAGAAAAATAAAAATTGATAGTTATGCTAGAGAAGTATTTTACAAATTAAAGCAGATTGAATTATATGTTGTTTCAGTTTGAATTATTAGTGGAATTTGAGGGTCTTTTCAAGCATTTGCACAATCTCTGAAGTGTAGCAGACAAGATGTAATATAAAATAATTTGATTTCATATAATGCATGAATTCCAGTGTGTATTAACATGGCTAACTAATTTCTTCTGTGGTCTTTATCTTTGTTCCTGTATGTTGGTCATCAGCCCTAATCCTAATCAATCTTCCTATCTGTTCTCAAAAGCATTAAAAGCCTACTTATTTATCCAGAATAAAACCTGATCCTTCAGATATCTGTACTCTGGAATACTTTTCTTGTCTTTAAAGTCATGCAAAAGTAAGGTTAAGCGTGAAAAAACAAAATTCCATTATCGTCAATAAAAAGGCTTAAAGGACATGATACTGCATACAGAAGTGGGCAGGCATTATCCACTTCCTGTTAAACTAAATCATATGTCCTCATATGTCCTCAAGAACCAATGCGATTATGGAAAGAAATGGCATGTTTTGATTTTTTTTGTAGATTAAGAAACCAAAAGACTAAAGATCAGAAAGAATAACTAGCAAATAAGATGACCCACTTTCCAAGTACAGTTCCCATAAAAGAGATACATTACTTGGACTACAACCTACAGATTCAAATGGAATGGACTGTTAATCACAACTCTTTTCAGAGGCAGAGGGAGAAACTAAGGTCACAGTCAGACACACCAGTAGGAATCCTTATTTTAAATTTAAATAACAGAATTGTAAAGGTCCTCACTTCCATTCCTGTGTGTAACTTAAATTTAAGAGAAATTTTAACTGAACTAAGACAGTGTTAGAAAAGTGAATCTAGAATATATTTTAGAGAAGGAAGCCTAAAGTAATTTGCTTTAAAGAAACAAAGTGTTTAATCCTGTATAAACCATGCTTTGCAAACTTTACATACTCGTGAAACTGAATTGAGTAGCTTATATATTGAGACTGATTATTTTCGTGGTTTTGTTTTTTTTTTTTTTTAAGTAGTGAATACAAAAAGGTATGAAGAGAGTTGGTCATGTGAATGATTTAAGAATCATGAAAGCAGATAAAGGTAATGGAATCATTTTGATGAAATCCTATGTTTATCTTAGCAATGTAGAAAGACTTTTAGCTGATGATGGTAGTTGTACAGTTGCATTCACTATTAAGAAAACTTTTTTACAAGATAGAGATGTATAGAACCTAGTTCATCAGGATCAAGTGAATTATGAGTTTATTTTTAAATGGAATACCCCAAATGAGGTCTTTTGGGAGTTCTTAAGATGCAGAAAAATGTGATTAATCCATCTTTTTGTTCTATATAGGACAGTAGGGGGTTCAAAATGTAATTTCTTTGTAATCATGTAGACTCTACTCAGTCCAAAAAGTTGATTCATATAGCAAGTTTTGTGGAATTTTGCTGAATATGCTAAGGAACTAAACACTTTTGTGAAGTGAAACATTTTTTATCATAGATGTGGAATCATTATATACATTTATCCCACAGGAAAATTGGTATTGAATATGCTAAATCTTTTTTCAGTAAGTTTAGTGACTTCTCAAAC
The DNA here is from genome assembly GCF_019279795.1 of Protopterus annectens. Classification (NCBI taxonomy): domain Eukaryota; kingdom Metazoa; phylum Chordata; order Ceratodontiformes; family Protopteridae; genus Protopterus; species Protopterus annectens. Next base: position 38,446,901 of record NC_056730.1, read on the forward strand.
AGTAAGGTAAATACAGTTTGTACAGCCATCCATCCATGCATTCTCAACCCCATTTTTCCATTTTGCACATGAGGTCAGGGTGTCACTTTCAGCAGTGACAATCATCTCGAAACAAGGTTTACACCAGTGGGTGCTAGCCCTGTCGCAGTAGTTCATCCACTTCCAGAAATATTGTTAGCTACCGTGTATGTGTGTGTTCATTCAATGGAAAGTTTTATCAACAAGTAAAAGGAGTGGCTGCAGGGTCTACAGCTGCCCTTCTATTCTGAAATAGTAAGAATCCATTTTTATGTTTAAAATCCATTATTTAGCAATGTTTCTATAAATAATATAGTAATCTGATTTTTATATGAAATAAAAATGTTTCCACATGGGATAATTTTTTACAAGAAATTAATGATAGCACTTAATTAGTGACTTACATGGGTTAGTTAATTTGTTAGAAATACAAATCACACACATTAAATACACACTAAAATCTGGCAATAAGTTATACAGGAAGTCCAGACTTGTAAATAATTATACTACCATTTTGCAGCCTGTATATGTAAAAAGGAATTTATGTAGAGGCCAATATAGACAAGCCTCAAAAAATATATACAGACATCAATTTCATTACTGAATTGCAATTTTTAACTGACTTTTTTGGACAGGTGATGTTCCATATAAATGTTAATCCATGTTGCAAATGAATTGTTAGTTAATAGAGACTCAAAGTTCCCATCAATTTTACAAATTAGAATACCATGCAATGATGCCCAATAATAAATGTAAAATAATGTGGCAAATCCAATGAATACTGACAATATAAAAATCAGACATAAAATTCACAGCAATCAGAATATTGTGAGTAGGAACATGGAATTAAGCAGAGTAATAGGAGAAGCACCTGTTTTTTATATAAATACAAAAATTTAAAAGACAATATTTTTAAACGGGTATTCTCATAGCACAAGTTTCAGATAAACTAAAGGGTGTGTATCCATGTGGAAACTAATGTTGCAATGTAAATATAACTAGAGTCATTATCACTATATTTAGCATATACAAGTAGGATGTTTGGTATCAAGTTGCATTAGACATGTAAGTGGACAGGAATAATATATGTGGCTTAAGTGTTCTGCATGTGAAGAATTCTGTGTTGGAAACATGACTTGAATGCTTTCACAAAAAATATATGTGCATCTGTATGGAAGCAAGAAAAAGGGTAAAACAAATGCCTTGTATAAACAGTTCAGACTGCAGTAATTTTAAGGGGTTCTTATTTTTTGTTGTTGATCATGTTATACTAAGTGCAACTTATTAGAATTAATGGAATTTGGGTGTCGATTATTGTTGGCTGCTACCCAAAACTATAGTATTAATGATAATGTAAGCATCAAATGTTTAGAATGTTTAAGCATTTAATGTATTTAATCATTGTTTTTGTATAAATATGTGTGTGTATATATAACAGTTCACGTGTGTTTGTCATTTTATTATTCTTATTGGTCAATTTTAATGAAATTCCAAGTTGTTGGGAATGAAAGTACTCAACTGTTTATAATTAGCATTATCCTTCTGGATTCCTAAAGTGAATTTCATTGGTGATAATCATGAAGAGAAGCAAGGAATGGAACAGTCACACATTGAAACTACCAAAGAAGCATTGTTTTTCTCACAACTATTTGTCCCATTAGGTTCAAAGAAAACCATCATCCTTCACTTAACGTCAGCCCTGTCATTGTGCGTTTATTTTAGAGGTTTAGATAGGTGATTTTTATCATAGACAGGTGGTCAGTGGATTTAGCCTTTGTTTATTGCTCGCTTCAGAATGAGTTGCCAAAGCTGTGTAGAGCTACCATGCCAGACACCATTGATGCACTTGCATATTTTGTCATGCAGAATTCGTGCATATACATTTACCTTTTGTGCTTTTATGTCCCTCTGTCATTAATGTATATGTCACTGCAGGAAATGTCACCTGCTGTAGCTAAACAGGCCATCTTACAAACTCCAGTGGAGGGTGGTGCTGTAGGATTTTGTGAAGTGTTGTCAGGACAAGAGCAGCTTTAACACTTTGTCCAGCAGCTTAATTGAATTTTGATGCCATGTTTAGTGCAAAGTAGAAAACTACAAATAAGCTAAGTGGTCCACGCACAATGCAGGTGGCCTCCTGCTCTTGTCACCACAGCTTCCCAGGTGTTAGTTGATTTTTTTCAATTTGTCTGTAAAAGTATCACACCTCTTATTGTGGTGTACTCCAGCTATACAAATTCCACTGATACAGATCTCCGCTGCCCTGGTGTCAGCAGGAAGATTTATCTCCTGCTTTGAGTCAGTGTCAGTTTGAGAGATGATAAAGAGAATGTGGGTGTACTTTTCCCGTCTTCCCTGCAGATAGCTTAATATTTAGAAATTAACTGCTGTAGTTTGAAGGGCACTGAAGACTGGATTACCAAAGCTAAACATTTCCACATTAGAAACTGTGTAGCTTTCTTGCCCCCTAGAACTTCGCCTGTGAGAAGTGCTTCCATTTGCTGATGTGTTTTAAGATAAAGTAGAGGATGTTGGAAGCATTCAGACTGTGACATGCTGTAGCTATCTATATAGACTAATATAGAGAATTTGTGAGGAGAAGCTGAGATTGTTCATTAATTCTAGTATACATTTATAGTCTACATTCCCTGCATAAATCCCCCGTGCTTCATCTCCATGGTACCTATCCTTGACTTTGTTGAATTTAGATGCATCTCATTTGCCTTTGAAGGAGGTTACTTCCTAAGCCTCTCTGGTAATAAGTCGTACAGGCTGCTTGACATGTTTCATTCCTCTAGAGAACATTGGCCATTCTCCAGTGAATAAACGTCTTGCAGTAGCAGCCAAGGTTGGGAAGCAAGTGGTTATATGCATGTGATGGTGCCACTATTTCTGTGCACTGTTAGTTAGTAATACAGTCTGCCATTTTCATTCAGATTGGTTTAGCTTAATTTGTCTCCATGAGTTATCATCAGAGCCCTCTTCTGTGGACAGATTTTGCTTTCAGGGTGTGTTCAAGATGTTGTTGCAGGTCAAAGATAATTTTAGTTCCCCCTACACAAAAGAGCATACTTCCATTCCTTCTGGCAAAGTGCATTCTGAGTGGTGCAAAAAAAAAAAAAGGTGTCCAGTTTTTTGTTTTTTTTGTTAGTAGACCACATTCCTGATTGCAGGTTTAAGGATACTTTTATAGGGAGCTTCCTAGAATTACTGTGTCGTAACTGAGATTATTGTATCTTAGATATGGTTTATGGGCAGCCTCTAGTGCATTCTGCACCTTCCTGATCTCGTTATTCTTTGCATTCATTTTAAATGCTGAGCTGCTAAGTGATCTGGATTATGCAGAATGCGCCACATTTAAGACTCAGAACTCACAAAGTTCCACTGTTCCGCATTAAGAGTGTTGGTTCTGCTTTGCACATTCTGATTGGCTCATATACCGCGAAAATAGCTAATCAGAATGTGCAAAGCTGAACCAACACTCTTAATGCGGAACAGCTCCCAGCAATACAACATCACAGAGGCACAAAAACCATCACCCGCTCCAGCCTCTTCTCCAGTTGTTGCATTCCAGACAGTTTGCATGGAATAGAAATCAGCATGCTGATGTTTCCTATGTAAGATAGCTGCAGGATGTTGCAGTCAAGCTCATGTACCTTTGGTCTGCATTATTGGAAATGTAACTGGTTGTCATTCAGGTGGAAAACTTCGGACGAGTGTCTGGGCAACTAGTCTTAGGGAAAGTTGTGAGAATCTTTTAGACAATAACTTGGAAGTGATTTTTCATTGTTCCTTATTTACATTTCAAAAGAACGTCTGCAAGAATTTGCTCAAAGTACTGAAATGGATATTGAAATGCAAATGCTGAAAATATTATCTCTTGGTTTAATGTCTCCAAGTGTTTTGGGTTTCTAATACCATTACAGGAATGGACTCAATTTTTAAGTCTATGTGGCTTCATCTAATTACTATTAATTCAACGTTTGATGTTAGCCAAGAAAGCTCTTGTCAGCATCCACAATGTGTTCAGGTGGTCAGATGAGAAGAAAAAAAATTTCACTTTACATCCAAGTGCATTACACATTGTGTGAAGAAATTCATGCTTCACTAGGTTTGTTACTTAAATTCATCAAAATAATAGTATAAAAATTGGTAATGTAACACAATGCTAGAGCAGAATACATCTAGAAGGCCTGTTAAGATGCCTAGGTGGTGGAAAGAGTATTCACTTGTTATGATATTTATAACTGCTAGACATAACCATACAAGCAGGGTATCAGAGAGGGTCAGAAAGGAGTTTGGAGGTAGCCCTCTTGGAACACAGGAGGAACATGATTATAGAGTATAATGGTTGGCTACAGCAGTAAACAAGGGACAGTAGGAGGATGGGAGATTACCTGACAGAGAGACCATCCCTGTGAAGGAACATTCACCATCTTTACACAGATTGTACAGATTCGCTTAGTGCAGGATTTGGAAAGGTAATTCTCAGTGTTTGCACCTTTAAAATAAGGTGGAAAGGGGAGGGAGAGTAATGATACTAGATGAGCAGGATAGGTGAATGCACAGTAAACAGAAGGTAGAAAGAAATGTAGACAGTTTAGGAAGCAGTATGAGATGGATTATGGCTGGGTACCCTTACTCTGCAATAAAAGGAGTTTGAGTAGGAAGATGGAGGAGCTGCAAACAATGATGTAGGATGGGCTGTGGACATTGCTGGTATCATGGAAAGAAGGGCCAATGACAAGAGAGGGTGGGATATGAAGGTGCTGGATATAAACTATTCAGAATATCAGAAAAGGAGAGACAGGTGATGTAGATGTTTGCAAATAGAGGCCATCAGACAAGAATCAGAAAGGAAGAACACTAGACAAGGAATGGTGCAAGGATAGTAATGTTAGAAGCTAGGTTAAATACCATGACAGTGAAGGTTGAAGAAACTGGGAAAACCTCATAGAATGATAGTGTGTCACCAATCAGATGCAAAAAGAGAGTGGGATGAGAGACTAGAGAACAGAATAAATGAGTGGAGTTTAAAGAAGAAGGTAACACTCATGAGGGATCTAAATCTGCTATGTGCAGCCTGGAAGATTCTGAATGTCAGGGTAGACAGGAAGCGAAATTGTTTGAGGACTTGAACCATGAGAAGGTTTGCTATCTGGTGTTAGTGTGTAACAGAAAATCTTAATTATTGCAGATGGTGATATGGATATCCAGGATAAGGTACTGTTAATTGAAGGATTTTGCTTGAAAAAACATTTCAGCTTGGCACTGGGGAAATGGTGCGTTTTTGCGCAGTGTGAAAACACGGTGTTCCACATTTTGGCTGTTTGTCACACATTGTCAGGGTCTGTGTTCCACATTGACCTCTTAAGAGGTTGAGACCTATGTTTAAATGTTCTTTCTCCAGTCAGTTTCCATCCATTTGTGGAATGTTTGATCTGGATGGATTCCTTTAAGCTGTTGAATGTGAGGCATTGTATAACAACTACCTACCTACTTCATTAGAAAACATACACACAATTCCTGTAACATTTAATTTTGCTACATTCACAATTAAAGAAACACTTGTCTCCTAACTTATTTAATACTCCAATATGACTGGGCATCTCTAAAAACTCTTCAATTGGACTGTGCAGTATAGTACTTCAGTAGCACTTTCCTACAAATACTAAATGATCTAGCCCCAATTAGAAAAATGTGTACCAAATCCAAACACCTTCCCTGGTTGTCAAGATACAATTCTTCTACTAAAACAAAGGAAGAGAGACTGGTATCTCTTTCAGAATAGTAGAAGTAAACAAAATCTCATTACCTACCAACAACTTCGAAATCAAACCAAAAAACTAAACAGACAAAAAAGAAAATACTTCCAAACAAGTAAGCTAAAATATCTGAAAAATCCCAAAAGATTATGGCAAACAAACAACCTCCTTCTCAACCCAGGAAAACCCATTACCCCAGTCCCAACTCTGACCAACCCAAATGATTGCACAGCCACTCAATTTAACTCCTATTTTATTAAGTTAATGACCTTTCTACTAATCAGAACCCCCTAATATGCCTTTGTTCATACCTCAAACCTCCAACAGCAATTGTACCCTCCTTTATCTTAAACCTATCCAAACAACTTATATTAAAAAAAATTCCTTTCTAAACTAAAACCTTGCACAATAGCTGGAGACCAGCTACCTGGTGACTTTCTACAACTTGCTGCTACTTCCATCGCTTACCCTATATCTATTCTCATTAACTGTTCTATCTCTAAACAGTACATACCACTCCTCTGGAAAATATCTGATGTTATACCCTTAAATAAAGGCAGTCCCTCTAGTGATGTATCCAACTACAGACCCATAGCCATTTTGTCACCACTTGCCAAAATCTTAGAAAAATGTATACACAAACAGATCTTAGACCACTTTCTGTCACATAGTCTATTGTCTAATACACAACATGGCTTTTGACCTAGGCATAGCACCAGTACAGCTCTAATTAGCTTTACTAATATGGTAAATCAACTCAAAAACAAAAAACAGCTAGTTCTGCTACCTTCCTAGATATGTCAAAATCATTTCACACTGTATTTCATCAAATACTTCTCAATAATCTGGCTTTCTACCACTGCAGCTCTGAAACCCTAAGCTGGTTTCATAGCTACCTGTCAGATAGGAAACAAGCCACTTTATGGGACAATAAACTTTTTCCCCCCAGCTCCCTATATGTGCAGGAGTCCCACAAGGATCTGTCCTTGGCCCACTTTTATTCACAATTTTTACCAATGACCTAAACTTCTCAGCAAATCCAGCCTCAGTCTTACAATATGCTGATGCTGCTTCCCTAATCTGCTCTGCCCCCTCTATCAAAGAACTCTAAGAAAAACCTCAGGCAGCCCTCCACAATATTGAAAACTACTTAACAGCCCATCAACTTATACTTAACCCCGATAAAACCAAGCTTATGGTCTAATATAATACCTCAGCAAACAAACAACCACCTATCTCTGTTTCCTCCTCCAGTGGCACAAAAATAGAACCTGTTGAGCATACAAAACTTCTTGGTGTCACAGTTGATAGTGGACTTAAGTTTGACAAACACCTTGCACTGACAATTAAAAAGGTTCATGTCAAACTGGGTTCTCTCTATAGGGCTAAATTGTATCTTACTGACCATGCCAGACTCTCAACAGCCAGAACCCATCTCTTATCCTCCCTGTTTTACTGTTCACAAATATTTACCAATCTTCACATATCTGAACTGATTAGCCTTGAATCTTGCTATAACAAAATAGCCAAATTTGCCACTAATTGGTCATAAAGATCTCACCATTGCACTGCCCTTCGCCAGCTGAACTGGTTAGAGCTTTATCGCCTACTTACTCTGACTCTGCTACTAACTGCCCATACAAACTTGACAACTGCCCAACTGTATCTGACCTTGTCCAACTGTACACTAGCCTAAAATCTCTTAGGTCTGCTGATGTATTGTTGAAGGTTAACAAAACCCAAAACTCTCACGGCATATCCTTATACTTGTATATCATTGCCAAGCACTGGAATTCTGTACCTCACCATATTCTGTCCATCAATGATACACATTCATTTAAACAGTCCCTAAAGGAATATTTCATTAAACATAGGCTTTGCTCATGTTCTCCACCAGGCTAACTAATTTAACCCCTTACTATATGTCTGCCTGCCTTCTATCCACCACCTATTGTCAATATTTCTTGGCAATTGAGCCTTCTTAGCTTCAGCTTGTGATATTTTTATCCTGAAAACAATATCTGTATGAATAGTATAAGCTTATTGTACTACCATTGTTATATGCTTTTAGGTACAATGTCAAGGAACTTGCATTTGAACGCCTATTGCAATTGTCATATGTACAAATGTATAATTATGTAATCTTCCTTGGAGATTTTCTCCCCATGTCTCCAAAGAAAACTGGCCTCTGGCCCAGTCAGACACTACCCAGTTATCAAATGTAAGTAAATAAATAAATAAATAACTCTCTGGTCCTGCTGTAGGTTTCTTAAGATTGCAGGAACAGGGAGGAGCATATTCAGTTCTATATGTAGCCTTTTCCATTTGTTTTGTGAGTTTTATCAGATAACTTGCATAAGTCGTGACAGTTCTGAGGCATAGTGGTCCTATTTGCCTCTATACCTTGACAGTTAAATGTGAGACAGTTTCAGATGGTATTAGAATCTGCTTTCAAATGTCTGATAATGAGCATGGCCATCATTTAGAGCAAAGTACAGTAATAGCCTACTCAGTTTCTGCAATCTATAGCTATCTTTTACATGATGCTGTTCTTAAAATGTGTGTGCCAGAAAGTAGAGCTGGTATGCCATAGCGCTGCACACTGCATAAAAATGCTAGCACATTTATTGCATTTGTTTACTGGGATAAGCCCACTGGGCCTAAAGGAGCCCATTTTCAGTGGAGGCCCGGGGAGAACAGCTCCAACGAGATACAGAAAAAATATATAAACATTAATTAGTACAGAAGCAGAAACAGTGTAACAGATTAGTAAATATAGTAACATATACAGAATATAAAAATAAAAGCAGGATTCTAGTTTGTTTGATTACAGCAATATATACAGAAAATATACATTAAAGCAGAATTCAATGAATTCCATCAGTGGTATAAACAGAGATCAGTATTATTGTACCAGTATCAACAAGTGAAGATAAAAAAAAGACCATTGTGTGCAGCCTTACCCCATTGTGTAGCCATAATACTGTTAGTCTGTGCATAGAGTATATATGCAATAGGGTTTACTATCAAAATTGCGAACGGCAACAAAAATGCCTTTCACAACACAGTGTCAAAACAATGAATGCCAGCATCAATACTAAGGCACAATGTCAAATCGGTTGATCGAATTCAGCAGATATGACATTGTCTCCAAAAAGATCACATGATGCCCGTACAGGAACTCATGTAAATGAAACTCCTATACCTCACATCACATTTTTATAGGGGGACTGCACCCCAACACCCCCTGCTAACTATATATTCAACTCCGAGATCACATTACAGTGAGGAAAGGGATGAGTTTCCAAACCACACTGTTCTGTGATCTCCATACAGTACTTTGAGTTCATATCAGTGAATGCACACTGATATAAACTTTCGAACATAGAAAACTTCAGCAAGATGGAAATTCAAATATACAAGTTTTGAATTTTCCATCTGTAGAGCATCTCCGTTCACAAATTTGATAGTAAACCATGCAATAGCCATAGTACTGTTACTCTGTACATTACACAAGTCACAAACACTGCAACAGCTGTGCACAGGCTGGACTCAGTGAGGTAATTAACAGAACTCCAACCATGTACGTGCAGATGGTGTAGTGCTTGTCAGCACAGTGGTCCAATCTTCTCTGCTAATATGTTGTTTAGCATACAGAGCTGGACAGCATATTACTGCTGCATTAAAAAGCAAAAAAAAAAAAAATCCTTTGTATGGTAGAAAAAACATCATCCTTAGAGTATTGTGAAAAAGCTTGCCACTCTGGAGACGACTACTAACTGGAGACACATTTTTGTTTTTCCTCGAGAAGAAGGCCTACCATAGGCTGGGAAAGAAGGGCGGCCATAGGCTTGGACTATGGACTGGACGTCGGCAAAACCTCAATGTGAGGAGCAGAAGAAATACTACGAGGAACGTTTGAAGGAATGAGCTATGGTTCCCCATTACTTTCTGAAACGGACATCTGCAATATCTCTGCAGGATTTGCTAGAGCAATTCTGCTTAGATTTATGGTGATTTCTTGTGCCCCCCCTTCTTACTCATGAGCTTTGGTAATCTTCCTTGTGATGAATACTGCAACAATGTGAATAGAAGGACATAGAATAGTTGTGTAAAGTCTTTTCATAACCATAGGTGTCCTTCTCTTCCATGTTGCAGTATTCTGTCCCACCTTCCTCCCCCCTTCGTTCATGCTTTTCCTTGGATGTGTCTTTGTATTTTCTTTTTGTCTCTTATACTTGGACTGGTGTTCTGACTGGGGCATTCAGTTCCGAGGATGGTACGTGCAGATGTCACTTTTATGACGGACTCTATGCTGTCTTAGGTGCAGTGTTGCACGCACCTTGCAGTAGCTTAAGTCTTTGGTATACTGGCTTGATGTTCGGGTCATTTAGGCAGAATCTCCCTCATGTTATGAATACTGAAACATGGAAGAGGATGACATCTATGATTAGGGTTAGACTTTCCACAACTATTTCTTCTTTCACATATCACAAAGCCTATCTGGGGGCTGTGATTAAATAATGACTCCATTGGTTTCAATAAGTGATGCTTCAAGTTATTTAGGAGGCATCCTGGGATATTACTGAGGCCCAATGATGTAGAATTTTTGGCCTTAGAGAGTGCACCTCCCTAATGATAGTTGGGGGGTGGGTGTGATGGTAATTCCCAGGGAGAAAGGGTGGTTAAAACTGGAGCCGAGTTTGTTGGCCAGCAGATTTGCTGTATCTTTTGACTTTTCCGTTTTTTAATTTCTCCAAGTCTTTTGGGTTTCTAATGTCATGACCGAACTGGATCCCATTTCTAAGTCAAAGTATGATTAAAGCTCATAAAGTTAGTATTATTTCAATCTTTGATGTTAGCCAGAAGTGCTCTTTGCAGCTCCCACAATGTGCCCAGTATCGAATCCTTCTGCAATTCATACAGTTAAATGTATCGGTAACGTATCCAAATATGATTATAAATTCTTTTCTTATAAGACCCATTGCTTCTACTAGTGCTATTGGAATTGTCTGGGTATCCTCCTCCTACATTGCCCTCGTTTCTACCTGCCATATCCTGGTATTTTATGACTTTGTCGCGCTCTGTATGTAAGACACTGTAGTCACTGGTCATAGCAGTTTCAATGATCAATGCTACTTTTGTCTTCTTTTCATTGACTAATATATCTGTGTTTCTCACATCTATTTTTTTAACTGTTGGTAGTGGGTGATCCCATGTGATATAAGCATAATCATTTTCTATAATGCTTTGTGGCTCATGTTTCCAAAGTTTTTCAGCTACTTCAGTATAATGTTTGCACAATTTCCAATGCAGCAGTCTTGCCACATTATTATGCCTTTCAGTATGCTGTCCTTCTGCCATTAGTATATCACAACCATCAACAAGATGTGCGACTGTTTCACAAACCTACATTTGTCTGTTTCTCCCACATGTTTAATGAACTTTGTAAACCAACATGTATGTAGTCTACTGTATTGGACCGCCAATATTAACCTTTTGTCTTTTGATTTAAATTCATCTCTCCTTAACCATTCCTGCATTTCGTCCTGATCAACACGAGGTTGTTCCAAGAGTTTTCTATACTTGCAACTATATTTATGCATTTTCCACATTTCTTGTCTTCTCGTCTGATTCTTCACCTTATATTCTTTCTTTTGTTTGTTGTTACATTCAGTTGCTGCCTGATTTTTATCTACTTCTAGTTTGATTTCCATTCCCACTTGACACCAATATCCTTTTGCTAAACTACGCAGGGAAGTCATCGTAGACATGTTCTCCTCATGTTTTAAAACTTTTACTACATTTGGGTCTCGTGCAGTCAGTAGATATGTATGCAGTCCTAGGATTACAGATCTATACATGTGATCAGTTTCAAGGAGGCCCATACCTCCTTCAAATGGGAAATATACAGTCTTGGTATACACTGATTTTTATAAATCATTTGATGAACATGAAGCATCCTTCTTAATTTCCTGTCCCAACTGATCCAGCACATTTCAGGGCCAGTCACTGACTCCAAAACTGTAAGTTAGGACAGGAAGAGCAAATTGGTTTATAGCTTGGACTTTGTTCCCAGATGTCAGTGCCATTTTCAGGATTAATTTTAGACTTCTAAAATATTCCTTAATAAGTTTTATTCATATTTGTTCATGTTCTTTTGTTGATTTTTCATCAATTCTGAAATATTTATGCACTCCCTCTTGTTCAAATTCTTTTGTATCATGTTCCTGTCCCAGGCTGATGTTTTCTTGGTGCTGCAGCTTTCCTGCTTTAAAGGTTGCTTTTGCACATTTATCAAGACCAAATGACATTTTTATATCATCCGAGAAAGTTTTGACTACTCGCAGTTGTGCTTTTAGTTCCTCATCTGGTGAACTATACAGTTTTAAATCATCCACAAAAAGAATATGAGAAGTTTTTATAATTAAATTGTAGCTATGACCTAATCGGTTAAGTAGACCGCTTAATGGGTTAAGGGCAAGACAAAAGAGCAGTGGTGGCAGAGTCACCCTGGAATATCCCCTTTGAATTTTTACCCCTGGAATCATAATTTGTCTTTTATCATAGCTTAACTGCAAAATGGTTTGCCACTGTTTCATAGTCACTGTAATGTAATTGATCAATGTAGGGTTTATCTTAAACATTTTTAAGTACTCTTATCCATGAATGTGGTATACTGTCAAATGCTTTTTTGTAGTTTCTCCATACCATACTTAGATTCTTCCCCTTTTTACAGTTGTCTATCATGACTTTGACAACAAATCTGCCATTGTTTGAGTAGCTCAATTTACCATCAGTTCTGCAGACTACTGTGTGCCATCTTTGAGGTTTCAGACATAGGTAAAGAAAGCCTTGTGGTTGACCTTTGCCTGCGTGTTATCTTAATCTCAGCTTTGGCTTTAGTAGACTTGTTTGTTTAGCTTGATGAGAGTGTTTTTATCATGCTGGCTGTAGCACTTCCTAATCTTGGCAATGACTTTTGTTTTTCTTTTGTTGTGCAACCTGTTTGTTTGGATTCTGCCAGCATGCCCCTCAACCTCTTAGAGCAAGAAATCTGAACAAAGCCACAACTAATGTGTGTGCGTAGGGGGGCAAAGGCCCAAACATAGGGGCAATTTTTAAATATTGCTCTTACAAACTTAGAAAGTTGATAGAATAACAGGTTTTGCATTAGTATGAATTTGCTGAATATGAAGTCTGAAGCTGAATTGTCTACCATTATTTTCTGACTTTAGTCCTCAACGATTTGCCAGTGATTTTTCAGGACAAACAATTTTATGAGAATCTGACCAAAATAAGAGGCAAAAATCTGGACATTCTGTGAAAATCTGGACAGTTGAGAGGTATGTCTACCAGTGTGGTTTGTTTTTTGAATTGGTTCTTGGCTTATTTCTGGTAGACACAGCTTTCTCTATTCATTTATTGACATGACTGTACAGAGTTTCTGTAAAAACTTTCTGCATGGATATCTGTGTTCTCAAGGTTTGAGGACTTGAAATTTTGACAAGTTATTGCTTAGTAATTAGCAAGCTTGCCTTAGAATAGTTCCTAAATGTTGCAGGGTTAGCCAGATGTAGATCATTGTGTGTATTGTACCAACTCAGCCACTGTAGCTAGATGGCACGTGTATATAAGGTACTGAGCACATGCAAGATCTGTGCCATTTTGTATGAGTGAGTGCAGGCATGATTGGAGATGAACATTTGAGAGTGTTTGAAGTAATGTCAGTTAGAAGTACATGTTCCAGTTATACCTACTGATGTGTTTATTTATAATAAATGACTTAAACAAATACCCAGCCTCAGTGTCTCATTTGATACATGTGACGTGGTGTCAGAATGGAATCCAAAGCTGCTTCAACTTGCAAACCTTGAGGCACACAGTAGAACTGGAAAAATATGCAGCAGCCAACTCGCAAACAGGTCAGCAGTTATTCAAAGGTACTTAAACTCATTTAAATGATTTTTCAGTGGTTGAATAAGTGTCAAAGCATTCAAAACTTTCAAAATAATTACCGAGATAAACAAAATATCCGAAATAGTGATATACTGATAAAAATATTCAAACATTATTACAGAAGTGTTAGAAATAATTTCTGAAGTGTTTAAGATGTACAGAAAGGCTAAAACAACATTTTTTTTTCTCAATGTACTACTTTTTCGCATTAATTAAAACTTTTTGAAGTATCCAAAGTTTCTGTTGTGTTTGCAGTGTTAAAGTGAAGCCTTTTCAGAGAGATTGTTGTGTATTTTGGCATAATTACAAGTACCTAGTTTATGCTTATATTTAAATGAATTTTGTTGTTATGGCAGAGGGATTTTATAGACTTGGACCGCTGGTGTTTGATAATACTGTTGAGAATTAGCAAGTGTTTCAGCAAGAATATGATATTTTCATACAATTTGCATTTTCTGATACATATGTGCAAATGCATTCATATTTCTTAATTTAGCTGGCTCAGAAGTCATTGAGAGGGAACGTTAATTTATGTATGCACCTGCCGTGCATGCAGGGAAGGGGGAGAACCACCATATTGTGGTACAGGCTGAAACACAGGAAGACCCTGAGTGCAATGTAAGTTTAGAGAAATGTGCAACCCTCAAACGAATATTATAATGGAAAGGCACATGTTTTACACAAGAAAGCAAAAGCCTGATGAAACTATATATTACTGACGTAAGAAATAAAGCAAAAACATGCAGATTTGGTGATCTGAGAGATGAGTTGATAAAAGACAGGCTTGTGTGTGGTGGTAATAATGATGCAGTGAGAAAGATTTTGCTTTGAGACAGTGATTTAACATTGAACAAAGTCATTGAGACTAGTCAAATGCATGAGCTTACAGAAAAGTATATGAATATGCTTACAAATGAGAAAAGCAGTCATGCAGTATCTGCCAGTATGAATGTTGCTAGTGTACAACATAAAGCTAAGATGAAAAAGAAATATAAACCAAGAAGCAGTGCCACACCCAACCTCATTATTAACTATAGAGTGAACCGGACCACAGCAAACAATCTTGTTAACTGTCATAATTGTGGAGGCAGTCATGAACCTAAATGAGAGAAGTGCTTAGCTTTTGGTTAGCTGTGTCACAATTGTAAAAAGTGGAATCATTTCAAAGGCTTTGCAAGTCTGAAGTGGCACATACTTTTATTAAAAGAGAACATCTGTAGAAGCAAGTAGATTAGATAGAAAGCTGTGAGCAAACTTTTTATGTTGATGGTGTCTCTGTGATCAATGAAACAGTAGATTATCAGTTGGCAGCAAAGTGTGAAATATTTTGTGTTGTACAAATTAATGGGAAACCTGTAGAGCTTAAAGTAGACACTGGATCCAAGTGCAATGTTGTATCAGCACAATTATTTTCTAAAATAAAAGCTGGTGAGAAACTTGATTCAGCAAAGTGTGCAAAACTAGATGCTTATGGTGGTGAAGAGATTCAAACTGATGGTGCAGTAGTTCTCACATGCCATTTTACTGGGAACAGCAATGACTTGCAGTTTTATGAAGTCAAAAGACACGTGCAGTCACTGTTAGCCTCCAGGACAATTTGAGAATGGGACTGATGCCATTTAATAAGGAGGTCCACCATATAAGTCTGAACAACCATAGTTTGACACAGAGTATTTTTAGTGAACATGCTGATATTTTCAAAGACTAGCTTGGCAAACTTCCAGTCACATATATTCCATGATGCTAAACCATGAAGTAAGTCCAATTGTCAGACCAGCTAGGAAGGTTCTGGTAGCAATGCAGAGCAAAGTAAAAGCAGACCTTGACAAAATGGTGAATTTCAGTGTCCTTACTCAAGTAAAAGAACCGACTGAATGGGTATCCTCTATGGTTGTAGCTCATAAGAAAACCTCAGATATTTGAATATATATTTATCTGAGAGACATAAAGTGCTTAAAAGTCCTCATCATCTGACGCTCACAGTAGAAGTAGCAGCTGCTCTCATTCCAAATGCCACAGTTTATTTAGTCTTAGATGCAAAAAGTTCCTTTCGGCAAATTTTACTGGATAACAAATCTTCATTGTTATCCACATTCAGTACACCATTTGGTAGATACAGATTCTTGAGAATGCCATTTGAGATAAATTCTGCCAGTAAAATATTTCAACTTGCAATGAAGCAAATGTTTTCTGGTCATCCATGTGCTATCATAATAGATGATATTATTGTAGGGGGGCAATGGTGAAGATGAACTTGATAGAAACCTCAAGAAAGTTCTAGGCCATGTACGTGAAGTACATCTTAAACCAAATCCTTAGAAATGTAAATTCAAACTGAAAGAAGTTACTTATGTGGGTCATTTGTTTACCAGTTCTGGCTTATAGCCAGATCCATCTAAGCAATCAGCAATTCCTGAGACCCCAGTTCCAGAAAATGTCACATCTTTACAATGTTTTCTTGGTATGGTCAACTATTTAGGAAAGTTCAAAAGTTCATCCCAGACCTGAGAGAGCTTTCAGCACTGTTACATGAGTTAACATGCAGAAATATAAACTGATCCTGGTTGGAACAACACCGAAAAGCATTTGACGTTATGAAACAGAAAATTGCCAGTCCTCCCACATTGAGATATTATGATGTTCACAAACCTGTAACTGTTTCATGTGATGCTTCAAAGTATGGTCTTGGTGCAGCATGTCTTCAAAAAGGCATACCAGTAGCTTATGCATCCAGAACTTTAACCCAAACTGCAGGCAGTATGCACAAATAGAAAAAGAGCTTTTGGCAGTAGTGTTCACATGTTCAAAGTTCAGTGATTTTATTTATGGCAAACCTATCCAAATAGAGACTGATCACCAACCTCTAGTGACAGTTCTGAAAAAGCCGATACATACAGCCCACAGCATGCTTGCAACACATGATGTTAAAATTGCAAAAGTACAATTTCAGTATTGTCTATACAAAATGCAAATGTCTGCACTGTGCTGATACTTTAAGTGCACTCAGGCAAACAAGAGAACACCATGATAATGAGAAACCAGACTTCGAGGTAATGAGACTCATGGAAGTCAAAAATTTTCTTCGTCACATCTTGATATATTCAGAAATCATACACCCTTTGACCCAATTCTCCAGAAGCTGAAACATGTTACCAATCAATGATGGCCAGCATGACAAACCTGTTAACCACTTTACATACAGAAGTTTTTTCCTTATAGAGATGAGCTTCTGATGGAAGATGGGAATCATCATGAAAGGTCCTAAAGTGGTAATTCCTACAGCATTACAACAGGAATATGTCAAGATTTTGCATCGTGGTCACCTGGGTACAAATTCTACAAAAAATAGGGCAAGAGGTATAGCATTTTGGCCTTCTATGTTAAAAGATGCAGAGAAGGAAACTCTAGCATGTTCAATTTGCAACAGCACTAAATCATACCAACAAAAAGAACAACTTCATTTAAACCAGATTCCTGAATTACCATGGTTGATGGTTGCTACTGATGTTTTTGAATAAAATGGTCAGCATTACTTAGTGTTAGTCGAATCTTATTCAGATTGGTTTAAAATTGACCTTTCTAACTTAACATCCAGCACTGTCATTACAAATCTGAAGAGACATTTTTCTGTCCATGGTAGTCCGCACAAATTCATATCTGACAGTGGTGCACAGTTTACAAGTCAGTAGTTCAAGAAATTTGCAGAGTCTTAGGACTTTGTCCCTGTTACTAGTAGTCCTGAGTATTCATAGCCCAATGGATTAGCTGACAGTGCAGTTCAAAGTACTTGGAGAAATCCAGGAGAAATAGTACCAATGTTTTTCTTAATCTACTTAATCTCAGAAACATTCCTCAAGATAATTTGCTTGGTTCATCTGCTTAGATATTGATGTCTGGACAGACTATAACAACTCTTCTGATCAGTAAACAATTATTAATACCAAATGCAAAGAACAACAGAATGGTCAAGACTCAACTTTTGAGAAAACGCATGTCACAAAAGTTGTACTACGATAAATCCAGCAAACACCTCAGACCATTAAGACAAGGAGAGATAGTGAGAATTCAAGCATCTAGAGGATATGACCGAGTGGGAATTATCAAAAATATTTGTGAAGAACCAAGATCTTGCATCATACAATCTGAAAGAATGGATTTCAGAAGGAATGGAAGGCGCATACTACCAGTGTCCGAACCAGTGATGCAGCAGATCACCTGTGCCAATGTCTCTATTTCTCAGAGTGACTCTACACTTGTTAGAATTCCAGAGGACAGAGTATTTTTTTTCAAGTAATCCTGATGTAATCCCCAAAGTTCCAATTGTAAAATGATCCCCAAAGACTGTCCCTGCTGCTAAATCCAGTCAAATTTTTGAATGACCAGATCAGGTAGAATTTCCAGACCCAATGTGAAATACACAGCGATTTGGACTTGAATTCATTTGTTGTTAAATGTTGATGCGATATCTGGCTTATAAAATATCTTGTGCTCCTATTGCATGTCGAACAAATCAAAG
Organism: Protopterus annectens; assembly: GCF_019279795.1. NCBI lineage: Eukaryota > Metazoa > Chordata > Ceratodontiformes > Protopteridae > Protopterus > Protopterus annectens. The sequence continues at coordinate 38,465,159 of NC_056730.1, forward strand.
AGAGGATGTAGATCATTGTGTGTGCTGTACCTAGTCAGCACATGCATATAAGTTACAGAACACGTGCAAGATTAGTGCCATGTTATATAGTTAGAGTGACTTGAGAGCAGGCATGAATGAAGATGCACATGCAAGTATGTTTGAAGTAATAAGTCAGTTAATTTGAAGTATATGTTCCAGTTATAACTCCTGATGTGTTTATGTATAATAAATTACTTAAATTAATACCCCACCTCATTGTCTCATTTGATACATGAGACATGACACCGGGGTCACAGAACTGATTTTTATTAGGGAGGAGAAAACTTTGTGTTGACTTTGCCAGAAAGGGCACTATACTGGGGATGCAACTTTCTCCCATGTTTGTGAGTACCAGGGTGAGTATATTTCCACCCCTGGTGGATGTATAGACTTTATCTTGTCCAAGATGTTTGTGTTTACAAAGTCCGTGAATCTGTGGGCCTGTAAGTTTGAGTCATGTAAGTATCCCAGTTTATAGTGGTGTAGTTGAAGTTGCCTATGAACATGGTACTAGGTTGAATGGTGAGGGCCTCCAGTAAGTCCAAGTGTAGAAAATGGGTTTCTAGAGTCATAGAGGGTGATCTGTAGCTTGCAAAGATATATATGGGACTTTGCATGTGGAAATCTGGACATGGAGACACTTAAGCACACTATCCTGTTTTGTTATAGATTGAGACATCTCCACGTTTGGTCCCTGACTTTGCAGTAGCTGGCCTAAATGTATGGATGGCAGTGCAGCTGTGCACTGCTGGGGTGCTCTCTGCAGTTTTCAACCATGTCTCTAACTGCACAGATGTCCACATTCTCCTGGGTGAGGAGAGACTGAAGAGAGTGCAGTTTTCCTGTTTAGGCTCCTGGCATTGAACAGTTACACCCTTAGATTCCCTTGGGCTGGTTTTGCTATGTTGGAAAGTTTGTCAGTTTGACATTGCTTAAAAAAGGCTGTATGGGGAGGACAATGTTTTAGGCAGTATTCAGAAGCATAAAGGGGGCAGGTGCAGACTATCCTTGGCAAAGCAACATGGTTGTTGACCATATCCTCCCATGCTGATAAATATTGTACCCTCTTGGAATGACACCAGAAACTAAACCAATTATTGAAGTCATTTTTTTGTTAATATTATGGCATTTTCCTTGGTGAGAGGAGAATTCTGCTCAGTGCTAGACATATCACAACCTGGGACACAGTCCAAGAATTCCATAATGTCTGTCTTCATATAGATCAGAGAGGTATGTCTCAGGTCATTTACATCTAGATGGACTGTGACTGAGTGGTACTAGTACTTGTGGTTTAATGACCTTAGAGAATGAATGATTCAATGGATCCTGGTCCCTGATTAGATAACTGACCATGATTTTTTTCCTTATTCAGCCTTGTGAGTGGGACCTCTGTATGTCTCACAATGGAGTTTCCCATGATTAAAATATTGGGTAGTGTGTTGGCTTGCCATATGGGCTTTGTAGTAGAGGCTGCAAAGGGTATGGTGTTTTTGGAGTTCCTGAAGATGTTCCTGAAGATTCCTTGTGTAGAACGAATGTCTAGGACATCTTTGGAGTTTGGGAAGGTAGCTTTCAAGTACCTCACCATTTGTTAAGTCAGTACTATGTGTGGTGGATATAATGCTTACATTACTGACAACCTGATTGTTATTTTGAGTGCTTTTGTGTGACAGTCTTGCCTCCAGTGACACTGTGTAATTACATCTCTCTCTCATACTGTATCCATTTTTCTAAGGATCAGTTGGTTGTCAGTGAACATGAAAAAATTCCTGCATTGTCTCAAGATGCCCTTATCTACCAAGCTGCCAGCTGAGAAACTGGGAAAGTGCCCATCCATGGTGTCAGGCTACAAAGCAGTAGTACAGCAGGTTAACTTGAACCCTGCAAAAGTAGAAACTACAATTAGTCTATGAATGACTGAAGTTGTTCAGAAGTGCTCCTCAGTGCAAAAACACAAACATGTTTCTGTTTTGCTCAACTGAGTACTGGGTTAAGTGCCTTTGTCTGTACAAGGCACTGCTAAACACCACTGTGCAACAAGCAGTGCAGTTTGTAGACTCAAAAGTGACTAAACCAACTAAAGAAACCCTCTGACCAATGAAACAATCTCACTTTAAGCCTAAGCCTCCCTGTGTGTATCCCAACTTGGCCATACCAGGTTACCTTTCTACTGCCATTAGAATTGGCATCTGAGTCTTCTTAATGGAAAAACACATGTTGGTACCTTTTCTCTTTTGGATAACTAGAAACAAATCCAACAACTGCTTATGACAAGTAATTCTCACTTAAGCCAACCTGTGCGTATCCCAACTCAACCTTTTTACTGCTACTAGAATTTTAGTCACAATTGTCTTAATGTAAAAATGCACTTTAGTTAGCCAAAAGTGAAAAGATACCAAAAACAAATCAAACAACTAGCTACAAGTAATTGCAAGATGATTCAAAGGCAGAGAAGCCAGCAATGAAGAACACTCAATTTAATGCAATTTCAAAACACACAGTCTAAGGGAAGGGCCTTCCCAGTTTCTATCAGTGCCCAGTAAGATAAGCACAGAAGATAAGACTAAAAAGAGCTTCTAGAGCCAGGTATGCTGAAGATGAGACTGGGAAGAGCTTCCAAGGCAAGATATACAGCAGGGACCACCTTTAAAAACACAGCAAGAAAGGGGTAGGTGAGTGAGAAACAGCAAAATGAATTTAAATGGTAAAATAAGTGTAGTACTTTAAATGTACTTCCCTGGATGTAAATGTAGTCCAAATGCTTTGTTTCTAATCTTCCTAGAGTTCAGAGACTCCGATGGGTGACTGCTCATGCAATGGAAAAATACCAGGGGTGGGTGGGTGTAATTGCAACAGGTCTAATTACAATTCACACAACTGGCCAATGCTGGCTTTTAAGTTTGAAAAGTGACTAAAACACATAATTAGATGAGCAATGTTGATAATTCACCTAAGAGTTGATTTGATGTTGTTAATCTTTTTTCCATTCATCACCGATGGATTCGGTTCCGAGCCCTCGGAACTGAATCAGCCTAATACCAAGCTCGCGCCAGCCAAAACACTCTCGAGCTAAGCTTTTACCCATAGTGCCCTTCTCCCTGTTACCTCAGATCTCGTTTGCCGTGTAGACATAAAGCTGCATCCAAGCCAAGCTTTCAGCCAAGTGTAAACGTTTGATATTTTTTCTGGATATTGTGTCTATCTTTTATTCCTTTTTGGTATTTTTTGATATTTCTTTAACTTTGAAGCTATCTGTAGACCTTTTTACCCTTCTGTTTCTACTTTTTTGATAATTTTAAGTACCATTGGTGGTACAGCCTTTCTCTCTACCCTTGTGGTATTTCTTAAATACAATTGTTGGTATTCTTCTTCCTTTTTCACCTTTGATATATATTTAGATATAAATATAGTAGAACCCTTATTCCTATCTGACTTGTGTGTATTTTTGCTCATGATGTCTGATAAAGGCACATTGGGGTTAAGCATTGTGCTTCTTTTAAGGGAAAACTGCCTAATAGTGATTCCCATGAGGACTGTGTTTATTGTCTGGGGGTGCCCCATCTTTCTGTGCAACCCCCTTGTGTGATTTGCCAAAGTTTTAGTCAGCGCACCTTGAACAAACACAAAAACAAACTGATTCTGAAGGGCCTCCTTAAGTAGCCCTTTTCAAAGGCCCTTTCTGTGACGGAGGTCTCATCCCCTCCAACTAAAGAAAAGAAAAGTTCCCACTCTGTCCCCTCTTCACCATTGGGTGACCAGGGCAAGTCTGTAACGTCCAACTACCAAAATTGTCTTTAGAGCATAAGTCCGCCTCATCGGCACCGGCCTCTCCCACTCCAACTATGACTGTTCCTATATCGACACCTGCTTCAGCTGTAATACTGTCTATGGCACCAACTACTGTTTTTCCAATGGTTACTACACCTTCAGCACCATGCATGTCTTCGATGCCTACCTCTGCAACTTCATTTACTACTGAACCTTCTGTGTCGGCTCCGAGTGCCCTTCCTGCACAGAGTCCTTTCACAGTTTCGATAATGACAATTTTGACACCACTTCTTCCTGTCTCCAAACTTGAGATATCGGTGCTGATAAATTCCACACCATGGACCCGATACTCTCCATCAACAGATCCATTTCTAGGGCAAGTATATAGTCCATTCCTAGAACGACCTGACTCCTCATCAGGAGTATCCACTAGATCCACCAGGAGCCTTTCCAAGTTTGACGTGGTGTGTCTTGTGGATCAGCTGTAGACAGCCAGGGGGATACCCACTCCATCTAGGACCCATCCACCTGCAGGACATGGGTTGGTTTCTCCACAGACACCATCCTACTCTCCTCCTTTGGCCATACCGGTTCCAAAGTCTTTAGCTACATCAACATTTTTGGAACCCCCCCCCATCTCGGCACCTGTAGTGGACCTCACTAGGGCTCCAGGACTGTCCATTTGGCCTTCAGTCCCTTCCAAACCGAGCCTTCTTCAGCTCAGAGATTGGGCTGTGGGCTGTTTGGCTCTGAGTATTGTTCCGTCCATGGTGCCAAGAGCTCTGTCTCCACCACTCCTGCTTGAGATTCACCCCTCAGGAGCAGGTTTGATGGAGCGGTGTGTAACCCCTGTTCTGAGGTTGTCCTCCTCAGTTCTGAGCTCCCATCTCTCTTCAGGCAGACCTGCTTCGAGAGCTGCCATCTCTCTTTGGGCAGACCTGCTTCCCGAGCTATGGAGAGAACACTTGCTTCTGGAAGCATTCCACCGACATCAGAACCCCACACTTTCTTTTCCCCTGAGTTACAGCTGACACAAGCCACCACCCTGGAGCACCGGGCAGGAAAGTCGCAGGAGACCCCATTACAGGATGACCCCTCTTCCTAGTCCTCCTCACAGACCCCCACTGAGAAGCCCCCATGGGCAATATTATGCAAGAAGAAGCACATAGACTCCCCTGAAGAGTCTCTGACAGAGGATACAGATTTGGATGATGGTGAAGGGTCCCCACGGTCACCCCCTGATGATGTCTTCTTTGGAGACATCCTTGAAATGTTGAAACAGAGGGGTGATTGGAAGCCCACTAACCCTTCTTCTGAGGTGTCCATGTTTCTGCAGGCTTTCCATGCCCGGACATCTACTTCTTGGGTGATCCCGCATGCAAATGAGCTTATACAACTTGTGGTGCAGCGTGCCTGGAAGAACCCTGATTCTGTTGAGTTGATCCTTTGGAGATCTGACAAGATATTATCCCCCCCAAGGAAAACTCACATTGGTCAAGAGGTTTACCAGTTGATGCTATGGTGATGGTGGCGGCCACAAAAAAGGATCTTTCCAAAGAGTCATACTGTTCCTCCACCCAATAGAGAGTCCTGGACTATGGACAGATTAGGGAAATGAGTTTTTGCTTCAGCGACTTTTGCCATATGGTCTCTGAATTATTTGGCACATTTTACGAGGCTCCAAAGAGACTTGGTTTTGAATGCCCTGGAATACTCACAGGACAGGTGTCTGACAAGGTAAGAGACAAAGTTGCCTCACAGCTTGCAGCCCTGGAATTGATCTCCAATTCGTCCATGAGGTTGCTCTCTCATGCAGCTAAAGGGGTGGTGAGAGCAGTGGGTTCAGGTATAGTTATGAGACACCATGCCTGGATGCACTTCTGTGACTTCGCAGACCCTTTCAAGTCTTTCTTCCTAAATGCTTCAATTGAAGCATCCTCCTTTTGTAGCCCTGAGGTGAAAGACACCCTGGCCAAGTGTGAGCAGGACAGTTAAACCCTGTCTGCCATAGGTCTATGTTTTTCCATTCCCCAAAGTTCCTTCTCCAGGAACCAGAGGAGTAGGAAAATCTGGCACAAAAAATCTCAGGGTCCTTTCTGTGCCACACATGGCGATGATACCCCCAGGGGCAGAGGGGGTAACAATTCTGGAAGATTCCCCTACCGAGGGAAGGGTAATCAGGGACCCAGGGATTCTTTCTCTGGGCAGCCTTACCAGCGCTCCTGAAGAGCAGCCTGGTTGCTTTCCTCTGGAAGCAGTCTGGGGATGTTTCTCTGTGCACCACACTGCCATTGAACTGGCATTCTATAACTTCCAACCATTGGATACAGAAGATCATAACCAGAGGCTACACCATCCCCATCATCACTTACCCAAAACTTCCGACAAAACTTCCCGATGTTCCACCCAGTCAAAGGGAAGAAGCAGCTGCAGGAATAAACAAGCTGTGTCAAAAAGAGAGTCATCCAAATAGTCCCACCAGACCAATGTGGATCTGGATTCTACACAAGATTCTTTTTGGTGCCAAAAAAGACAGGGGACTGGAGACCAAGTCTGTTGCCCAAACAAAATTCTGGATGGTCATGGTTCAGTCCATTCTCCCTTTTCTAAGGGAAGGCAATTGGATGTGCTCAATAGATCTCCCGGACGCGTATTACCACATCAAAATGGACAAACGCTCCAGGAGTCTACTTCGTTTCTGGCTAGGAGCCAATCACTACCAATTTCATGCTCTGCCATTCAGACTTTCGACAGAGTGTTCACAAAGTGCATGGCAGTGGTCACAGCTCAGTTGAGGCTGCAAGGATTCTGGGTGTTTCCGTATTTGGACGATTGACTCCTTATCGCCCCCACCAAGCATCTTCTGGTAGCAGCCCTGCAGTACACTCTTTCCCTGGCAAGATTTTTGGGAATAACAATAAACTGGGAGAAATCCAACCTCGTTCCAACTCAGTCCATAGAGTTCATCAGAGCAGTCTTCGATACCCATTCTTGTCTGGTGTCTCTCCCATTTCACAGATCTCAGAGATTGAGGTTCCAGCTCCAGGTGATACTCTATCAAAACAAAGCCTCAACCAAGGGAAGTTCTTCAGGTTTTAGGATCCATGGCAGCTGCCATACCGATAGTGTCTCTTGCGAAAGTACATATGCGAATACTTCAATGGCTTCTGCTATCTCAGTGGTTTCCAAATCACCACCCTCTATGCTTTTAGATTCAGATAACCAGTTGTTGCAAACAGGACCTTCTTTGGTGGATGAGGCCAGAGACAGAACTTTGGAGCCGCCCATTCCATCCGTCCAACCCAAGGCCATTGTGATCATGGATGCTTCCCTAATAGGGTGGGGGGCCCATTTTCAGGGAAAGACCGTCCAAGGCACATGGTCCGCTATGAAGGCCATCCTGCATATCTACCTGCATATCAACGTTCTAGAACTGAGAGTGGTGCTGTTAGCGTTGCAAGCATTCCAATCTGTTCTTCCTTCTGGAACTATCGCAATTCAATCAATGTGTCAGTAGTCTGGTATATCAACAAGCAAGGAGGAATTTGGGAGTGGGTGATAACTTCCAATCACTTTCTGATAGCAACACATATCCCAGGGAATTCCAGCATGATTGCATACAACTTGAGCAGATGTATTCTGCCTCACGAGTGTTCCTTCAATCCCAACATAGCGGTGAAAATTTTCAGTCATTGGGGCCAGCCTTGCTGCAACCTATTCACCTCCCTGTCAAACAACAAATGCGGCAGCTATTTTGCCCTATTTCCCCCACAGGGGGATTCCCCAAGGGATGCTCTGATTCACGATTGGTCCATTGGACTGCTGTATGCCTATCCTCACCTATCCCCCCCATCCCTCTGATTCCCCAATTCATAAAGAAAGCTATTTGGTTGAAATGCAAAGTGATCATCATAGCCCCCTTTTGGCCTCAACAAGTTTGGTTCCCCTTCTTTCGGCCTCATCTGTTATGTCGACCATGAATTCTGGACCCTTTTCCAGACCTGATTTCTCACCCCCAAGGGTTGAGTCACCCGAACCTATCCAGTCTCAGGCTGGCAGCTTGGTTTCTTCAGTTCCGTTAATCGCTAGGCAGGATAACCTTCCCTCACCTGTATGTGACATTATCCTGGCCTCACACAAACCATCCACCAGAAGACTATATCTAGACAAATGGAAGAGATTCTCTATTTGGTCTAAGAAAAGAAGTTTAGATCCATACTCTGCTTCAGTTACAGCAGTCTTACAATATCTGTCAAAATTATTTGAGGATGGAGCTGCAGCTTCTACCATATGAGTACATCTAGCTGCTATTTCTAACTTTCATGATGGGTTGGATAATTCTCTCCTCATCTCTCTTTGGTTATGCAAAACCTTCCTTAAAGGGATCTCTCACATTAGGTCTCTGATCAGACAACCTATAGAGCCATGGAACCTTGTGTTAATTCTCCAGTCTAACTCCACCCCCTTTTGAACCTGCAGCAAAGTGTGACCTCAAATTTTTATCTTGAAAGTCCGTTTTCCTGGTTGCCATCACATCAGCCAGATGAATTTCAGAGCTTCAGGCATTATGCATTAAAAGGCCCTATTTAATCTTCCACAAGGACAGAGTATCACTCTGGACAAACCCATCCTTTCCTCCCAAAGTTATTTCAGATTTTTCCATCAATCAGACCATTGACTCGCCAGTCATTTTTCCAAAATTTACTACTAAAGAGGAATACTGTCTACACTCTTTAGATGTACATAGACAACTGAGGTTTTATTTAGACAGAACCAAAGTAATACATTTAATTTCCTTCTCTGGACCTAGAATGGGAAATTCTGCCTCCAAGGTGACTTTATCTAAATAGCTAAGGGACTGCATACACTACATCTATTCACTTGCGAAAAAACCTATACCACAGAATGTTAAAGCCCACTCTACCAGATCTATGACAGCTTCTGTAGCCTTACATTCAAGAGCCTCTATGGATGATATTTGTGCAGCAGCCACATGGGCTAACCCCCACACTTTTATTAATCATTACAAATTGGATGTGGTCTCCAGAGGGAGAGCTGCCTTTGGCTCAATGGTACTCAGGAATGTTCTTCCATAAGGGCCACCCAAGGAACACAAGATAGCTGGGGATTCTCTCCCATTGATGAATGGAAAGAAGATTAACATGTCCAATTTGATATCTAAAAACTGTCAAACTTGACATCTCAGATAAAAAAATTCTATTTTTCTTTATATGGTGTGTTAGCAAAATCAGTCTCAGTGTGTCCACACACTACTCTAATCCTAAATCAGTTTTGTGTTCTACTTACAAATTGGCAAAATTATTCTTGTTTTTTATTTGTAATAATTGCAAGGTGATTCAAGGGCACACACGCCAACAATGCGGAACACATACTTTAAGGTATAACATAATGCTGAATACTTGTTTGAAAATAACAGTCACTTGTCATGTAGTCCTCCTCATACATGGCCATGCTTAAGTTTGCTTATGAGGAAACAAATTTTGCCTCTCAGGTGTCCCTCATCCCTCAATTTAGAAATCATCATTGAAAAGGAAAAGGTTATTGTGTAAACAGTACTGTACTAATTGTCCAATAAAATCAGCACAAGATGTCCCACAGTGTCTCTGTTTATCTTAGGCCTAATTAATGATGTATACATGTACACAAACTGGAAATGTCCATTGTATCCAATCACAAATCTTCTAACCAAATTCTACCAGTTCCATAAATATGATCTGAACTTTTTAATTGCCCCCCAAACCTCCAAGTATTCTCAGGGAGGCTTATCCAGATTTGTGTGGACGTTTAGGATGCCTTAAATAGGGGTGTTTCTGGATGGTTTCTTTGGGATTCATTGCATTTCTGTTATCATTTAACAATCCTTTATCAAATGTTTTTTGCTGCAAGCCATCCAAAGTGATCTGAACTTATTCTTACAAGAAACATGCATCATATAATGTTCTTCCATATTGTTTAATAATTTCTGTCCTACAATACAGTTCTTTTGTGACATCAAGGTTATACTGTCTTCCTTGGCAGCTGACTTAACTATAATATCCTTCTGTTCATTTATTTGTTTCAGAGCCAAGACATTCTTCTTGAAATGTCTTCTTACATTTTATCAACTTTTTGAAGTGCTTTTGTCATTCATTGCTTAAGAAATCATGAATAAATGTACTGCTTGACAAGCAAAAGCATATGAGTTTATCTCTGGGAATCTGGTGTCTGCCTTTCAAGCTATTTTCATGTGTGTAGAAAAATATGTTAGAGTTTCTTCTGCAAATGCCATATGTCTGTTAATATCCACCCCCCAAGTCCAGTTCAAAGCTGAAGTTGAAATTAATTTGTTACCTTACTTAAAAGGATGCCAGTTGCTGAGGAAGGTCTCTGGTTTGTGTAATGAACATTAGCTCACTGTAGCATTGTTTCATTCTCACTACTTTGCTGTATGCTTATTGTTTGACTGCCTATCTTATTACAGATGGCCTTGGCCCCTCCCCACATTCTGTGGGGTCAGAACATCCTGATAAACTTCTCCCTAATGTTGGTTTTCTTGTACAGAATTAACTGGAGAAATAGCATCACTATTTGAGGGTTGCTGACTTTGTGAATTCCATTCCTTCCCTGTATTATTTCTGCCTTCATGATGCCCCTGCATCAATGGAAACACTTTCAGATGCAGCTTCTAGTTGAACCTGACAGGTAAGGACAAGTTCATACATTCCTATGACATTTTAGGGCTTATTTTCTGTCTGAGCCTGTGCACTCAAACTTTCCTTACTTATGAAAAAGTCTTGCATCTGTTTTAACAGTCACATCAACCATGTTGCCACTCCTTCGAATCACATTGTATTTCAATGCCATTTAGACACTTGCTGTTGGCACCTTTTATCATATTTAATAAGTATATTTACCCACTGCAAAGCACATTGGAATGCTCTCATTTCCACTTATGTTTTAAATAGAGATGCTGAATAGGGAATATTTTAAACTTGATTGAAGTGGAAATAAGCTTATGCATTGTGGAGAAGTTATATACGCGAGAGTCAGATCTTAAGGTGAGTGATATACAGTCAGAGGGATATAGAGAAGTGAGTAAGTTATTAAACAGTAACATAATATGGTGTGTTTAGTGTGAAGCCTAAGATTGGCATTTACTAGTTTCAGAAGATGTCTTTAGTCATGTGTAGAACACCTGGGCAGAATGATAGCGCTTTGAGATAAAAAGAAATAGATTCCCATTGTTTGGGGCTTAAAACAGAGAAACTGTTATCTGTGCAGTAAAGCTTGGGTTTTGGGGCTAAGTAGTATACTGTTTTTCCAGTGATAATATTCTTACAGATGATAATATCGAAGACAAAGTTCAGTTGAGATACGGTGCTGTGATGGACATAATTAGGAACAAGGCTTGATGCATTGCTTATGTAGAAAGTGGATTTGCCACACATAAAACACCCCTCCCTAACAGAACCTATCTATTCTACATTGTATCTTCTACTTTTCCCAAATAAAACCTTACTTCTCATATTTTATCTAAATTCTCAAAATGTAGCCCTTTAAAACTGTCTATTCTTTACATACCAGAGATATGATACTAGGACAATCTAACGCTCTTTCTCCATAGAAAACACTTTCCCTTTATCAACTTTCAGACTCCACCACCACTAAATATCCTCCTACCATGCAACTTCTTGTATCTTCTTGATCCCGCCTTCCCACTACCTGCCAACTATTACATACAAATCCCTTTACTTAATCAAGCTTTTACTCAGTTTACTTTCTATTCTTCTACTGCTACTGGGCCATCTCTCATCCTACCACAACCCTATAATAGCTCTCAACATATCTCCAGCTCTGTCCCAACCACACCTATCCATACTTCCTCCCTACACTATTCACACATCTCACCAAACCTATTTAATGACGCTCCTCACCTTTACTCCAAGTATAGACTGATTAACTCCATTTCAGCTCAAACCAAAACAAAATTAGGTGGAAAAAATACCCTCAAAGAACAGGTATCAGTAATTTCACAATATACTAAAAATCCCTCTAGGAGGAGACATTCACCATAGTCTTGTCCCCACCTGTCATAATGAACATCAAGACAATTCTCTTCCACACAATACTCTAACCCTACAATGGTCAACCCCCAACCCCAGTAACCTTTGCTGCCATAAATGTTAGAAGCATAAGAAATAAAATTGCTGAACTACATGCCTGGATTATTCAGCCTTATATTCTTGCTGTAACTGAAACTTGGCTTAAATTCAGCATAACAGAGTCCAAAATTACACCTCTTGGCTTTAATATCATCCATAATGACCGTATAAAGAGGAGGGGTGGTGGTACTGGTTTAATATTTGCCAACAGCTGCCACATTTCCACTTACAACAAACCAATACCAAGATTCAGTAAATGCAGAGCTTCTTATAACTTTACTGAAATTAAATAATTATAAACTAAAATGTATTACTGATCTTTATATCCCTCCTGGTGAGAATACAGCTATACTGGAAGACAGCAAACAAACAAATAATTAGAAGAATGACAGGCTCCACGACTTAAAAAGCTGAAATATTTATTCCGCTGTGCAGTCCGTTCGACTCAGCACAGTCAAAAACACTCCACAAGCTAAAAGCAGCTCAGAAAACAAAATTTGCAGGAACTCACAAGAAAACTAAATGTCCACACAGAAAAATTCAAGGTTAAGTGCTTTCACCTAACACACTGTCAGGCTTCTTCAGAACAATTCCACCTGAAACAAAGTCCCCTTTATCAATAGATATCAAATTCAAATGAACCAATAACAGTGGTTGCAATTAACATTGCATACACATTTAAAAAGACATAGCCTTCATTTCCTGTTTCCAAGTAAAAATATTTGACATAATAGCTATAACTTCACATTTAAATATATATACATAAATACATATAATAAATTCAATAATCATATAAAATGCATTATAAATGTTCATTTTACACTTCAAATGTCACACATAATTCAAATATAACAAGAATATTAGTGTTATAACTTCACTGATCTCAGCTTAAGAAGACTACTAATACTAATAAAATCATTCAACCCAGGGGGTTTACCAGCTTCCAATTTAATCTGCCAGTATAACTCCCTATATTCAAGTTTGGCCTCCCAGTTACCTCCCCTGGGATCTACAGTAACCTGCTCTATAACCATTTATCTGTATTTATAATTGGGACATATTTGTGAATGTTTAAAAATGCACTAGTGTCTCTCCCCTTACCAATGTCATGCATGTGTTCGTAAATTCTCCTTCTAAGATTTCTCTCTGTCTTTCCTATTTAAAAACTGTGACATGATTCACATAGTACTAACTAAACTACCCCTGTACTTTTACATGTATAATATCCATTACCTTTTACCCTATAATTCCTTGCTGTTAACTTTACCTCTTCCTTCTCTATAATATACCGACACTGATTACACTAATCACACTTGTAAGTACCTTTCTTGCTGTTTCTTTTGTTCTTATTGTTAACACTACCTCTTTCAAATTTCCATATCTCTTTCTGATAAATAATGATATTTCAGGTATCAATCTTTTGATATCCTGAGTTTTCAAAACACCACAGTGTTTTCTAATAATTCCCTCCACATCAGAGGAAATTTTAGAAAAAGTAGGAATGAAGGCAGTACTGTACCCACCTGGGGAGGATTGTGTGTGGTTAAAAAATCACTACCCTTACCCAAAAGTGGACTGTACTTAACTTCTCTATCATGAACAACTTCTTTCAATAGTTCCTCTATCAATTGCATGGGTTATTCCCTCTGTAAAAACAGTCCCTTGATAAATTCCAGTTCACTATGAAATGCCTTACATTCACTACACATCCTCAAGGCTCGAATTAGCTGCCCCTTAACAATTCCTCTCTTCTGGAAGTATGGCTGTCTACTCCCAAAATGCAAATATGGTTTAGAGAATGTGTGTTTCTTGAATATTCATGATTGAAAACAAGAAGGTAATTAATTTCATCAGCAGAGACTGTGTACATAAATCTCAAAAAAAAAAAGGTAGTGCTATTAATGTAAATTAAGAAGGCATTCAGCTCGTCCAAAGACCCCTGTCAAAATAAAGAAATGTCATCCAGAAACCTGGTGTATTAGGTAATGTTTCAGGACCACTCTGTATTCAAAACAAATTTTTTCTCCCAATAATATAATACTGTATTGGCATATAGGGGGGCACACACTGCCCCCATAGTCACACCACTTTCCTGCTTATAGTACTCCCAGTTGAAAAAGATATAATTGTTTTTTAATGTTGTTTCCAAAAATTCAAAAATTAAATTCATAGAATTAGCATTCAAATATTTAACTTCTGTTAAAATTTCCTGAAACCATTCTATCTCTATTTCATGGGGGATGCTGGGGAACAATTCCACAACATCCACTGTCACCAAATATACTGAACTACTGTATTTATCTAGTGCAATTTTTTTTTAAGAAGGCCCATGGGTCCTTGGTAATGTGTTTGTGACCCTACAAAATTCTTCAAGTGATGGTCAACAAATATAGCCAATGGTTCCGTGATGGAACCAGACCCTGCTACTATAAGTCTAAATGCTAAGTTCTCAATTTCTTTGTGTGTTTTGGGCATCCCAAATATTATTGGGATACGTGTTTTTTCCACATGTAAAAATTCATATAATTTCCTGTTTATTGCACCTTGTAACAAATGATCTTTCAAGTAATAATGAATTTTAGCATATGCAACATTTATTTTATTTCTGGATGCTATACTATACCTCTTTTCATCATTCAAAATCTCAAACATCTTTGTTTCATGATCTATCATGTACATAAACACCACCCCACCCCCCCGTATCCGGTTTCATTATTCTACAGTTATTCTGCATTAATTCATCTATCAGTTCTTCCTCTCTTTGATTTAAAATTTTCACCAGGTCATTATTTATATTTAAATGCCTGATGTCCTTTTGTACTAGATCTTCAAGCATTTTTAGAATTTGATTAAGTGGGGGATTGAAAGTGCTTGGTCTCACTAAAGCTTGTTCATTCCGTCTTTTCCCTTTAAAAAACAAGTTCAAATTCAACTTTCTCAGGAATAATTTAACATCCACCAATGTGTTAACCACACTCAGGAGTCTTTTGAGCACATACTGAAAACCTTTAGAAAAGAAGGAAAAAATGTTCTTCTTTAATATCAAAGTCAGTATAATTGTAAATATTAAAGTTGTCTTTAGTAACAACTTTGCCCCTCTCAGTGGTGTTGTTTCCACCCAACATACCTTGATAGTCCATTATTTCATGGACCAAACTCTCTCCTAAATGTTGTTCCTCATATAACCCTTGTGATTGTTTTTCCAACCTTTCCCCCTGCTTCCCCTCGTTTGAAACTAATTGTATTGATTGTAAGGACCTGTTTTTGTGATATCCTCTCGCTTCTTCTAAATGGGGGCTCATCTAAAGGGAGATTAGACAAGTTATTTGAATTTCTGTTGTCCTGAGTAAATACTTAATCGTCCACATTTCACATTTTCCTTTTCAACTACACCACTTTTATAACTGTTTCTAAGGGATGGATAAGCTTTCCCTTCCTTATATTTCAACAAATCCCTCTGTAGTTTCTTTATCTTCCTATTTAACACATTCTCACAGTGTGAGACAATCTCTTTTAATACAGCATTATATTTCAATTTTTCAACTTTAAATAAACAGTCCAAGGTAATTTTGTTGTGCAAAACATTAACTTCTTTCATCACAATGTAACTTTGTGTTTCATAATTTCTAATCATTAGTTTTAACAGTTCAATTCCAAACTTGTTAAACAGTTCAAGCAGTTCCTTGTGAAAAATACTATTATTTTCAACGTTGTTAGGGTACTTATAGAACTGAAGCCCCTTTTGTACCCTTCCTACTGCAACACATTCTGATAAATAGTCAATCTCAAGTTGCAATGTTTTTAAACTGAGCAATTTGTCTTTAAATACCTTCAAAAGGTCAGAAAATGTCTTATGTGTTGTCTGTCCTCTATAAATTGGAATCTCCTTGCAGTCCAGTTTTCAAAAATAAAATCCGTTTTGTTTGTTTCTTGACTGTAACTCAAGGAATTAGCCGAGTTAGCGTTTGCCGTTTGCAAATGCACCTCCGCCATGTTGGTCACAAACTCCCTCATCTGCCCTGCTCCATTCTGGTCGGTCGACAAGGAACAAACGCCCAAAACATCATGTAGCTGTTGCTGGTTGCCTGATAACAAGGAAACATCTCTCCCCATCAAGGCCGTCTGGTTAGAAGCTATCTGTGTTAGAATTTCTAACATTTTATTAAATTCCCCTCTCATCACTGGGGAATTATCATTGTTAGTGTCTTCATGGTCTATGAAGACACTAGGTGTGTCCTTTAAGGTTAAAATCTCCGCTCCTTCAGTCATGGCACCCAAACAGCAAACCAGGAATAGCAAATAAATGAATAACTAGAAGAATGACAGGCTCCATGACTTAAAAAACTGTAATATTTATTCCGCTGTGCAGTCCGTTTGACTCAGAACAGTCAAAAATACTCCACAAGCTAAAAGCAGCTCAGAAAACACCAAAACTCACAGGAACTCACAAGAAAACTAAATGTCCACACAGAGCACAATTCAAGGTTAAGCGCTTTCACCTAACACACTGTCAGGCTTCTTCAGAACAATTCCACCTGAAATAAAGTCCCTTTATAAATAGATGTCAAATTCAAATTAACCAATAACAGTGGTTGCAATTAACATTGCACAGCGGAATAAATATTTTAACTTTCTAAGTCATGGAGCGTGTCATTCTTATACTGGAAAATATCCTACATTAGATATCCATAACTATTCCACAATAAATAATACTACTATGTGATGTCAATGTCAGTTGGTTGGATATAAATTCTAACTCCCCTGCATCTAGTCTTAACTTATTTGATTCACAAAACGAATAGCCCCACACATTATAGCAAGACATCAAATTACTTATTAGATTGAATCCTATTATCGGATCATAGCAAATACACCACCACAGGTACAGTGGCTGAGTGTCTCAGTTTTCATCTCCCAATACATATAACTAGACATCTCACACGTTAACTTAAACAGCACATTTATAAAACAACACACAACCTTTCCAAGTTTAAACCAGAAATGTTCATTACTAACCTATCATCTATTAACTGGAAATACCCTCCCCTTAGATGATGCTGTAAATTAATTCAATGCAGCTTTCCAGAATATCCTAAATAGCCTTGCACCTCCTAAAAGGAAGATATTAAAAACAAGTAATGCAATTTGGCTTTACCAAAAAGAGTAAAATGCCAGTGCAGAATGGAGAAAAAGCATGGAATGAATGGCAAAAATATAAATCACTACAATATCTTGAAAACTTCAGAATGCTTTGCAATCATACTAAAAAGCAAATTAATGAAGACAAAAAGCTATACTATAATACCTTTCAGAATAATAGTAAACACAACCATAAACATTCTGGACAGCCATTAAAACTGGAGAGACCTTAGAGGTTTCTCACTAAGAAAATACAGGGACTCCAAACCATGACCTACATGGACAGGCTGAAAGCCCTGTCACTTTATATCTTATAGGCTGCTGAGAGATGACGTGCCTGGCCCATAGGACAATCTCCACCCTGCCCTAATGGAAATGTTGCACATCAGCAAGTCAAATGGCTCAAGAGTCACTCGCTCTAGGCATCTCAACCTAGCTTGTGACTTTAAGAAATCATGCTGGAGAGACAGATATGTCTCCCAGAGACTGACGCTTCTCTGGAATAGACTCCCTGTTCACGTAAAACAGAGCTCCTCACTGACTCTTTTCAAATGCAACCTAGATAATTGGGTAGTAGACCACAAATTTGCCCCTGGAGTGGCATCATATCCCTCATGGACAGGGGTAGCTGGTGTTGATCACAGACCCACTCTGTTCATAGGTTCATAGGTGTGTACTAGGCTAATGGCCCTGGAGCCTGAACAAGCCTAACCCATACAATTACCCTGGCATCGTGCCAGCCAACCTTCATTCCCAGTGCCTCTGTCGAATAGAATCAATGGAGTGATCCCCAGGGTGAATTTTCTATTTCCCATCCACTCATCAAGATTTCTCTTGAAGAGGGCCAGTGAGGTGCTCTGCTTGACATGTATTGGAAGTCTATTCCACAGCATGGGCAGTCTCTGGATTATGAACTTGTCCCTTCAGCTTCTTCTGTTGATTGTGGAAATGAGGTTGAGGTCTCTGGGGCATGTAGTGTGGAGGTATTGGGATTTCTTTAGATGGAGCATTTCTAACAGTGCTGGGTTAGACATGGCTTTGTAAATCAAGCAGAGATTGCCTCTAAGTAGGTGATATGAGACAGAGAATAGTTGGAGTTTTTTTGAGTCTGTCCATATAGGACAATTGTTTAAGGTGTAGGATCCTCTTTGTGAGGTACTTTTGCAGTCTCTCCAGTTGTTGCAGGTGTCTAGTGAGGTACGTGCCAAATGGGGCATTGTACTCGATGATTGGCCTAATGAGGGAAGAGTAGAGGGAGACAATTACCTCTTTCTTCCTGGATGCAAAACCCTTAGTAATGAGATGTGCCACACAGAAGGACTTTCTGACCACAGGTGTAATGTTGTGGTTAAAAGATAAGTTGCTGTCAACCTGTGTTCCCAGATGTCTTATAATGCCTTCTGTGTTCATTAGATTACCATCAATGTGGTAATTCATGGAAACTGGGTTTTTCGCAAAGGGGATGATGACACATTTTTTGGCATTGAGGTTAAGGCCATGGTTCTGACACCAGTCATTGGTCTCAGTGAGGCCTTTCTGTAGGATGTCAACATCACTTGGAGAATTAATTATGGCACTCAACTTGCAATCGTCTGCAAACTTTGTCAACCAGAGTCCCTTCGTGTTGGCCTGGACTTCAAAGAAATAGATACCAAACAGGAGAGGACCCAGGACCGAACCCTGTGGGACTCCACTCTGACTTGGAGTCAGCTACTTTCACACTGTGGGTTCTATCTGTGAGCCAGTTTGCAACCCACCTAGTGATATAGGGATTGATGCCTAGCTTAGTGAGTTTTTCTATGATTCCTGAGTGGGGAATGGTATCAAAGGCCTTGGCCAGATCAAGGTAGGCTGTATGAACCACCTTGCCTTCATCCACAGCCCTGGTGACTGACTCAAAGAAGTCGACCAGGTTGAACAGGTATGATCTACCCTTCACAAAAGCAAACTGTGTGGGATCCAGAGTTGGAGATTCCCTACATCCTTATTTATTAGGCTAATGTCACTCCTCCTTTGTGGAGACGGATGATTGTAGCAGTGCGCCATTTGGTAGGGACAAAGCCTGAGGTGAGGCTGTGATTGAACGGGGACATAGGTGAGGTGCCAGTTCACGCTGTAGTTCATGTAGAACACAGCCAGGGATATTGTCAGGTCCCATAGAAGCTGTATTCTTGGCCTTGGACAGTGCTGTTTTATCCTGTGCAGCAGTAATACTGGGTCTCTGGCAGTCTTCTGGTATTGTGATTGATCCTATGGTGGGGGAGAGAGGGGTAAAGTTGGCACTGAATCTGTCGGCCAGTATATTGGAATAGCTGTTGGCTCAGTATAGGAGGTGCCATTGTACAATAGCTCCAAGCAAATCTAGGTATTTCCATGCAGATTCTTTACATAACTATAGAAGGCCTTGTGCTTGTCTTTGCTATCTGCTGCAATTCTGTTTTCATAGCTAGCTTTAGAGGATTTAATGAGGGATCTCAACATTTGGTTGAGGCTGATGAGGGAATTTTTCCAGTCTTGGGACTTCACCTTATTCTGCATCAGTTTCCTCCTCCTGTTGTAGAGTTTGTTTATGGCAGGGAACCACCAGATTGGCTTCCTTTTTTTGGAGGAGAGCATCTTGGTTCTATTGGGTATGGTGAGATCCATGCATTTGTGTACATGTTCGTACAGGGCATTAGTTTATGATTCGGTGGTCATGCAGCTGTTCTCCAATTGTATGTGTGCCGCTTTGGAGAAGTTTTTCATGGTGGATCCTTTGCGGGGGGGGGGGGGGGGATGTGAATTTCCAAGGTGATTAGTTTGTGGTCAGATCTAACCAGGGAGGAGTTGAATATTGGTATAGAGAAACAGTCACCCATGTTCGTAATGACCATGTCAAGGATGTTGCTACCATTAGTGGGGGTAGGAACAAGCTGGTCCAGGGCATTGGAATTAATGAATTCCAGGAAATATTGAGCAAGTGTACTGATACATGAGTAGTTTTCCCATTTAATGGAGGGGTAGTTGAAGTCTCCCAGTATAAGAGTGTTAGGTTGGACCCTGATATTCTCCAGGGTGCTTAGGAACATGGAGTATGAGTCTTGGGACATGGCTGGGGACCTATAGCAGGCTAAGACCTGAATCACTGTTTTAACCAATGTTAGCTCCACCTGAAGTATCTCTGATGTGTTATGTTGGGCTGCCTGTCTGGAGGTGTGCGCATCCTTTATGAATATGGAAACACCACCACCTTTGGAGCTTCAGTCCAAGTTCTGGGGCTGAAAGGTGTGGAATGATTTATAGCCTGGTAGTGCTTTCTGCTGCCTTGAACCAGGTCTCTGTTACAGCACAAATGTCGATGTTCTCCATTTTAAGGAGTACTTCGAGTGAGTGAATTTTGAAATTTAGACTTCTAGAGTTGAGCAGCATGACCCTAAGATTGCATTTGTTTGTAGCTGTTACAGTGGTAATTTGGTATTTGGAACACTGCCTAAAAAAGGTACTATAGCGGTGGCAAGAGCCTTGGCCAGTATCCGGAAGCCCAGGGGTGACAGATGCAGGCCATCTCTGGCAAAGCATCGAGGTCTTTCAGTCATGTCATCCCAGGCAAACAGATACTGGATCCCCTTAGAATGACACCAGAAACTTAGCCAATTGTTGAAATCAATCATTTTCTGCTTGTACTGTGGTATCATTCTGGGTGATGGCAGGAGGCTGCTCAGGGCTAGGGTCATATCCACCAGGGTTACATAATCCGAGAGCTCCTCCTCATATAGTCCAGGGATGTACATCTCAGGTCATTCACACCCACATGTGCAATGACAGAGTCATATTTGTACCTGTTGTTGAGGGACCTGAGTGCATGCATGATGTGGTGGATCCTGGAACCTGACAGGCAGCTGACTGTTACTTTCTCCTTATTCACCCTAGTGAGTGGGACATCAGTGTGCCTCACTGTCGAGTCACCTATGACTAGTGTGTTGGGCATGCTATTTTGCCTTAGGGGCTTTGGTTGAGTGGCACACTGTTTAGGAAAGTTATGTGTCTCATGATTAGTGTTGTGTTGATCAAGTGCATTTCTGCCTTGGAGGTCTCTGCTGTTTGGGTAAATTTTTGTTGAGAGCCTCTGCAAAGGTGGGTGTGTGGTTTGTGTTTTTATGTGAAGGCAGTGCTGGTGTGTGTTCTGGAGTGCTATGTGTTCCATGTGGTGTGGTGCAAGTGTTGACCTTCTCCTCTTGACCAGGTATTCCGGTCTTGGCTGGAGAGTGTGGCTTCCAATTTGGATATATAAGTTCTTCTCTCGCAAGTCTGAGTGTTGGGAGATAAGAGGAGAGGGTTATCAGTGCACATGAGGCACTTGCTACACTGCCTCAGGATGCCCAAGTTCACCAGGTTAATAGGAGAAAGCAGGGGGAACTGGCCTTTAGACATGCCTGGAGGGGTGGGCATTAATAATAAGTACTGCAGCTTTTTCTTTGTAGAATGTTTACTGCTGATAGCACTTTTGTGTGCTACAATAATTGCTAGAAGAAGTCTGGTAAAGTGCTAGACTAATAAGCTAGTAAAAGTGCAGGAGAGGAGAAAACTAGCAGGTCTCAGAGGCTTACAAACAGTCCAGGATACAGCAAATCTGTATCTGGAGTAGACTAATTACAGAAAAGGCAAGAAACATTTTTTTTCATCCTGCAAACTGCTCAAGAAAAAAAAACAAATGGGGATACTTAGGATTAACATGGCTAGGCTTGTAAAGCCACTAGCCTAGTAACCTCCTATGAACTATAAAGAAATCTTGCATCCCAGCCATAAATTCAACTCTAACCCCTTTCCCATTAAGACATCACTCAAAACCGCAATACAGTTCAACTCTTATTGTATAGAAAGTATAGCATCTCTAACCTAGGTTTCCCTAACATCTAATCCTAACCCTGCCCAGCAGCCATGTATCACCATACCCACTTTCAACTTGTGTCCACATCCTATATAAAACTACTCTTAAACAAACTCAACCTGTGCTCTTCTTCAGCTGATGACCTTCCAAGTGAGTACCTTAAAATAGCAGCTAATGTAACATTGCCTACCCTGTATCAATCCTTATAAACGGGTCAGTCCAGGAATCCCACATTCCCTCCCTCTGGAAAACATCACACATTATTCCTCTGTACAAACGAGGAAATTCAAGCAACACTACTAACTTTAGACCTATGGCAATCTTAACCCCCTCACCAAAATATTTGAAAAATGTATTCAAAAACAATTGCTAAATACTGTCCTACAGGAAGAACTCCTATCCCCTGCACAGCATGGCTTCCATCCTTCCCATAGCACTAACACTGCACTTCTAGCTGATATCAGTCATGTCAATAGATCTATAGATAATGGCAAACCTAGTCTGTTCCTTATTCTAAACTTGTCTAAAACTTTCAACACAGTTTGTCTCAGCAAACATCTACTTCAAATGCCATAGGTCTCTGTCAGCCCACCCTTCTTTGGTTCAAAAGCTACCTATCCAATAGGCACCAGTCAGTAAAATGGCACTCCTCCCTCTCTCCATACCAACCAGTCACCACCAGTGTACTACAAGGTTCTATCCTTGGTCCCCTCCTCTTTAACATTCAAACCAACACCCTCCACACATCCACATAACAGACCTCCCTAATACAGTACACAGATGACTCCACACACATTTGTACATCTGACAATGGTGCACACCTCCAAAATTACTCAGGAACCTTTATGGATTTGTAATGCACAACCCATGCTCAATCTTAAAAAAAAAACAAAACAAGAAAAAATATTATACTATTTTTCTCCCATGAAAAGAACAAAATTTGAAGTCGTCCTTTCTCTTGATAATGCAACCATTGAAGTCACTTCTCATAACAAATTATTAGAGATGATAATCTTAAATTCGACCTGCAAATATAATTTTGCTTAAGTAAAACTCATAAAAATTAGGGATGCTTTATAGAGACAAAATTTTCTCACTGACTCAACTAAAACTACACCTGCCACTACTTATCTCCTCCCCATATTTCTTTATGGTGCTTCCATCCTTATTAAGCTACAGGCAGTATAAAATAAAAACTTGAACGGTGCTATAACATAGTTGCTAGATTTGCAGTAAATACCTGCATCAGAACTCAACACTGAATAGCACTAAAAAGCCTAAATTTGTTAGCATTACACCATCAGCTAACATATACACAGCTTATTAATATCCATACAATTATCCAGAATCCATCTGCTTGTCTGGCACTAAATATCATTCTACACCACTGTGTTCCTAGTCTGTCATTACAATCCAATGACCAAAAACTCCTGTCTGCCCACAAACCTATCCAAACTGCTGGGCATTATCTGTATACATACCATGTTGCCAAGGCCTGGAATTCCATATCTTTATCCATCAGGTCAATATCCTCCCTTCCATCCTTCAAAATTATTCTAAAAGATATCCGAGCCAAAAGCTGGCTCTGCCCTTACTCAACAGCAGGATAAACTATATCCCTAAAAGTGAACAAATACCAATTCATGAGAAAAACTTCATACTAAAAATATATGAGAAAACCCACACTGAGGCAAAACTGTTGTTAAGCACTTTCTTTCTGTAATGCTAATAATACCTATTCATACCATATATCTCCTTACTATTCCTTCTTCACTCACTTCAATCAATTTCTCGCCCCTGGCTTTCTCTCTAAATATACCGTAAGCCTGCTTATCTCTCTCTCTCTTCATACTGCAATTCCTGTTTGTATTATACTACCTTACCTTTAATTCTCTATAAACTGACTAAAATTTCTCTAACTATTAAATCCTTGTCATATAACATATCTATTCTTAACCGATGCCTTCACATTATAATTAATTTACTATAATTATTTAAACTGTATTTGTTTTATTGTATTATTTTTAAAGACTGTAAAATTATTATTAAAATGTTTTGTGATAATTCGGAGCTTTTCTCCATGGGCCTCAGCTGAAAATGGGCTCCTATCATGATCGCATATTTAGACCTAGCTAAGTTTGTTAACTTGAACATAAAATCTTGTATAAAAATAATAAAATATAGCCTTCAGTACTCAGCATGCTTTCATTACTTCTCATATACTAAATTACTAACGTGTGGAGACATCCACCCCCTGTCCCAGTGATAAAGCCAATCACCACACATCCATTCTGCATACTGCCTACACCCAAAGTAAAACCAGTAACCTTTAACAAAATTATGTAATGTCCCATCCACAGCGTGCATAATGGACTTAAAACATGCCACATTAGTGCCCATAGTCTCTGCAATAAGAACATCTGTCATTCATACCTGATTGCCAACAAATACATCTGACTTTTTGCAGTCACTGAAAACTTAATACCTAAAGTTTAGGATGAAGAAACTATTCCTCAAAAATGTTTTTTGTAACTTAATTTAGCTAGATAACTGCTTTCATGGTTCAGCACGTTAATAAAAGCAGGGGTCTGTTACAGTGATTGGTGTGCATGGC
This sequence comes from Protopterus annectens, assembly GCF_019279795.1. Taxonomy (NCBI): domain Eukaryota; kingdom Metazoa; phylum Chordata; order Ceratodontiformes; family Protopteridae; genus Protopterus; species Protopterus annectens. The sequence continues at coordinate 38,489,730 of NC_056730.1, forward strand.
TTAAATCCCCTGAGGGTGGGATTAGGAGTTGGCAGACAGTTAAAGTGTTTACTTCACAGACACACGATACAGTGTTTGATTCTTAAAAAGGCACCCTGGAGTCATTTGCCTAGTAATCACCCATGATGTGGCATAATTGTTAAGGTCTTACCATCACAGATACAAAATACAGTGTTTGATTCTGACCTCAGGTTATTGGTTTGGCTTGTAATAGTCTGCAGACTGGTAGCCTAGTATTTACCTATGACTACTGCTGTGATCAGTTATGCTGAGGAATAGCAATAAAATACTCCAGCACCAATTAGCCTAACAAAACAATAACTGAAGTTTCAGAAAGGATGAAATATACCAGATTTCACTGAAAATAACATGCTATGCACTTTCATAATCTACCTCCCATCTCCCCACAACAGACAGACAAAAGAGTCATTTACTCCTAGCTGCCACCTACCATAAAAAAGGAAATAATTTTCTAGGAGACTTTAACATTCACTGTCACCCAATTAACTTTGCCTTATCTTCAAATATACAGCTATCTGGTTTAACAAAGTTGATCAAATCACCTACCTGAATTCGTAAACCATCAAATAAAGCAATTTCCCTTGACTGGATACTAGCCACAGATCCTAGCAAAATAACTGCTGACCTGCTTTGTGATACAGGTGATCACTTCACCACATTTCTAACATGGGACCAGAATAAGCACAGGGAAAAAAAGAACAACTTAAAGAAGTCTGAAGACCTACCGACAGCATTTGATGCCCTACCACAAAAATGTGATTGGTGTCCTCCAAAGTATTCGCCACTAGATAATGCAGTTGTTTACCTTAAAACATCTTCTTAAATATGTGAACCTTATCTCACCCTTACACAACAAAAGAATGTCAACTACTCCGGCCCTATGGTTAACATATTGGGCAAAACAGTTTATGTTAAAAAGAGACGGCCTGGAAAAGAAAGCAGAAGCACAGAACAGACTCCAGCCACCAGACCTATCAATATCTTAGAAACCTTGTAAAAGAACCCACCTGCCTTAACAAAACCAACACTATTCCAGTACGCATCAAATTCATAAAAACAACCCAAAGAAGTTTTGGACTTCCATTAACGTGCTTATCAAACGCAAACCCACTTCCATCTGATACTAACTTTGATCTATTACATAAATATAACAAATTCAGTCTTTCAGGTCCAGATTATGGTATCTGCCATCACTACCTTTCATATAACATATTAACAACCCCATATGTTGCCTTGGAGAAACATGAGAATTTGCAGGACAAAACATACCCATGGCTTGTGCAAAGGACAGAGCTTCACTTTTTCACCCAAATAAAAGTTTACTCTTGTAGTTTTTGAGTTGTTTATGCTATTTCATATAACATATAGGTGTTTAACATACAAAATAACCATTCTCTACAATTATTAAAGAAAACTTCTGTAATATTGTCCTAAAATCTCAGGACATTTGCCATTTTTTTTTAGATTTTTTTTTCAGGACACAATTGCCCAAAGAGGGGCTGTCCCTCAAAAAGAGGGACATGTTGTAGCTCTACAACCCCATCTTCACCCTAAAGCCAATGCCCACCACCACAGTCAAAAAACTCATTAAAACATACATATATGGTCCAACCTATCAGATAACTTTCTAATAACAGCAGCTGATGGAATAACTTGCATATCCATAGTTATAAAGTGCTCCAGTTCAGATTCCTAGATACAACTCATTTGGAAACCGTCTTTTGTAATACCATTCCAGACTGGAGGCACCTCTTTAGAATTATCCAACTCAAGACCAATTGTTAATTTTTCCCCTTCTCTAAAATACTTAAAAGATGCATACACAAACACATACTTGATTATTTCCTTAATAACTTTCCTTCACCAACACAGCATGTCTTTAGGCCAGCTCACTTGATATAATAAATGAGGACTACAACCAGGCAAGGAAATGTATTGCCTCTCGGTTGAGTATGACACGTTCATATGACCTATTGCTACATCTCTTATTTAACTTGGACCTTAATAATTACACAGTACAATGGTTCTTAAGTTACCTATCCATGAGGACATAAAATTTCTGATAGACAATGTATATTTCTTTCCTCCTCCTTTCACAATAGGTGTATTGCAGGGCTCAGTACTGGATCTGCTTCTATTTAATATCTTTCACTGGTAACATGCACACTGCGGAAAAATGCCTGCTTATGATTATAGGTTCATAGGTAGATACTAGGCTATCTGCCCGAGGGCATTTATAAGCCTAGCCAGAGTGTGTTGACTTTCCCCGCCCCATTGATTAATTAACTGATCCTCTGTCAAGCAGAGCCAATGAAGAGATCCCAGGGGTGTATTTTCTATTACCCATCCACTCGTCAAGGTTTCTCCTGAAGAGTGTTCGTGAGGTGCTCTGCCTAATGTAGTTTGGAATTTTGTTGCAAAGCATGGGGAGTCTCTGTGACAGGAATCCATCCCTCCAGCATGTTCTGTTTATTGTTGTGACGAGGTTTAGCTCACTAGAGCGCATGGCTCACAGTGACTTGGATTTCTCATATACTGAATCTGCTCATATACTCATCCTCTGCTCACACACAGCTCCAAACCATCACTTAAAGAAATATTTACATCATACCTCTCAACCTCTTAGTGCAATAAATCTGGACAAAACCTTACATAATGGGGGGACAAAGGCCCCAAAATACGGAAATATTGTAAATGTCAGTCTTGTAAACTTAGAAGGTTTTTGCATGCATTTTTCTGAAGAATATGCAGTCTGAAACTCAACTGTATATCATTATTTAGTGACTTCAGTCCTCAGATCATCCTAGTAATTTGTGAAAAAAAACACAGATTTTATGAGAAATAAACATAAATATGAGGCGAAAATCTGGACAGTTGAGAAGTATGATTCACATAGGTTCATAGGTTAGTACTAGACTAACTGCCCTTGCAAGCTATTTTAAGTCTAGCCAATTATCCCCTGTGAGATTCAAACCCTGTACCTTGTGTTTGTGTGCAAAACCAAACACATTAACCAACACCTCCCCCTCCCAACCCACTTTTCTTCCCACAATATTTACTAAGTCTCTTGTTGGAGTACAACATTGCAGCAGGTGGCAATCCATAGAAAAGTGTCTGAAACCATTTTCATTCCTTTTGAATGCCAAAAAAAAACAAAAAATGTATCATTTTCTCCCAAAATCAGATCAGATGCACTAGCAACTTTTTAATAATCTCTTCAAACAACACATACCATGCACCTGTAAATTGTTTTTCAAACAAATGTACTTGGAGTTGTGTTGATAATCTAAACTTTGATCAACACATGCATAACATAGTCCTTAATTAAGACAAGCAAACTTGTTCAGCTGTACAAGACAAGGCCCTTTTCTTACACCCATGGCCGAAGTACATATAATCACAGTATAAACACTGCTTCTACCAACCCTTCTGTATACTTTCCCCATATTAACATATCTGCAAGCAAACAAACTATCCAGATTGGTAATGCCATAAGAAATTTTCTACATTCACAACCCCCCCCCCCCACACACACACACACACACTCCCCACAGTAGAACACAGCAAGACATAGTCCTAAAATAACTCAGTTGACTTGAACTTCCCAGAAAGCTCCTCAACACCCAACTAAAAATGGTGTAAAAATTCTCAGCCTTACTGAAAGTTGCCCATTCATTGCCACCTGCTGCAATGTTGTACTCCAACAAGAGACTTAGTAAATATTGTGGGAAGAAATATCCACGGAATTGTTATGGCTAGGCTTGTATAGGCCCTTGGGCCAATAGCCTAGTACCAACCTATGAACCTATATATCTTTATACAAATATCATGCATCTCACCTGAAGACTCTTCCATTTGCATAGCCAAGCAGTAGAATGCATACCAATCCCACTGCAACAGATTTCCACGTTTATGCATATACCAGCTGGATAACTCCCTACACCTAACTTTTTACTGACCTTACAAATGAACAATCATAATCCTGACTTGACTCATCTCTCAGATACCCATACCCTTCTTCACTCTCCCTATTGAGTATTCAGTCGTAATTACAACACAGTGTGCCTCATCCTGCTCATGGGTCTACTACGGTTGATTGAAAACTCACTTGACTGAAAATGAAATTACTAGGACCACTTCAGAGAAAACCAATTTCTTTGAAAGTTATAAATGGCCTTTTCCCCACTGTAGTGTGACCCTGGAGTTAGTATATAAAGTAAGGGGGGCACAGCCCCCAACATTGGGGGTGTGGGGGCATAGCCCCTCATATTCTAAACATTTTAAACTATACACAGTGATACAAGTGCAATAAATAACTGTTTCCAAAAAAGAATATATAACCAAGATATGTGGGGGGCTTCACCCCCACACACCCATTACTTTATATACTAACTCCAGGGTCGCACTACAGTGGGGAAAAGGCCATTCATAACTTTCAACAAAATGAGTTTCAGTCAAGTGAGCTTTCAGTGAAGTGGTCCTAGTAATTTCATTTTAATCAAGTGAGTTTTCAATCAACCGTAGTAGACCCCTGCTCACATGGTGTGTAAAAAATTGTGTATGTGTAGATTATTATAACCTAAATCAAACGACCTCCTCTCCTCCTTCCTCCAATATTAAACAACACTGACCCAAAAGCCACCGACTGTGGCAAAAAAACGACAAACAGCAAGGCACGTACCAAACTTTTACTCTCTAGCGCTTCAGTGTTACCACCTTCAAGGAGTATCCACAGTCAGTAGCTTCTGGGTCAGTGTTGTTTAAGATTATTATAACCTGTCTGTTATATTGAATACATTGCTAAGCATCCAAGTCTTCCATAAAATATAACCATACATTGTCTATGTTACTTCTGACTCTTATGTCGTTACTCTTGTAAATTGTTAAATGCTGTTATTAACGTTCTAAACAAATTCTTTATTATATACATTGTTTTTGGAGCTTTTCTCCCCAGGCCTCCACTGAAAATGGGCTCACACCAGCCCAGTGGACTTTCCTGGTTAACAAAAGCAAATAAATAAATAATAATAATAAATACTGATGGTATCATTACCTTACTTCTCTAATAGTTTGGTAATGCAACGGGATTGTGTAGCTCCCAAAAAATATTATCTAATATTATCTAAGTAATATACAGCTGAGTGGTATTGCCATGCCATCATTGCAGTTTGCTTCTATGGGTTATGTCCTATTCTACTCCTTATGTTTTCTCCTCCCATTATTTGACAACTTCACGTAAATTATCACATATTCATATCTGTGAGAATAGTTTTAATAATTCCCAGTCTGTGTGTCCCTCAGCTTTCTAACAGTAGCCCTTAGCTTTCACACTAATATGCAACAAGGAGGAAAAATCCCTATCAACATTAATTTAAATGCATCTACTTTATTTTAACTTGTACATTGATTTATGTTGGCGTTCTATAGTGATGATTATGTTTAAGTCTAGATTTAACCACATGCACAATTATCTAAATGCTCATTTATCAGCTAGATTGTGTATATACTGCTGAGTACATTCATCCTGCTTGTAATGTAATTTATGTGTTGAATATTGTATTCTTTACATTGTATTCACTGTACTGCATATACTGTGTTTACTTTTTTTATGCATCTGGAGTTTTCCTCTCTCTGCCGCTGCTAGAAATGGGTTCTGCCTTGTCAGACTATCACAGTAAACAAGTGCAATCAATCAATTAATAAAAATGAGTTAAATGAGATCATGGCTAATTGTATACAAATGCTATTGGACAATGAATGTTCTCCAGCAGGGAGTTAATCTACAGCTATTGTCTGCTAAAAAGAAATCCACAGCCTCACAACAACATATTAAGCTGCTGTAAAGCTTGGACAGAAAAAGGCAAACAGCTGCCATTTTTTACACTCGCTAAATGCAGCTTCGCTAACACCCCTGGAGGTCCATTATTTCCTCAGTAATGCCCATCCTGTCAGCATTATTGTTTGTTTATTAGCACTTCAGTGAGCTCTTCAAACTATCTGGACATGTACAGAGCTGAGTATATGTTTCTGGCACTTCAGAGTTGTATACTGGTAATTGTTGTTTGACTAATTTTATATCATTGCTGGCTGACTTCAGAGTTGTGCACTGTTATTTTTGTTTCACTGTATAGTTTTTCAGATCTCTGCTGAAGGTGTTGGTTTTTCCATACCCACCCTCCCTATTCCTGTGTTGTTTAAATTTGGAGGCTTTTGCAGTTGCCCGCCCCCACTGTAGATTTGATCTGGGACACTCCCCCCAGTCCCATCTCTTTACCTCATTCTACCTAATAGACTCCTTCTGCATTGTTTGTAGTCATTTTTAATTTAATTGCATTTTTTAAACTATTTGGTCTAACATTGCTACATACTCAAGTGTGCTAGCTTGCACTGCATTTGAATTGTTTTGACTGCTGTTTTAGCTACTTTTCTGTATACACACATATATATATATATATATATATATATATATATATATATATATATATATATATATATATAAAAAAGAATACCTTTCCTGTAACTCGTGTAGTCCAGATTCAGATTTGCTGTATCCAGGACTGTATGTAAGCTTCTGAGCCCCCCCCCCCTACACACACACACACACACACACAAGCTTTCTGTGTTGCAGGGAAGCCTTCTAGCTTATCAGTGGGAGTGGTAAGCATTAGGCAACCTATCTACCACATAAGGAGTGGTTCTGGCCCAGAAATTGTAGTTATTGGCGGTTTGGGCAGTTTTTCCATCTCTCTCAACTTTCTGATTTAAAAGCCCACATTTGCACTTGTTTCCCCCCTTTCCTGTAATTAGTTTAGTCCAGATACAGATTCTTACTATTAGCACTTGAATTTGCTTATTCGTGATCAGCACTTGTTCAGAACCTGTAAGCACTAAATAACCTACTAATTACTACAGAACTCAACCTTCCTCATTACCTAGAGGAAAACAGTTTTGGTACTTACTTTCCTCACTTGCTTAGAGAAAACAGCTCTTGTACTCACTTTCCTCACTTATCTAGAGGAAAATATTTTTTTATTCAGGCATGTCCAAGGGTCAGCTCCCAGTGTTCTCTCCTGTCTATCTGATGAATCTGGGCATCTTGGGGCAATGTAGAAATTGCCTCATGTACACAGACAACCCCCTCCTCCTACCACCCAACACTACAACCTGTGAGAGATGCACTTATCTAGCCAAACTGGAGGTAAAGCTCTCTCCAATCAAGACTGAACTTGACAGTCAAGAGGAGAAGGTAAACAGTTGCACCACAACACACTCATCACATAGTCTCACTAAATCTACACCACCAAAATCCACACATAGAAACACAAAAACATTCACAGAGGCTCTCAGTAATAATCTGCTCAAGCATCAGAGACCTCCAAAGCAGAAATGCAAGCAACCCCCCCCAACACAACCCAAATGACACATAGCCCGCAGACTCAGTGTGCCACTCAACCACAGCCAATATAGCAAAACAACGTACCCAACACACTAGTCATAGGCGACTCTATAGTCAGGCACATTGATGCCCCACTCATCAGGCTAAACAAGGAGAAGGTTACTGACAGCTGCCTGTCGGGTGCCAGGATCCGCCACATAACCCACGCACTCAGGTCATTCCACAACAAGTACAAATATGACTCTGTCATTGTCCATGTTGGTGTGACTGACCTGAGACATACCTCCCTGAACTACATGAAAAGAGATATGGAAGAGCTGTCCGATCTTGTAGCCCAGGCAGGTATGACCCTAGTCCTGAGTAGCATTCTGCCATCACCCATAATGATGCCGCAGTACAAGGACAAAATGATTGACTTCAACAATTGGCTAAGCTTCTGGTGCTATTCTAAAGGGATCCAGTATCTGTCTGCCTGGGATAACATGGTCGACAGACCATGATGCTTTGCCAGAGATGGCCTGCACCTATCACCCCTGGGATTCCGGATATTGTCTAAGGTTCTTGCCGCCCCTATAGTGCCTTTTTTAGGCAAGATTCAAATGGCAAATTCACCACCGTAACAGGAACAGGCAAGCAAAAACTGAGGGTGATGCTACTCAATGCTAAAAGTCTAAATCTCAGAATGCACTCACTTGAGGCACTCCTTAAAATGCAGAACATTGATATCTGTGCAGTGACTGAGACCTGGTTCAAGGCTCCATAGAGCACCCCTGCACTACCAGGCTATAACTCATACCACACTTTTTGGCCATGTAACCTGGACCGGAACACCAAAGGCAGCAGTGTGTCCATATTCATTAAGGATATCCACACCTCCAGGCTAGTTGCTCAGCATACTGCAGCCAAGGTTATCCAAGTGCAACTAACTCTGGGCAAAACTGCAATCCAAATTGTAGCTTGCTACAGATCACCCACCATGCCCCAGGATTCCCACTCCTCTTCTTGATGTACTAGAAAATATTAGGGTTCAACCAAACACCCTAATAATTGGCGATTTCAACTACCCCACCATTAACTGGGAAAACTATTCATGTACCAACTCCTTCGCTCAACGCTTTCTGGAATTCATAAACTTCAATGCCCTGGATCAACTTATCCACACCCCCACCAGGGGCAACAATATCCTAGATCTAGTCATTACCAATATGAGTGACCGGTGTTCCACACCTGAAGTCAACGCCTCATTGGTCTGACCCGACCATAAGCTAATTACCCTAGATATCCACATCCTGCCTCCACTCCCCATTAAGGAAACCATGGTAACAAATTTCTCCAAAGCCAACTTCATGCTTCTTAAGATGGAAGTGGTGAACTTCATGACACCCATGTAGATGGACAATACAGTTACGACTACTGAATCCTACACAATTGCACTTTATAAGCACTTACATGAGTGCATGGATCATGCTATCCCAAACAGAACCAAGACGCTATCCTCCAAAAAAAGGAAGCCAATCTGGTCGTCCCCTGCTATAAACAAACTGTACCACAGAAGGATGAAGCTCATGCAAAAGAGAGTAAAATCCCATGAGTGGAGGAGCTCCCTGGTCAACCTCAGTAAGAAGCTGCGATCCCTGATAAAATCCTTCAAAGCTAGTTACGAAAACAAAATTGCCACTGATTCTAAAGACAACCACAAAGCATTCTATAGCTGTCATATGTCAAGAATCTCAATGGCAACACTCAGATCTGCTCTGAGTTACAGCAGAATGGCACTAAATATACAGACCCAACTGATATTGCCAACATCCTGGCAGATAGGTTAAGTGCTAACTTTACCCCCCCTCTCACCCCCTAAAGAGCCCATCTCTATACTGGAAGAATGCAAAGTTCCTGTAATCATGGCTGCACAGGTAAAAACCACACTCTCCAAAGCCAAGAACACAACATCCATGGGACCAGATAACATCTCAGGCTGCGTTTTACATGAACTACAGAATGAACTGGCACCCCACCTAAGCATCATGTTCAATCATAGCCTCACCTCAGGCTTTGTGCCTGCTGAATGGTACACAGCAACTGTTATCCCACTCCACAAGGGGGGAGCCACCATGGACCCCGGGAACTACTGCCCCATTAGCCTGGCGAGCCTGGTCTGCAAGGCCATGAAATGTATCATCATGGAACTTATAAACAAAGACATTGGTAATCTCCAAACTCTGGATTCCACCCAGTTCGGGTTTGTAAAAGGCAGATAATGTCTCCTAAACCTGATAGAATTCTTTGAAGCAGTCACCAAAGCCGTAGACAAGGGTAAGGTGGTTCACACAGCCTATCTAGATCTTGCCAAGGCTTTCGACACCATCACCCACTCTGGAATTATAGATAAACTCACTAAACTAGGTATAAATCCCTATGTCACAAGATGGGTTGCCAACTGGCTCACTGTCAGAACCCACACTGTGAAAGTAGCAGACTCCAAATCCGACTTCAGACCAGTGACAAGTGGAGTACCACAGGGTTCAGTCCTGGGTCCTCTCCTGTTTGGTATCTATTTCTGTGAAGTACAGGCTAACACAGAAGGTCTTTGGCTAACGAAGTTCGCAGATGACTGCAAACTAGGAGCCATAATCAAAACTCCTAACGATGTGGACATCCTACAAAAGGGCCTGACTGAGACAGATGCCTGGTGTCAAAGCCATGGCCTCAAGCTCAATGCCAAAAAGTGCATTGTCATCCCCTTTTGTAAAAACTCTGTACCCATGAACTACAACATAGGCGGTAGTATACTTAACACCAAAAGTGTGATAAGAGACCTTGGGACACAGGTGGACAGTAGTCTCTCCTTTGATAATCACATCACCACAGTAGTCAGGAAATCCTTCTACATGGCACACCTCATCACAAAAGGTTTCTCATCCAGAAAAAAAGAGGTCATTGTTCCCCTCTACTCATCACTCATTAGACCCATTATAGAGTACAGCACCCCTTTTGGTATGTACTTCACAAGACATCTACAACAACTGGAAAGGCCGCAGAAATACCTCACAAAGAGGATTGCCGGCCTCAAACAGATGCCCTACGCAGACCATCTCAAAGAACTCCAGCTTTACTCTGTCACATATCGCCTACTCAGAGGTGTTCTCTGCCTGACATACAAAGCTATGTCAAATCCAGAGCTGTTGGACATGCTCCACTTAAAGACATCCCAATCCCACCGAGCTACACGTTCTAGGGACCTAAACCTTGTCACCACAATAAACAGAACATGCCAGAGGGATAGATTCCTGTCCCAGAGACGTCCCATACTGTGGAATAAACTACCTATCTATATCAAACAAAGCTCCTCATTAGCACTCTTCAAGAAAAATCTTGATGATTGGATGGGAAATAGGAAATTCACCCCGGAGGTCACCTCTGTGGCTCTGCTCAGCAGTGGCACAGGAAAATAATTTTCTTGGGTGGCAAAAGCCAGGGTACCTTTTTGGCTGGGCTTGTATAGGCCCCAGGGCCGATAGCCTAGTACCTACCTATGAACCTATATACTTGTTATAAAAGCAAACAACAAAAACACGTCTTTCCCTGTCCATAAGCTGACAAAAATATAAAATGAATATAAATGTTTACATACCTTTTTTGGAATTAGAAATGCTTTATTGACCATCCATAGTACAGCACATGCCAGATCAGCAAGATTTTGTAAAGTTGTAACTACAACAGTGTGACTAATGGCAATGCTGTCACAGTTCTTCTGACGTAGGAGACCTTTGTTTTTAAAGCACCATCACATACCACTCAAATCATCTGTTCTAAGAGCGGCTGGTACTTCAAGCATACATACCTTCCTGTGTGCATAATTCTTTGAACACTAAGGCCTTCTAACTTGATGCATCCACAACAAAATCCAAAGTTTCGACATCAACATGCTTGTCCATCAGTTGAAGGAGTATTATGTGCAGCTGCTTCTCTTATGTGGAATTTTCACCTATTGCTTTACATCTTCACACATCATTGGCTTCAAGCCTATAGAAATGTGTCATAATCTTTAACTGCTCCCCATCAGTTAAATGTACTGTAACAACTCCTCCATGACATCATTCTTGCAGCTTTAACCTGCACATTCAGTGCCTCTTGTTATCAACAGCATTTCAAGATTATGTAGACATCCCACTATTACAAATAATTTCTTGTGGTGTTTTATGCTGTAACACCAGGGGCATTACTAATGTCAGCTTCATGTATAGCTTCTGCCATCCTGAACACAACAGGACCATAATACCAAACATCAAATACAACCTCAGTCCCCGTAGTAAATATATTATCTGACTTTTACAAATAGTGCCATCATATTTTTTCTATTTCTACATCTGTCTGTTGGTGAGCTTTGCCCCACAATACCCTTCCACAGCCAAATACATACATTACTTAATCAAATTTTGTTTTTGTTTTATTATTATTATTGCAGTTTGTTCAGTTAAATTTGCTGGCTTTGTGAATGAACAGTCATCTGGACGTGTAAAACATCTGCTTACACCCATTCTAGGTAACCTAAGCATTTGTCTCTGTGTTTCTGCATTTTTACACCTTCCTTCTGGATTAAACTGCAGCTTAGTCAAAATAGCTGATATGCATTTCTTGCTCACCAGGCTGTTTGTGTAGCTAATAGGAATTCCATTTCATTACACTGAATGTTATCTAATGAATTTACAAACAGCTCCAACTACTCTGGGTTAGGAGACTTGTATATCTTTAAACATGTCTGCACAGAGATTTCTGGATTTAATCAAAACAAACTTTCTGGACCAATTATTCTGCACTCCAACCAGGGGTGATAAAACCCTGCAGTTGGGACTTACCAATATGAAACAACTTTGCTCTCCATCGATTGTAACCTTTTCTTTGGTCAAATAAGACCACAAGTCACACACATCCACCAAAGGACTGAAGCCTGAAGCATCCTCCAATACATCAGTGTTTAGAGACTATGCAAAGGACAATTTACTAAAATGAGTGATGACCTGGCTAAATTTGAAATCCCCCATTGGCTATGTAGAGTCCTTTACTGCCAAATTCTTTGCGCATGTAAATAGCTGCATAGGTGTATCTGCCCCATCAGAAGTTAATAGAAATCCAAATTCAATAATAAATTCCTGTGGTGGAACCCTAATATAAGCAGTCTTTATCATAAAAGAAAAATAATCATTGCACATAAAAATAAATCTAATTCTCAGGAAACCAAAAATGTTCTTGCTAAACTAAACAAAGAACTTTGAACACTGAGTAAGTAAATGAAAGCAAGATATGAGGTAAGGGTGGCCCCCAGGCAAAAGTTAACTTTAGCTGTAGAAACCTCAAAAATAATGCCCAGCACTATGCAGAGCATAGTATATGATACCACCAAATTAGACCCAGAGGATGTAACCAATGTACTAGTATATAAATTTAATTCAAATTATACCTCCCTGCCCCAACATTCCAATATCATATACCTGCATCTATGACCTCCAATAAATTTCCCAAGAATAAGACCTCAAGGCACTATCCAGGGCCAAGAACACTGCTTCTTCGGGGCAAGATAACATATCAGGATGCCCACTAGCTAGCCTGAAATAAGACCTGTCAATGCCTCCCCCACAGAAGTTACACATAAATGGTGTAGACTGAAAGACCCTAACAGAGGAAACAGTTACAGACTCAAAAAAGTCAAACAAATGAAGCGAGCATGACCTACCATGCACAGAACTACTGACTCGGACTGAGTGTTTGTACATTACCAATTTCAATTTTAATGACTGATTATGAATTAGGGTCTGCCCAGTGATTTTACCAATAATACTAGTAAGAATAGTGAGATAAATTCCATTTATACCAGCTTTGTGCAGTGGCCCCACAACTGTTGTTCCCGGGAGCTCAGGCTAAGATTAAAAAGATTAAGGAGGGGATCAGCCTGTTCTAACAATCAAGCAGCATTGTATATTATCCGAGCCCATGGAGCTGTTATTTTTAATTTTGGTAATAACTTCTAGGATTTTTTTCATATTCATAACAGGAGGAGTAGTGGTAAAAGTTTCAAGGGAGGGACCAGTGGCATGTGAGGGAGGGAACAATTTTGAGCTACATTTGTTAGCTAGTATGTTTGCTATGTCTTTGATATCAGAAGATGCAGAATTAATGCAGTTCACTCTAAGTTTGGTGCTGTACTGAGCGATGCTTCAAACAGTCCTAATACTGTTGAAAAAAGCCTTATGATTAGAGTTCATATTCAGCCTTCCTCTTCCAAATGATGCATTTAAGGTCCCAGGAGACCTACTTATGATCCTCCTACAAACTGATAGGGTTTTTTATATGCACTGTGCACTTTTCTCATCCTGTTATAAAGCTAAGTTTGCTCATCTAAGAGTTCACCATGCTTATCTGTAATAGGTACTGTATCAGTTGAGATGGCTGTAAAAATCATGGGTAAAGGTGGTGGCTTTAGAGACTGACACCACAGGGGACAAAGCACTTTTTGAAACTATTAAGGCCCACAGATACAGCTACAAAGTTGGCTTTGGGGTAGTCTCTAAATGTAATTGAATTTATGGGCAACTTGGTACTGATTTTGCGGGAAAAGGTGATATTCCAGTGGTCAGATTTAATCAAGGAGGAGATAATTTTAGTAGTTTTCAAGCATAGGCAGCATTCATTGGGACATAGTCAAGCATATTTTTTCCTTGCATGGGAAAGGACAATTTAATCAAGGGAGACAGTATTCATAGGTTCATAGACAAGTACTAGGCTAGCTGCCCTCAAGGGCCATTTCAAGCCTATCCTATTTCCCTTTTTGTGGTCAGATTAATCTATCACATTTGTGGAGATTGGCCTTACCCATCCCACAGTCGATAATTATATATTACCTCTAATGAGAATAACTGTGATCATACCATGGATCATTTGAAGTAACCCATGCATCACATAAAGCATTTAGGAGCTGCCTCTATCCATTAATAGTACAGGGGAAGGGGGCAGTCCTGGGGTAAATTATCTGTTTCCATGCTTGAATATGGGCATGAATGAACTTTGTTTTATGTGGATGGGGAGTCTGTTCCATAGCAGCAATATCCTCTGCAAGATATACCTGTCCCTCCAAACCATTCTGTTGATGTTGTAGAACAGGTTTAGATCCCTCAACCAAACATTTCTGATGCCAGCTGACTTGCTGATGTGCAGGAAAACCATCACTATTTGGTCAGAGAATGCCTTGTATGTCACACAGGTCATCTCTTAGCAGTCTGTAGGATACTGAGTATAGTGACAGGGCTTTGAGTTGGTCCATGTAAGACACTGTTTATGCCCTGTATCCTTTTAGTAAGGTATCTGTGTGGGCATTCCAGTTGTTGCATGCGTCTGGACAGATGCATGCCAAAGAGGAATTATATTCAATGACTGGCCTAATGAAGGTTGAGTAAAGGGAGCCAATGACATCCCTAGTTCAAATCACAATCCCTTTGTTTATAAGCTGTGCAATATAGAAGAATTTTATTTACAACAATGGACACATTATCAAAAGTTAGGTCACTGTGCATATAAGTTCCCAAATCCCACACAACTGGGTCACCTCTTTGGAGCTTATTGTTAATGTGGTAGTTCCCTGGGATAAATGATTTCCCAACAAATACAGTAATCCATTTTTGGCATTAAGTTTCAATCCATAATTTTGACACCAGTTATTTATTTGGGACAAACTAAGTTTCAGTCTATAATTTTGACACCAATAATTTATTTGGGACAAACCTTCCTGCAGGATGGCTAAGTACTTTGGGGATTCTATGAATGCTCCTAGCTTGCAGTCATCTGCAAACTTAGTCAGCCAGAGCCCTTTGGTATTAACTTTTACTTCAGAAACATAGATGCCAAAATAGAGAGATGTCCCAACACGGATCCCTGGGGGACTCCACTGATGGCTAGTCAGTTTGTGGAGCTAACCTCCCCTGTTTTGATTTCCTGTGTCTCATAAGTCAGCCAGTTGACAATCCAGTGGGTGACACAAGGGTTTATTCCCAGTTTATTTAGCTTTTCTACTATGCCTGAATGTGAAATTGTTTCAAAAGCTTTGGCCAGGTTGAGGTTTGAAGTATGTACCATTTTGCCTTTGTTCATTGCTTTGGTGACCATGTAAAAAGTCCACCAAGTTGAGTAAGTTTGACAAGTCCAAACAGAGATGGGTCCAGTGTTTGGATGTTCCCTATGTCTTGATTGATTAGTTCCATGATAAATCTTTCCATGGCTTTTCATATGAGGCTGGTCAGACTTATAGGTCTGTAATTGCCTGGGTGTGTGGAAGGTCTTCCCTTATGCAGGGGAATGATTGTAGCTGTTCTCCATTTGCTAGGTACAAAACCTTTATGAGGTTGATCAGTATTGTTAAGGGTGAGACTAAATTGTGCTTCATACTTTTTAAGATGCATCCAGGTCTATTGTCGGAACCCATCAGTGCAGTATTTTGATAGCACTTTTAGGACTTGCTCTTGTGTGATAGCTGGAGACAAGTTTCAGGTATATCACGAGGAACAGATGGAGGGAAGAGAGGGGTAAAATTAGAGCTAAATTTCTTAGCCAGTAGGTTTGCTATATCTTCATCCTCAGTGTAAGTAACATTATTCACAATCAGCTCAGTGTATTGCTGTGTTGTGTTACTGAGATGATGAACATAACTAAAAATGCATTGTGATTGGCTTGGGCAGCCATTTTAGTCTCAAACTTGGCTTTGGTGGATTTTATTAAGCCCATGAGTTGTTTATTTTAGTGATAAGGGCTGTAACATTCTGTGCATTATGCTTCTTACATTTGGTCAAAATTCTTTTCCATTGGGGGCATGGCCAAGATGTCCACTGTGTAACAACATTTTTTATCAGCTCTGTCTTTCAGACCTTTTTCCGACAGGATTTTAAGAATATAATTATCCTAATTCTGAATTTTTTGTCCTCAACTAACTTTTAGACTACATATTAGGATACTATAATTTTTTTTCAAAATCTTAATTTTTCCTGTCAAATAACTATTAAGGAATCTTCAACATCAGTACAACATGAGCTTCAACAAATCTTCACATCAAGAATCAACCTTTAAAAAAGAACTTCAATCATTAATAACTAACCTACAAGAACTGTCAACAAAAATAGATAAAATGGATATGAAATTCGACAATTTTAAAGAGAAATGTACTCAACAAATGGATCTTATACATGATGACCTTACCCAGCAGAAAAAACAGAAAGCAGGAATAGAAACAGCATTGATGACATAGATAGCAGAACTCAAGAAAATTAACAGAACATTGAGTTTCTATTAAAACAAAACTCTCTTCAATCAAACATGGATGATCTTGAAAATAGGTCATGAAGAAACAACATAAGAATATTTGGCTTAATAGACAATGTAGAAGGAGCTGATATGGTGAAATTCCTCTCTTCAGTGATACCTGAAATATTGGGACTCTCAGAAGCTTTTTCATATGGTATCAAAAGAGCTCATAGATCCTTGATATCAGCTAAAAATAACAAAAGTACTTTCACTAAATCAGTCATTGTGAAATTTCTCTCATCTCATGACAAGGAATTCATATTAAAACAGCATGCGCAAAACCTCCTATTAAAATAAAGGACAAAATCATTCGTTTTGATAATGATTATTCTCCAGCTGTGATTTCAAAAAGGAAAATCTTTCTACCTTTAATCAAAGAGCTCACAAAAAATCAAATAAAAACCTACCTGCTATTCCCTGCAAGACTAAAAATCTTTCATCAAAGTGGTTATAAAATATTTGAAGATCTGGACTCTGCTATCACATTCATTAAAAATAAAATAATAGAAAAAAATCGAAGACATGGAATGGGCAAATACTAGCCTTAAGAGAAATGCAGACAATAACACCTGGAAAACCTTTGATCCTAAAAAGAAATTTAAAAAACGACTAACAATTTTTATTTAACTAGCATTGGCTAGAATATATCAATATTCAAAACATCCTAACAATAAAAGGGTCTTATATAGGAATAAATGACTTCAACTGAATCTTCAAGTATCTAGTTATTATGACCCTATAAGTCAGGGAAAAGAAACCAGACCTCCAGGTGATCTTCTCATTATATTTCTTTATAGGCATTCATTATATACTATTAATCTTAAAGTTGTGCTTTGTGTTGGTTGCAATGCTTTATAGAAATGTATTTTTTATCTTTAAACTTGTTGGTTGTGCTTCATGTTTGTCCTTCTGTTAATTGCGTTTTATATTTAAATCACTTCATTCAAGTAATAAATAGAATGGTACTGAGCACATATTGAATAAGAAAATTATGGCAGCAGTTTAACTTGGATATACCTATAACAGATTATAAAATAGCTCACCTGGAATTAGTAAAAGTTGTTTTATGGCTGCAGTGGATTTAAAATGATAAATTAATGTAAATGTATGGGTGATACATAGTATACAAATTCTTGTTTTGTGTTGCTGTTTAGCAGCTATTGTCTAGCTGATTGTGGATGTTGTATCGGGGCTCGCTATGTCTCTCTTTCTGGGAATTGCTGGGGGCAGCTTGTGCGGTGGGTGAATATTAAAGATCATTTGTTTGGTTTGCTGGCTTCACGGATGGATGCCGCTGAGCAGAGGCTGATTGATGCTTGAGAGAGAGACAGTTATATATGTTTTGTTTTAATCTCTCTGTCTCTGTTGTGTTTCCTATAATAGAGTAGTGATGGTATTTATTGCTGCAGATATACTTGAGATATGGATTCAGCCAGTATCAGAGGATGTAGACTAGCTTTTCATGTATTGATGCAAGGGATTGGATGGATTCGCTGACATAGTGTGGGTGTTTTTTCGTTAAGATGCTGAGTTGTTGCATATGGGTTTGTCTGTTAAAGGGAAGTGTGGCAGAGTTTTGTGATAAGGTCATTGAATTTGGAAGGATTATTTGGAAAATTGGGTCCTTTTGGCTCCTTTGTGTAGCTGCCACACTTTCCATTCTCTGTGTTTTTTGTTTTTCTTTTCTGAAACAGCGCAAAATAAGCTTTTGGGACATTTGCGAAGCCTCGAGCTGGAGAAGAAGAATTTGAAAGAAAATGTTATTAGAGACTCACAGATTCCCACTGGAACTTTAAAAAGATTCACAGTACAACCAGCACGAGATACTGTATATAAGCACAAATTAATCCTGAGTATGTGAAATAGACTTGGCTCCTTAAGTGATGACACAGAATGACATTTGAATTTGGTCTATAGTTTACAGCATCATGAGAGAATGTCAAAACGATGCTTTATAGTTCATGGCTTTTAACATTATCCTGATAACATATTTTCACATTTCTACATTTATATTCTGCATATACAAAATCCTGCATTTAGTTCTGTTATTTAGGTAATAGGACATTATGCATTTATCATCTAAAGTTACTATACACTACTTGTTAAAATAAGGGGAGGGGAGAGAGAGAAGAAAGAAAAGAAAAAAAGAGGAAACATACTAGTGGAGCTTGATATAACTGAAGTGATATAAGGGAATATAAGACATATAATGTTTTACATTACATTGAAGAGGCCTCCCTTTACCTTTTAGTTTGTTTTCCCTGTGGACATTTATGATAATAATAAGTCTTCCATTTATTTAATAAAATGTATTAATTAATAGCCCTATATTATACAATAACTTATCTAGAACAAGATAAGCATTAATTGTATCAGTTCTTCAAGCAGGATATTTGTCATCCCTTCATGCGGTCACTAGTTTTAAAAAGTGCTAACCCTTGTTTACTGAAAAGTTTACAAATTAATAAGATGACTACTGGCCCAGTTAGGTATACCATACTCCTTTTTAGGAAAAAAGCATACATGTGGTCTGGTCCAAAGGAAGACAGAGGTTCTAGTTTTAACTTATAGCAACAGATGTCATGTCACCCAATATTTAAGGTTTCTGCTCCTTTTTATATAGAACTTAGTGCATTTATTTGTTTATTATAACATTATACATATCTGTTATGCAATGATTGCAGGATAGAGGAATAAAATTATTGAAATGACACATATGATAACTGTTCATATTTATTGTGATGTTCATAGGTAAGGACTAGACTAACTAATTTTGTAGAACATTGTAAGCCTAGCTAATTTCCTCATAGATGAGAATCAAACCCTGTACTTGTAAGCTAAATACTTTACACATTATATCAATCACCAAACCCTTGTTATGACTCCAGCTATAGAAGGAACTAGATCGGATAAAGGAGGTCTGTACAGGTAGAGTTAACTCAACACTGTCACTGAGGAGAGTGGGGATAAGTGTGTTTGGTGTATATGTAATAAATTAATAGATAGATATACAGTTTGCATAATTGGGTTTACTCTTGAATGAATTAAATGTAATAGTAGGGGTAAACAATTTTCAATCTGTGATTAGGAGTTATAGTTTAATTTATCCTTCCCCGTGGTAAATTAAACATTATTAAGCAGTTGGTATACCCTAACTTAAAATAAAAGATATTTCCTCAGACAGTCAGTATAGCATACTTTGTAATAAAATATACATCCTCAGGAAATTGATTCACAGTTGATATACTATTGCAGTACTTCTTGGAATATACCACATCAAGATTGATTTTAAATAAGAAAATCTGTAAATATATTTCAGTTTCTTTTATGTACCATTTGCCTCTCTTGATTGATAGACCTTACTCTATGGTTAATCTGTAATGTCAGTAAAAGTTGAAAAAAGTCTAACTTCCTTTTATTAATATTTGAAATGAAGAATGAGTCTCAACAACAAATGCATATGAAAGACATTTACTCAGTATTTACGGTCCTGGATTCTTGCATCTTCAAAATACTGTCGCAATGAATGAAGGTACTCCAGTTCAAATTTTACAGATGCTTTTGGGATTACAAACTTAAAGAAACATAACTTAGTATATGGTATGTAATTCTTTTTTAGTTCAGGATTATTTCAGTTTCACTCTTTACTTGAAACTATAGTAAATTGTTATGATTAAATTTTCGTTGTTCAAATTATATTTCACAGTTATACATATTATTAATTTTATCTTTTTTATATACTTACTTAAGTAAATATAATTAAATAAGAAGGGTCATATGCTTCAATGAATGATATAATAAAGAATAGTATTGAAGTGTGGAGTCTGCATGTCCTCCCAGTGGTTGGGTAGCATTCGAAAAACATGCATGTGTAAATGGGCGTGCCTTCATTGAAGGTTGGGCGTCGAGCTGGCACCTCGGCGTTTCGTAAAAATCTACTGTCAATCAGTAGCAGACTGGAGTTCCGCTGTGGCGACCCCTTAACAGGAAAAAGCCGAAAGACAAACAACAAGTATTGAATAAGAATGAAACATAAAATGATTTAAAATTACAAATATGTTTAGTCTAATAGAATACTTACTTATGTTTAAATGTATAAAAAGTATCTATTTTGTGGTTAATGGATCATATGATAGTTTTTAAAATTCTTCTTTTTATTATAAATTTGAGAAGTTCAAATATAAAAGATGTGTTAGTAATTGCTACATCTTCCATCTTATAAAAGAGAGATAAGAAGATAAAATATTGTATATTTGAAGATTAACATCTTTTTATTAGACAGAAGCTGGTATGATGTTGTTACTAGTATGAAGGTTAATTTAGGTGAGATTATGTCACCTAAATTGGGAGTTTTAAACTCCAGTAGGGACTGGGTTGTAAATATTGTTTTAAAGTTTAGTTATAACACAAGTCTTTTATTTGTTTTACCAATGTTCACCATTAATTGGAAAAGAAAGTATTTTCAAAAATATCTGAATAACAAATTTGTTCCATCCAATTGGATAAAATCAACTAGTATTCCTTCTAATTATGATAATTATAGAACTCGATGGTCAATTCCTTGCTCATATAACTCATTTTAAGATGTCAGTAGTGAAAGGTATTTCAATTAACATCAATGGTTTAAATAATCCAAGTAAGAGAGGAAATTTATTTAAATACTTTAAGCTCCATAATTCGCAAATAATATTTTTACAAGAAACTCACTATCTAAAGACATAACTAAACTTAATAATAAATCTTACTCTGTATTGATAAGCTCAGAACACTCTCAAAAGAAAGGAGGAGTGGCCATTATATGGAACAATACTTTACCCTTGCCTAAAATAACTGACGTTTATAAGGATAATAAAGGAATGTTTTGTGCCATAATCATAGAATTAAATAAAAAAATATATACTTTAGTCAATATATACTGGATTCCAGGTACAGGGACTAATACAGTTAGACAACATTTGGACCAGGTTGTTCACTTTGCTAAAGGAAACATAATATTAGCAGGCGATTTTAATTGCATCCTAGATTATACTGACTGTACCAATAAGGGTAAAAGGAAAATCTCAGCATCAGCTAAAAAGTTAAAGGACTTTATTGACCTTTTTTTTACTAAAAGACATTGATAATTTTGCTGACCCTAATTCATTATTTTATACCTTTTATTCCCATAGGCATAACTCACACTCTAGAATAGATAGAATTTTGATTTCTAAAGCTTTAACATATTCCCTAATCAAATCAAAAGTAATATCATGTCCTCTTTCTGACCATAATTCTATAACTTTTGAAATACTCATCTATAATAATTATAGTACTTAAATCAAAAGAATACCTGCATACATTACAAAATTAAAAGATTTTATAGAGTTTATATCATTAGAAATTCAAAACTTTATAGAGCTTAATAAAACCAATAACATATCAGAAATATATATTTGGGATGCTTTAAAAGCATATTTATATGGAAGAATTATAAGTTGGTATCTAAACAAAAGGAAATTATGGGACAAAGAACTCTGTGATATACAATTTAAGTTGGACAATTTGAAGCTTAATTATAAAAAAGGAAAAGCTATGATGGATAAACAAAAAGAATTAAACTCTTTAAATAGTAAATATTTAGAAATTTTAAATCGTAAAACAAAAATTATTTTAGAAAAATATAAGCTAATTAACTTCTCTACAAATCCTAAATCATTAAAAATGCTAGCAAACAAAACCAAAAGACTAAGCAAAATCAATCATATTAATGAAATATTTTCACCCCCCCCCCAAAAATGGACTCAAATTTACAAAACATTTTGTCAGAATTTAGGGTATTTTTCAATAATCAAAATTCTAATACAGTTGACCCAAAGGACGATATTAGAGTGTTTATTAATAAATATACTGATAAATGATTAACTAAAGAACAAAAGAATATAGACAAACCTATAACTCTTACAGACATTCAGACACAAATTAACAAGCTAAAACAAAATAAAGCACCAGGTAATGATGGCATTATACCAGAAATATATAAAATATTACCTAATAAGGCTTTAAATGTATTACATGAAGTTTTTAATATCTCTCAAAACTTCAGCAAAATCCCACCTCCATGGAAATATACTTTTATTTCAACCATACTGAAACCTAATAAAGACCCCACTAAATGTTCTTCTTATAGACCAATTTCTTTACTTTATATAGATTACAAAATGTTCATGTCCATATTTTCAGACAGATTAAAATATATTTTACCAAAATTGATAGATGAAGATCAAACAGGATTTATAATAAATAGGAATTCCTATAATAACATAAAAAGAACATTAACTTTGATTGAGTCCGTCAAACATTTAAATAAAAATCTAACATTAATTAGTTTAGACATTAATTGTGCATTCGATTCAATTAATTGGTACTACTTATTCATTCTTTTAGAAGAACTAAACTTTTCCCATAACTTTATGTCTCATTTCACAGTTATATAAAGACAGTCAAGCATACATTAAAATTGGCACTAGTATTTCCCAAAACATACCAATAAGTAAAGGCACTAAACAAGGATCCCCTCTATCCCCCTTATTATTCACTTTAATTATGGAGCTGTGGGCAAATTTAATTAGATGGGATAATGATACAGTAGTCTATAATTTAAATTCCAAAATATCCTCTAAAATACAAATGTTTGCTGATAACATTCTTCTAACCCTTGCTGATGAAAATTCATCTATTCAAACTCTCTTTAGAAATATGAATCTCTTTAAAAAAAATCAGGCCTAACTTTTAATAATAATAACACTCAAATTATCATAATTGGACTAAAACAATGTAATCTACAAGATGATTATAAAAAAATACCTAGCACAATCTGATCAATTTATTTATTTAGGTATCATAATAGCCAAAATATTAAAGATATCACACAAATTAATTATAATAAAAATCTAACAACAATAGAAAATTTGATTAAGCGATGGAATAAATTCCTTTTTCCATGGATGAAAGACTCAATAGTATTAAAATGATTCTACTACTGAAAATACTTTACATTATACAATCTATTTCTCCTCCACCCCCAAATTTGATAATAAAAAAAAATAAACATAATATTTAATAAATTCTTATGGTTCCCAAATAAACCCAGAATTGCTTTAACACACCATATGAGAAATTGGGATAATGGAGGCATAGCTATTCCAAATTTAGAATATTACTCAATCTCATCTATGATTAAAATAATATATCTTCTAATAGATGATAAATATCAAGCTAAATGGAAAAAATTAATAGACATTTTAATGTTGGATACATTGAATAACAAAAACAATTCTCATAGACTGTCAATTATAAATAATCCCTTTATATGAATGCTGAAAGTTCAGTTCTCGGTTTTCTCTTCTCAAAAATGTAAAAGTAATTACTTAACTCTCCTATTAAAATCTTTAGAAATTTTATACTAAAACAATATTTTGGGAGATCGTAGGTTTACCCCGGGTATCACTTCTGTGTCACTGTTAGACAGAGGCACAGTATACTAACCTCGAAAAAGGGCATAGCAAAATAAATTTAAAATGGGCGGCGAAAGCCAAACACATTCTGGCTAGGATTATAAATGCCCTAGGGCAGATAGCCTAGTATGAACATATGAACCTATGATATATATAAAGATTGGTTATTTCTTCTATATCCCATAGCTTATACACAAGGAATTTTTTATACTTCAGATTCTATAAAAATGTTCAGCTTTAAACAGAAGAACTTAACATTTTGGTATCAATTGATGTCAAAAGGTGACTTGAAATCTATCAATACTCTCAATGCTGAATTTGAATTTGATTCCCTATTTTGGTTAGCTTTGCAAGAAGGAAGGACATTTATTCTAAATAATATTGAATTAATGTCTTCAACAGCAAAGAAAGTAATACCTAATTTATTACAATATATGATTTTATCAATTCAGAATATCCCTCCAAGTACTAATAAATTATCTTATATAAATATCTTATATACCAGCGGTGCTGCGGGAGCATTGTCGCCTCACAGTAAGACGCTGTCCGGTTCGATTCTCAGCTAGATCGTCTTCTGCGTGGTGACATGCGTGAATGGGCGTACCTTCATTGAAGGTTGTGCATCAGGGCTGGTAACTCAGCACTTAAAAATCAACTACCAATCATTAGCGGACCGGAGTTCCGCTGTGGCGACCCCTAACCGGGAAAAGCTGAAAGACACAACAATATATATATATATATATATATATATATATATATTTATAAGGCTATAAAATCTGACTTACATATTCTCCCTGATAGCTATTGGAAATCTTTCTATTCCATTAATAATCAACATCCTACAGATAAAGATAAAAAAATATATTAAAATCATCAAGTTTAACTACATCTTTGCTTAAATTGAAAATATTTGCCTGGAAATATCTGAATAAGTCTTTTATTACACCTCTTATAATGAGTAAAATTGAAAAAAAGACATAAACTCTTGGAGATGTAATAAGCAAATAAATGCTGATTGGTCTCATATGTTCTTTGAATGTACTGAATTAAAGAAATTTTGAGAAGATATAAATGCTTTTATGTAGGCAATATTTACAGGTAACTTTACTTTATCTAAATCATTGATATTATTTAATACACCAGTACCGGCCTGTATAAAAGCATCTAATTACCCATTGATTTGGTCTATATTATCTATAGCTAGAAAGATAATCACAGGGAATTGGAAAACACAATGCTCTCTATCATTATAATAATTTAAAAGTCTTCTTAATGAAGTTTGCTGTTTAGAGAAACTGACCATGAAGCATAGATCTTCAAGGAATATTTCTACTTATAGCAGCTGGACCAAAGTCTATGAATTACTACAAAAATAGTTTAATATTACAGTCAATAATATTTATATATGAATTATTTTAGTTGTTATTACATGATCTGTGATGAACAGTTTTGTATATAGTTAAAATTTGTTCAGTTTTGTATTTGATCATTTTCTTGTCACATAATTTAAAATGGTTTATTCTTTAAGTGTATATTGTCTGTTCAACAGTACTTCTAATAAAATTGTTTTTTTAAAAATTATTTTCCATTTATTAAAAAGCTTGTTGATATTATAGTTCCACCATGTGGCTTTGTTTCTGGGGTTTGTATTTGTGAAATGTAGGAAATGCTGAACATATTTATTGCTAGCTGTGTAGCATTCCTAGTTGATGGACAGATAACTAAAGTAACCTAGAATTAGGGTATTTGGATTAATAGATATGGAATCTAACTTGTCAGGGTTCCTACTGTAGATATGTGACATTGAAAGGGTTTGTATTTAGCAATTATTATACAAAGGGTATCATGTCTTCTGGAGCTTGTCTAGAATTTTTGGAAGTAAGGAAAGGATAGATGTGGGTCTGAAGTCCAATAGACACTTAGATGATGAGAATTTTGATAAGGTTGTGATAGTGGTACATTTTAGTTGTAGATTAAGGTCCCTGTTGATAAAGAAAAAGATGTGGTTAAGTGTTTTAACCATAAAACGAAGGGCCAGCTTGGGGAAATTGGGTTGCAGTTTGTGTGGTCCTGATTTTTGCTTTTTTAAAAACTGCTTTTCAGTAAGAGCTCTGAAGTGATACCTGTAGGGTTGTGTAAGGGTGATTAAAATACATTTTGATGAAAGACTGGCGATAAGGATTCATGATGATATTTTTAATTCCATTCAACGAGTCAAAATTTAGAAGCGAACAGGTGGTAGATGTGGTTCAGATGTTGTTTGTTAAGGATTTCATTTTTTTTTCTAAAATTCTTTTGGTTCACTTTAAAGGGCATTTTATTTGTCCCTGAGGAACATGGCCTTTGTAGTATTGGCTAGACTTCTAATTTACTTTCTTGTACAATGAGCTATAGATGGGACATGTCTCTCTCTCTCTCTCTTTCACTCTGTCTCTCACAACTCTTTCTCTCTGTCTCTCTGTTTTGTTTTGATTAAAGGGTATTGATGTAATGCTCAGTTTACCTGAAATACATGCTTATGTATCTTTTCTTGGTGTCCATCTTTTGTTGTAAACTCTGCAGATGGAGAGCCTCCACCAATCTCAGTGTGGTTTTCCCTTCTTGCATCCAGACTCATCAGACTTCCTGATAATGGAAGTTTTATTTGTGGAGTTTGGGGCACATGTTGGCCCCTCCAAAGTTCTGGGAAAGTGACTCCCCTGTGAGATGGATTCTACATAAATCAGTTGAAGCTGTTAGTAGTAATTCATGTTTCAAAGCATGTGATTTCTTTTTGTCTGAAACCAAGTTTGTCCTGTGGTACTTCAACATACATGGTGGCACACACAGTTTCCCCTTTTCACAGGTCTAGCAAAGAGCAATAGATGGGGCACATCTCTCTCTTTCACTCTTCCTCTCACAACAACTCTTTCTCTCTGTCTCTCTGTCTTACACTCTTTCTCTCACATACTGTCTCTCTCACACACACTTTATCTCACACACACACTCTCTCTCTCTTACTCTTTCTCTTACCCTTTTACTCTCTCTGTCACTCTCTGTCTCTCTAATTCTGTTAGTCTGTCTCTCTCTTTTCTCACACACACACACACACACACACACACACACACACACACACTCTCACTCTCACACACACTGTCTCTTTCTCACACACTCTTTCTCACATATTCTCTCTCACACTCAGATATTCATTTCTTTGGACAGGTGAATAAGCTAGTGGACTCATGAGGCCACTCCTCTTGACCTCTCTATGTTTTAAGGATTTATGAAACTTGGATGGCCAAGTTTTTCTAGGAGTGGAAGCACCTTGGAGATTCATGTATTTAGTACATGGTAGACTGGACACTGCAGTCCTCCCCTGATTCTGTTTGTTGATACAAGGCAATGAGGATTTGCTCTGGATGTGTTCTCCTTTTACTGGTAGGAGTTATTACTGTATGTCTTCTCACTGTTCCCTCTAATCCCATGCCTAATCACAGAATTCAGACAAGAAAGATCACAATCCATCAGTTCCACCCCGACAGTGTGTGAGAAGAATGTGTTTTAAGATGCTCAGGTTCCTTGCAGTGCAAAAGACCTTCCCAGCAGAAGCCAAAAAATCCCTATTCCAATTTGGAGTGGAATCTGGCTCGACATCCAGGAATACCACTTGGTTTAGAACATTTGATCCCTCCAGACTTTCTATCGAGAGTGCTGAAAGTAACTAAAGCCACAAAGAAGCCTTCTTCATGACAAAAGTTCTCTCTGTAGTGTTAGAGGTTCTTTGTATAGACAGAATGGAATCCTATGTTACCCTTGTCTATCAGCATCCAGCTGCCTCTAGCATATCATATGTGCAAAGAAGTAGCCTGTGCCACCCCAGTATGGCAGCCTCCAGGTGCTCCTGACTTATGTGATGTCAGGCACCTATATTATTTGGGCCTTAGTTATTCCATGGCCAGTATGTATATGTCTCCTGTTACTGGCCACCACAACCATGCCATCAGCAGCAGA
This sequence comes from Protopterus annectens, assembly GCF_019279795.1. NCBI lineage: Eukaryota > Metazoa > Chordata > Ceratodontiformes > Protopteridae > Protopterus > Protopterus annectens. The sequence goes on from NC_056730.1 coordinate 38,517,972, forward strand.
TAGTCAAGCTATACCTTGAAAGATTTTGCATATCCTGTTTTAAAGAACCACTTGCCTCTTTGAAACTTAATTTTCATTATTGATGGACTTGTATGTCCACTGTATGAGTGTGTGGATTTTGTGGCTTTGAACTGCATCTCTTTGAAGATGCTTTTCTTGGTTATAGTCACTTCTTTTTGATGATCTCTCAGCATCAGACCTTCATCTGTAGGAAAATCATGTTTTGTTGTTCAAAACAATCATCTGCGCCTTAGGTTTGATCCACATTATCCCCCAAAAGTTGTATCAGAATTCTTCTTGAGCCAGTCCATTCATCTTCCCAATGTCTTTACAGGGAGCAGAATATATGCAAGAAAAAGCTTTTTGCAAATTTTGCACCTGAATGAAATGCATGAGTTTAAGAAGATAGATCAGTTGTTTCCTTTTCTCTATGGTGTGAGAACTTGGAAAATATCAAACACTTCCCAAATAGCTTGCCTACTGCATTATATTTTGTTATCCGTTGACAAAGTATCCATTTGAATATGATGTTCTTAAAGGCCATCCAACACTGACCATGACTAATTCTAGTTCTTGCTTCAAGAATTTCTCCATTGCAGGCATGTGGCATGACCATATTGTCAGTGGTTCACAGTTTTATCAAATACAGTTGCTAGGACCATGATTTTGGCAGTCAGGACTTTAGTATTTCTGGATTCAGCCTTCTGGGCTTTCACCTGTTAGATGTCTTCTATCTGCTATCAGCCAGGGGGGTTTTAATACTACATGGGGTTATCTCCACTTCTTGGCCCACTGAGGAGGATACAGTATTAGATGTAACATTCTAATCTTACCATATCAGCTGATCTGTGAGTGGACACACTGACTGCTGTTAGAGGTCTCTGTAGATCAATCAAGTATATATTTATTTATCATTGTACAACATAATTGCCTTCCATTGCTCTATCTTGGTTTGCAGAAATGCTATCGGTGATCTGAGATAGTGTCCGGCTTTGACATCAAGAGGTACATCAACAGTGGGCACATGCACCTCTACATGTGACAGTTTCTGACAAAACTAGATGAACAGTGGGTAGAAGGAAGGATATCACAAGTGTAGACCCAATAAGGAAGGTCCTCTCTCAGATCCACTAATATGGTTAAGAACATCTCTGCTATTCTTACGCATTTCTGATACAGTCACAAATGTATATGACCTTTATTAGTGCTACTGAATAAATCTTTCTGCAATGTTGCTTTTGCTAAATATACGCTGCGGTGCACTTTGCTCTTCAGTACAGCTGTATCTCTGTAGTGTGATTCCACAACATTTTCATCCACTGTCCCTTTCAGTTATTATATGTTTGGTTGCTGCCTTTGTGGTACTACATTAGGGCTTCATTCAATAATGATATAAGGGATTTTCCTTAACTTTGATAGATATATGAAGAAGACAAAATAGAGTAAGATAATAAAAGTATGTAGGATTCACATGGAATTATGAGAATTAAACAGAAATGCATCACAAAATCTCTGGAGATGGTTGAAGAGATAGATTATCCACTTCCTGCTTTGACATTTAAAAACATATTAAAGTAACAGACGTCTACTGCAAAATATTGTGATTCTGATGAATAACCCATTAAAAAGAATATATTTGGCTTTTCACCAAAAGTATTGATAACATCAAGTATTTAAAATAGTTACAGATTTGTGAGACTTGTATATTTAGTAGGACGCTGTTCTCTGTACGCCTCAACATAAAATGTTACTGTTCTGTGGTACTGTGCTGTACAGCTAATATTCACAGGTTAAAGTCCCCTTGCAAACCTTCAGTAACAAGAGTGTGGCTAAGAAAGAAGTCAGACAGTATTTTTATAAGTATGTAAGGGAGTCAGAAATTTTAGACATCTCTTGAGCAACATGTGGGATGAAGAAATACTGCTCATCCTAAATAAAAATTCTAAGCAGTTTTTGGTCTTTGGATATGAGCTGGTCTACGCATAAAATAGATTAGAGAGTGGGAGGGGAAACAACTACTGGAAGTTTCCAGTACAACCTTTTGGACAGTGTTCCTGGGAGAAGTATATGGGCCCCAATGGATATGTACCAAAATTCCTTTCAGAGTTGTTCAACAAGAGTGATTCAAAGGGCCAAAATGCTGTATGATTATGATCGTGGCTGACTACAGTTTAGTCATGAATTCAGTTCAGGACAGAACTGATGCCAAAGCGGAGTGGCATAGTAAGGCTCAATGAGTTAACAATAATTTTTTTTCAAATGAACAAAATGATAGATGTTTAGAGACGTCTGCATCCTTAAGAGGAAAAGTAAATGTTCATCACTCTGTCTGAGGACAGCTTGTCTAGCAGGCTTGGTTATTTTTTAGTATCTTGTGCAGCTGAGCGATGAGTAAGGGAGTTTGAAATAATCTCAGCGCCATCAACTGATCACTCGACAGTAATGTTAGAATGTCACTCTAGGATCCTGCATAATACCACTTGTTGGTAGTGAATGGACTATGTAATCGTTAAGGAGTCGGAACTGGTCAGATTCATGAAAGTGAGAGTTGAGAAGTTTGTCAAAGAATGCCCGATGGGAGGTATCCCCATTTTGACATGGCGGAAATCATTGAAGTTTAAGTTAGTAGACTTGTGTAGAGGGACTGAGACTATCCTGCTGGAATAAAGGTTACTATACAACATGAAGCCACTTTGGCATCTACATGGGAAACCTGCAGAATTACTAAATCCAGGGACTCAGGGTTGGTTAAGAAATACCGGATACTGCATAGAGAGATGACTGCATTAAAAATAAGAAAGAGAGCAGCTGTACATATACAAAGCAGCTGCTAGATCAGAGGCAGAGGGTATAAAACAGGGAGGCTGTTAACCTACACAATCAAAAGTAGGGTGAAGCAAACCAGAATGCACAAACTCAAGGAGGTACTATAAACATCCTGTACTTTGAAGGAACGATTAACAGAATATTGACCTCCTCTTTCACTTATTTTTATGCAAAGGTTTTCTTTAGATTTGTGGCCTGAGATATCACCATTAGGGAGTCCCTGGGGCATTTGGTGTTGCAGAGCTCTCTGAGCAGAACCAGGATCTGTTGAACCCCCTTATAACCACAGATGAAACCCAGACATCCCACAATAAGCTGCCAAAATGCAAAGTCTCAGGCTTAATAAGGAACTATACCAGTGCTAACAGGACCAAACTGCCTGGCTATGGGAAAACTTTATGGCTGCTTTCAATGGAAGGGCTGTGCTTATCTGTCCTGTCTCACTTCCTCCATCACAGTAATCTAGAAATGAGGAAGACCTACTCCAGGTTATTAATTTTAGTTCCACATCCTTCAGTAATGTTGACCTTTGAAGAAGTAACGCTGATCACCTTAACACCATCCAGCTGAAGTGTGTTGGTTTGTTGAACTCACTATAAATAAAAGTTATCTGAAAAAATCTGCTAAAACGTTTGATGAACCTTGGAAGCCTTTTTGGGGGGTAAGCCCTCCTAGACCCCCCAAACTTATATACCTATTTCAAGGTTACACAGCAGTAGAAAAAAGAAAAATTTCTATTATTGCCAAAAGTTGTTTCAACACTTTTACTTCAGTTCACTTTCATTCATAAAAATATCTGTCAGCAGAGTGACAGGCTCCCCATGTAGCTATACATGCAGGGACTAAAATTTGTGCCTGAGAGATTGCACGAGTGTTTCAGCTGATTTTGGAAAGGCTTTCAACTATATAGCGTGTGACTACTGGTGAAAGGTTATAGAACAGATGGCCTTTCCAGAAGGATATATGGAGGTAGTGCAGGCCTTATAGAAAGATCCTTTAGTGAGGAAATAAGCAACTCTTTTATAATAACTCCCTTCCCTCTGGTTGGATGCACTCATCAAGACTGCCCTTTGTCCCCAGTTCTGTTTCTTTTAGACCCCTCAATGGGACACTGCATGGTATCAACAAGCTTTTGGTTTGGACAGTATGTGGATGATGAGATCTGAGCTTTTTTGTTTGTAAATAATGGTTTAATCCTTACCAGCAGCCCTAAATAAGGCATTCTCAAGAGATCTGAGTTGCTTGATAACTTTAAGGATATCTCAGGCCCTATGTTTAACAATTCTAAAACAGAAATGTTCCCTGTCAACGACAACTGCTAGAAGCTAAAATCTCAAACTATATACCTTGCCTATTTCTTCTGTAACTCTCCACATATTTAGTAATCCACCTGTCCCCTAATCTATTTTCAATTACAAAAATAAACCTTTAGCCTATCTGAAATAAAACCTATTTATGGGTTAGCACTTGGAGAATGCTAACACTTGTCATTTTAGGTAGGACAGCTAAAATCAAAATGTTTGTGAAAACATTATTTTATATCTTATATGATATTGCAGTGGTACCTGTGGATAAGTAGCTTGGCAAAATCTCCAAACTGATCTTGTAGGTCATATGGCAGGGGAAGAGTAGAATAGTCTCCATCCAAGCTGCATTGACACATGCAACCTGTGGAGGTGAGACTACTGTAATGGCATCTCTATGACTGGGCATGCACCATGAATCAGGTATTCAGATTAACAAGTGGAAAGAAGACAGCTCTGACCATATTCAAAGCTAAAATGTTTATTTCTGTCATGCCACCGAACCTCAGCTGATACAGGTTTGAAAGGTCTCTGCAGAGAAATAAGTCCCAACAGAAGGTCCTGGGGTTATCCAGGATGTGAACAGATGGGGTAGAAGTGCATGATCATCCGTGAGAAGAAAGGCATCTGATGGTTCTCAGATGTGAGATGAGGTTTATAGGCAGCCAATACAGTATATGCTTCCTTTGAGTACATAAGTGCCAACTCAGGACTGGAAACTGCAGAATAACAGCCTTTTGAAATATTTAAGGTTGACATAAACAGTAGTGAGATTATTGTTGAAAGACTGGATCATCTGCCTTCCCCAATTTACACTGTCACAGGCTTGCTGAGAAATCAGGTACAGTTAGAAGTTGGGATATATTTATAAAATTCTTCACTTAATAAAATAATGATTTGTAATTTAGTTAAGGAGGTAAACAACAGAATGGACTCTTTCATCAAAAAACTGAAAGGGGGAGCTCAGTTGAAGAGTTAGATGCAGTAATGCCATGGTTGGTCAGGCTTAAACAATTTCCTGGTGTTTAAAAAATATGGTAATATTGATACATAAAGATTTTTGGGCTTCAGTTGACTATGTTGCGTAGGGAATTTTGAAGTCAGTGATATGCTTTGGATGTGGAAATGTAGAAGTCTGCAAGCTGCAGACATAGAAATTCTGTGACAACCCTCCTGTTAGGCATTTATGGGACTATGTAACATCCTACATCACCTTCATACATTCTCATTCTTCCAGCCCCTCTACATGCCTTTTCTTGCTGGCACTGACTTTTGATGATGATGTTATGAACATTACTAAAAGAAAATGTCTTGGGATTCATAAAAATGCCTAGTGCAATCATGGTATGCTTTCTGTGCTTTAAGTCTCGTAGCAGAATGCAGCCCGAGGTTAGTTACCAATTAGGTGGAAATGTACAAATCCAGACTGCTGTCAATTAATACCCACCTTGCCCACAGAACTTGCAGGGCCCATGAAGAAAGAGGATGTCTCACAACTGTAGTTAACAGTGATGTGAAGAAGCATGTAGAATGCAAGTGTGCGCACATGTACTCTGTCACAACACTGTGGGCAACATAGCAAGCTGCAAAGTAGGTACCAATGGGAGTGGAGAGAGTAAGGGTAGATAGATTGATAGATCTTTTTTAAGGACAGGCATCCTTTTTTGAGAAGGAAGCATGTGGAAGGATGTAAGGAAAAGACAGGAGATGTAAGAAAGTGAGTCCTACAGCAGGAGACGCAAACAAAGCAGACACAAAGAACTTTATGGTTTCTGGGGGCCTAGCAGCCTCTAGACCAACATCTTAATAATAATAATACCTATTTGTTAATCAGATAGGCCCACTGGACACACATTCCCTTTTCAAGGGTGACCTAGGTGGAATGTCTAGTTAAGTGACTTGCTCAGGATCAGATTATAAGCAAATGAGGGCTTAGAAAATCAAAACCCTTTACAACAAGCACTAAAGCTCACAACTTGTGTGCCAACTTCCAGACTCCAAGCAGGGACGTCGGGAGGCATACGCACTGTACTGATTTCAGTACAACTTCTTAGAAGAGGGGGTAGCTTTCTTAATTAAAAAAAATTACATATTTTTCTTTTTAAAAAAAAAGCGTTGGCTCCTTTAAGCATGGCTACATACCATACCAGCCAGTCGGAATTGCGCTCACGTCATGTCCGGCTGACTGGCTGCGAGCGGGAAATATGCATAGCTTGAATTGCTGCGGGAAATGTGCATAGATTGAATGTATTGCCACATGCAATCGCAAATGGATTAGTGAGTGTGTGTGCAAAGCAATCGCAAATGGATTATCGTTGTGGATTCAGGTAAGGTGTGTGCAAAGCAATCGCAAATGGATGGATTATCACTGTGGTGAACGGATTCAGGTAAGGAAATGTGCATAGCTTGAATGTATTGTGTGTGTGTTATCATTTAGGTAAGGAAATGTGCATAGCTTGAATGTATTGTGTGTGTGTAAGGAAATGTGCATAGCTTGAATGTATTGCCTTGTGTGTGGATGGATTATCATTGTGATGAACTGATTCAGGTAAGGAAATGTGCATAGCTTGAATGTATTGCCGTGTGGGTGTGTGTAAGGAAATGTGCATAGCTTGAATGTATTGGTGTGTGTGTGTGTGTGTGTGTGTGTGTGTGTGTGTGTGTGTGTGTGTGTGTGTGTGTGTGTGTGTGTGTGTGTGTGTGTGTGTGTGTGTGTGTGTGTGTGTGTCAGAGAGGGGTTGGTTCTCTATGTGTGGCTGAGTATACGTGAGTACAAAGTGGTAACAACACTGCAGATGGTTATGCAAAGGATTTAAGAACAGGTTCTATTGAACTGTGATCCTTTTTTATTCCCACATATACAAATAGAAAACCTTCATACAACCTTGAGAAAATCCCACAGCACACATGCATTAATGTTTTCCACATCTAGCGAAAACATTGCTTAAATAAATAATATAAACCAGTAAAATTAATACTGAATAGATATTTCCTCTAAAGAAAGACACAGTTTATAAACAGGATGCAACTTTACAAGTGTGATTTTTGATTCTGCTGTATGCCAGTTTTCTGATAGTTAACTAATTCTGCCCCCAGGTCTTTGAAAAGTACCATTTTCGGAGTTCTCTGGCTTTTTTTTTTTTTCATTTCTGATTTACTTTACTGCCTTGTGGTAATATTTTAACCTTGCTGTAGACTGTTTTTATTTAACTAAAGTTATTGTAGTAAATGATGCAGAGCTACACTACCTGCTCCAAATGTGGCATATCAGGGACTTAAAATAATGCCCCAAATGTGGCATATCAGGGACTTAAAATAATGCAACTTCTAGGCACTGCAGATATCCTGTGTGTGTTGTAAATGCCCCCCACATGATACACCTGCTGGCTATCGGTGTTCAGGCTCAAACCCTGTACCTTTGCTTCAGGGTAAGAAGAGCCTAAAGTCCCTAACCACCACCATTTCTGAACTTTGTTCAGATTTCTTTTTCTAACAGTTGTGAGCTATGGTGAGAAGTGAGAACTGAAGTATTTCCCCCATTATTGTTTTTGTTTGTCCAGGTTTTTTGTGCTAAGGTATGAAGTGAGAACTGACTTTGTATTCCCTCATTATTGGCTTTGTTTGTCCATTTTTTTGTGCTAAGAGGTTGAGAGCTATCTAAATGATAGCCGTTAAGTTTCAGTCTTCCTATTTTTCAAACTGCTGATTTAGCATAGTGGTATGTTGCACTGACTGTAATACATATGGTTCTGGGTTCAAGACATGCATGGTAGTAACATAGCATTTTATTCTAGCAACTTTCCAAAATTATACAAGCAATGTTTAAAATGTGTCCCTGGTTTTTGGGCTTTTGCCCCCCCCCCCAATAAATGTTGGCTTTTTCCAGATTTCTTGTGCTGCAAAGTTCAGAGATACAGCTGAGTGTTGAGTACATTTTACAAGGAGCTGAGAGCTGCAGGGGAATTAAAGTTTAGTGCTGCTTATGCTGTCTGCTTGTACTGTACATAACACAACAGGTAGTGTACTTGCTTTTGATGCAGAAGGCTGTGGGTTCTTCTCCCACAGTAGGTAGATGCATTGCTGATACTGTACTGTGTTGTAAAGGGGGTGGATGCTGTAGTCCTTTTTGGTGAAGATATCTAGTAGTAACTATGAACCTGTTATCAGTTTGCCATCCATTCCCTATTGCAATATTACTAGCGTATAATTTTTTTTTAATGCAACATAGGCAATTTATTTCTCAAGGGCAACAGGCATTTTATTTGTAGATGAAACCATGAATATATAAAGTTGTTTGCTAGCAGCAGCCTCTTCATTAGTTACAGATTTCTTTAATGTGGAATTATGTAGATGGCTTTTACTAGTTCAGAGATTGTGCATATTTACTGATACTGGTGGACTGTAAAAGTTTGAGTAAACTTTTATGATGGAAATGTTCTGAATTGGGCTGTTTTGTCATTATTGGTGCATGCATTTTGTTTCATTATTTACTGGAAAAATGTTCAAAACAATACATTTAAAACGTTCTCTAACAACTATACTGTATTGTACAAGGAATATAATTTAATACAATCAGGAAGGTGTATCAAAGAGTATGTGTATGTTTCATGTGCAAGGAGCCTATGATTTGAAAACAGCCCAAAGTTAAACCTTATCTGTCACTGGCAAAATGTATTTTCTTTGAATGTGGGTTTCAATGCTGTTTCAATGAATGTGAGTTTTAATGCTATGTCTAGTTTCATTGTGAGACTGCATTGCTTTGTTTAGCAGATATGTATTGGTGTTCGTGCTGTAAAATGCAAAATAAAACTTTTCTGGCAAATCATTTAGGAATGAAGTCACTAAATAATGACCGACGTTAAGTTTCAGACGTCATAAATGCATGCTAAAGCAAGACCTGTTATTCTATCAACTGTCTTAAGTTTATACAAGATCAATTTTTAGTACTGTTTGTATGTTCCCCCAATATATTTGGCCTTGTCCAGATTTCCTGCATTAAGAGGTTGAGAGGTATGTGCAAATAAATCACTTTATAGAATTAGGAATCTCCAAACCTTTCAACTGTCCCCAATTTTGGCTCAAAATGTTGCTCTCCCCCTAATAATCCCTCCGCAAAATAGCAATTTTGGAAGAAAACATGGAGGGTTTACAATTATCAATAAGTGTAATGATCAGAGTTATACATTACTTTTATTTCAGAAATGCATGTAGATTCTCTAATTTTGTCAGCTGCTCAAGTTAACAGTGGTTATATTAAAATGGTGTCCCTTCTTTGACAGGTTCCCAGCTGTATTGTCTGGCAATTTTATATTTTTACATCACATTTTTGGTCCATTTTTCATAAAATTGTGGTTTTCTGGCAAATTAGTGGCAAATCATTAAAGATTGAAGTTAGAAAATAATGGCAGACATTTGAGTTTCAGATTTCATACCCTACAGAAAATTCGTGCTAATGCAAGACCTACTACTATTCTATTAATGTTCTAAGTTTATGAGAGCAATATTTTAAAAAAATGTCCTTATTTTTGGGCCTTTGCCTCAGTTTTATTTATAGGTTTGCTGCTCTAAGAGGTTGAGAGGTATTTGTGTGTGTGTGTGTGGTAGGTAGCATACCTCTCAATTTTGCAGAATGTCCAGATTTTTGCCCCATATTTTTTGTCTGTAACTCATAAATTTTGTGATTTTCTAGAAAATCATTAAAGGCTAAAGTTGCTAAATAATGACAGACATTTGAGTTTCAGACTTCATGTCCTTTAGAAAAATTCATACTAGCATAAATCCTGTTATTCTAGCAACTTTCTCATACTAGCACAAATCCTGTTATTCTAGCAACTTTCTAAGTTCACAAGAGCATTATTTAATATCTGTCCCTGTTTATTTTAGGCTTTGTCCATATTTCTTGTACTAAGAGGTAAGTAGGGGTGTGTGTGTGAATGAAACACCCTAGTTAGGGGTAGCAGGTGGTTAGTAATTTACTCAAGCTCAAAACCTGTACCTTAGTTACAGAAAACAAAAGCATGAATCCTCTACCCCAACTACCATGCTGCATTCTTCAAAGAACTGACTTTCAGGTTAATTTTCAATTCAAGGAACCGAGTTTGAGTGAATCTATATTATATTACTGAAGAGGCATTACAGCGAATGCCTCTTCATCGACACTAAAAGAGCGAACTGTGAATTACAAGAATGGCCGTAGCTTGGCTGGGGAGGGGGGTAGCAGTTTGAGAGCTGTGAGTACAAATTTGAAAATCCTAGCTACACCCCTGACTCCAAGGCATGCACTTATTTCTACTGTATTTATAGGGAAGTCTTAGTCAGTTAGCATGTGCTGAAAGGATGCAGGAAAAATAAAGTCAAAGAGTAAGGCTAAATGTCATTCTTTCTTTGATCACGGTTTTTGTTCAGACAATCAGTGAATGAAAAGGTTATTTTAAAAAAAATGTAAAATGCAACATAGAACATCTAGAACTCTCATGGCTTCCAGTAGTTTTTGTGGCCCTAGATTCCTGACTTAATGGAGTTTTTCCTCCAAAGTTATCATAGTGCAGTCTAAAATGTTCATCATATTTGAATAAATGAATGAATAACTACACACACACACACACACACACACACACACACACACACACACACACACACACACACACTCTCACAAAATCTGAAGAATAAGACAAACTGTGTGAAAAAGGAAGAAGAAAAAAAGTAATCTGGATAGTGTGGTTAGGCCAGGGTGGGATGGGCAAGCAGTGCACCATAGATCCTTTTTGCCTAGGCCACCAGTTTTCCTAAAGCCAGCCTATGCCATACACAGGGAGAGGTCAGTCAACCCTCATACCACCCTCCCCACAGGGAGCTATGTATTAGTAATGACAGAGACTGGTAGTGATGCGACTCTCATAGCTTCATGAGGACCTTTTCCAGGTGGCTGATGTGGGCTTTCAGCCACTAAATAATTAGCTATCCCTACCACCTCCAAAAGCTCCCTGCAGGTAGCATACTGCACACCCCTGGCAGTACTACCGGTGGGGGTAATGGCACTCCCTTACGGTGAGTGAACATACAAAACCACAGGGGAGGTCTCCTGCTTGGAGCCATGTGGAGTAGATACAGGGCAAGTTTGATACTAGAGGAGGCTGGTGATCTGGGCCACACCACTGGCACAGCTGTGGCAGATGCTGTCAAAAATTCCACAATAAATGGAGAAAAATAAAATAAAAAAGTAGAACAAAGCAAAACAAATAGCATCAAAGGGAAGGTGAGAGAGGAAAAAAAAGCATCACAAACATATGGCACATATGGGTACACTTCACAATGCCGAATTTCCGATAGATCGAATTTCATATGGTTGAGACCATATGATCGAAGTTTCGGAATCTCAGCATTGTGAATGGAAATCTGCATACAGCACGGAATGGGAGATTTCCCTTTTCCTCATTGTAGTGTGATCTCGGAGTTGGTATATTTAAGTAGCAGGGGTTTGGGGGTGCAGGGGGCTTGACCCCTGCAATAATGGTGAGAAAGTTTTTTTGTTTTGTTTTTGTGGATTTATTTTACAATGTCAAGGTTCCAAAAGTTCGATCATATGGTCTCAGCCATATGAAATTCGATCTTTCGGAAATTCAGCATTGTGAGTGAATCCGGCACATATTACCCATAAAATCAAATATCTATATAATATGCAAACAATAATTATTATGGAATAGTATATTGCAACTTATCACCTATATTAATAATATTATGGCCATATGCTATGATGTACAAGCAGGACAGTTTGGGTGTGTAAAGTGATATACCTACAAAGGCACAGTCTCTTTTTGGATTACTAGATATCTGTCTGTCTAGCTGTGTATGTATAGCAGAGCACTGTTGTAGGTAGGCCTAGCTCACACTGTCACCATGCTAAACCATACAGCCCATGTGTCCTACTTGTAGGTGTGCAAAGATCACTATTGCCATTATGATGCTTTGTACTTCTCCTATAGCAAATGTAACTTCAGTAGGATGTTCTGTACCTAAAATATTGTATGTCAAATGTCACTGCCAAGGCGACTCATTAAGTTCCTGAACTGCATATTTCTGCAGCATATCCATTATTGAATGCAGTTGCAGCATTTGACAGACAGTCCTGAAGCTGGGCATGGCACCTATATAGGGGCATGTCCTGTGGCACAGTTCAGGCAAGCAAGAAGCTACACACTGAATCCACTCAAAATTATTGTTTAAAAACATATGCACCCCTTCAGCTGGAAAGTTTGTCCATTTTCCTGTGATACAGAAGGGTGTTCTTCATAATAGCCTTCTCAGCAAGAAAAAAAAATGAACATAAAGAAAAGATAAAGTACATTTATTTATTTATTTGTTTATTTCAGTTTGATTACCGGGGAAGTCCACTGGGCCAAGAAGTGCCCATTTTCAGTGGAGGCCGGGGAGAAAAAGCACAAGCAATACAACAATGAAACATGGTTACATAAAAATAAATAAAATACAAAGAGTAAAGATTCATGCAGTCCATTCATTCATGAAAAAGCTCCACAAATGAAATACAATGAAACACATAATATAAAAGTAAAAGTTAATGAGAGTAAGAGATTCAAGCAGTCAAAATAATACATAAATACATTTACATAATAAGCAAGCAATAATAAAGCAATATAGTGCGAATAAAAAAAAATAATAAATATACATGCAAACGTTTTTTTTTTTTTTTTGACCAAAATCATCATATAGGTTTACTGTGGAAAAAATGAGCGGTCAAGAAGTATAAATATTTACAGTACAACTCAAACGCCCTTGCTCTGACCTCCTCTTCTTCTCACAAGACTACAAAGTTCAGGATGTTGCTTCCTCGGATCACTGCAGTGGCGCTGGCACTGATCATCAGAGTGGGGTATATCAGTGGGATCAGACACCACCCTAGCAAGACTGTACCAGACATCCACTTTACATTGGGGACCTTCATAAGATTTCTGAGTCAGGCATTCTTAATGTTCCCTATGCAGCAAATATAAGAAGATTTTCCCCAGATTTAATAAAGCTTACATGGAGCTAATTGCATGGTGGCATGGCTCGAGCACAGAGTTCGGAGTCTGTGTGATCCAGTAAACAAGGCTGGTGGCATGCACAAGCCTCCAGTACTATTCTGACACGGATGCGATGGAATATTGCTGGTGAAAACAATGCAAATGAGGTGAAATAGTGATCCAGCAAGCAGGCAGGCATCCGTGTTTGAGCCGTGTCTGAAACAGAAATGTATTTGGTTACTAACCGTGTACGTTTCTGCAGAAATCAAAACTGGGGCATGACAGCTCAAAGTAAAGCATGTATTATGTTTATTAGGCATGCCAGTTTCCAAAACTATGGCCATTGGCATGCCAAAGTGTTTTAAATTTGCAAAAATCAAAAGTTTTTTTTTTTTGGCCAATTTTGGCCATTTAAGCAGAGCACAACTGCACACAAATGCGATCGGGCAGAAAATTAAAAAAAAATAATAAAAAGTCAATTAAATGTGAAACATGAATTTTTCCATTATAATGGGCAGCATGCAGACTCACAACAATAACAGGTAAGAGTGGTTACTAAGGACATGGGCTCCAGTGTAGTGGTGTCTAAGGCAGTGAGGTATGTAAATGAGATAAATTTATTGAATAGCTAAATGGGAGACTGTGTCTGTGGGTACCTAACTGTGTAGCAGCTATAATGCAGTGGTGTAAGCAGACGAAGCAGCTGACATGAAAAGGGGGTGTGTCATGCTTGGTATAAGCATGTTGGAGCTCCACAGCTTATATGCACTCAGCTAGGCACAGCTAGACAAGAGGGTGTGTCTGAGGATGCTTAGCTGGTTCAAGAAATGATAAGCATTTTCATGTCCAGGGGAGGGTTAGATCTGCTTAGAACTGTTTATATTTTAGCAGTGGGTTTGCATGCCATGGGGCTTAAACACAATGGAAATAAAAAAACAAAAAAAAGGAAATAGCAGAATAAAGGAAATGAACTACACAAAACTAATAATACAGGCGCTGCCACTCACAGTGGCCCAGTCAAAATCCTCAATCATATAGCTGGCAGGTGGAATGTATCATAGCCAGCCAATCACACAGGTAGCATCTACAGTACACCAGTATAAAGTATACAAACACCTTTCAGTCTGTTTTTTCCCACAAAATCTGCACCATTGGTGTAGACACTTGGGAATTTTAACTGACAAAATGATAGGGGCTGCTGCTGCTTTGCTACATCTCTATGTGCTACAGACTGAGGGCGGTGATGAGGATAATGCTGACAACTGGCCAAAACTGAGGAGGAGAAGTGTTCAGACCCAGGGTAACCTTCCAGGGGCTACATGATCTGGAGATACTAGAGTGCCACAGGGTAGACAGGGACATACTTCAGCAACTCATCGAGCTGTGCCGGCCTCACCTCAGACCCAGAGCCAACAAAGGAGAACCCATCCCAGTTGAAATCAAGATATGCGTAGCCTTAAGAATACTAGCTACAGGTACTTTCTAAAGACCTACTGGGGACATCATGGAGGGGCTCACAGGCTTCTGCATCCAGGGTACTCCACCAGTTCCTGGATGGCATACTACCACATGCCGGTGAGCAGATTTATTCCCCCAGTACCCCTGAGGAGAGGGCCAGCAATATGCGTCTCTTCCACCATGTAGCAGACAACCCAGAGGTAGTGGGTGCCATGGACTGCACTCACATCCACATCAAAGCACCACCTGGTGAAGACGGTTGAGTGTATGTCAACCGCAAGGGCTATCACTCCATCAACTGCCAAGTAATGTGTAATGCCCAGGGCATTATCATCAATGTGTGTGCTGGCAGCCCTAGAAGCTATCATGACTCCCACATCTGGCATGCCTCACAGCTGTACAAGGCATTTTCCAGGGAGGGCATCCCATACGGCCATCTCATGGGGGATTCTGGCTATGCACTGGAACTGTGGATGATGACACCCATCAGAAATGCCATAATGAGGCACACGCACAAACTAGAAACATTATAGAGCATGTGTTTGGGATGCTCAAGTCACGGTTCTGCTGCCTTGACATATCTGGCGGAGACTTGCAGTACTCTCTAGCCACATGTGCACATGTTTATAGTATGTGCCATGCTGCACAATATGATCCTTTGGAAATAGCTGCAGATGGAACATTATAGGGAAGGGGCACACAGCCCCCCACCATTGCCAAGGTCTCCACAGGCACGGGGGGACTTGGAGGAGGAGCCCCCTAAGCCTTCCCCTGTAGGCAGATGTAGGCGTGCCCAGTATGCCCTGGCCTTGGCAAAGAGGCAATGCATAGCACATACACTGACACCCTATAGACCCAGGGTCTGACACCTCTGTCCAGCTTGCACACACAGTAAAATGGATGCCACACACATCACACTACCTGTACCTTACCATGTATAGGGTGTGTACTGCATGCATCCAACAAAGTCAGCCCTCAAGCAACATCCTCACAACTGCCACAGGCACAAGGTAAGCACTCTTCTTAACAATAGATGAATGGAGTAGTACATTTTGGTAGCATATCTAAGGTATTTCTGCATGTATGCAAGGGAATGGGGTGGCCTACTGGGATAGCAGCAGACAACTGTCAGCTATGTGGGACAACAAGAAATGTCTGCCCAATACTGGCTTCCACAGAGTATGCAGTAGTCCTCTAGGTGACAGAACACACTGCAGGGTATGTGGGGGACAAATAAACTGGGGGTCATAGGTCACATTCATGGATGTTAATGTTGGGGCCCCGTACTCACCCCTCAGCCTCTCCCAGCAAGTCAGCCATAGAAAACCATAAACGAATGTCTGGCAAAGGCCCACAAATAGGGGCAATGATGAAATAGTCCTCTGACAGACACAGTGATATCACAGCAGGTCTTGCATTTGCATGAAGTCTCTGAAGGGTAGGAAGTCTGACACTCAAATGTCTGCCATTACATTCTAACCTTCAGTCTTTAGTGATATGTCAGTATTCTGCAAGACAGGCACAACACTATGCTAAATGTAACCAAAAAGTAAAGCCAACATCTGCATAGTCTGTGCAAATGTGTACAATTGACAGGTATGCTCCGCAACACGCACATGTCCCCATAGAAATGCAGTAACATGTATGTTTGTAGGGTAATAGCAGCAGAGCACACATTCCCAGGCATAACTTGTCGCATGTCCACAATATGCAGGGGTCAATGAGCTATGTATATGAGTGGTTAATACTGTCAGGAGGTGGGCAGCACTTACTATTGGCTGCTGCGGCTTAGTGGCCTGGGTGCAGCACTGTGGTTGGCAGGGTCCATGTCCCAAGACCTACTATGCCAACTATTTTGCATGCAGCTACATCTACGGTCGGAGTTGAACACACTGTGCAGACTTCAAAATATCTGTCACTGCAGGAAAGCTGGAAAAGTCAAGGACAGGGAGACACACACATGGACAGTACACATGTCTTAACACTCCTGTCTGTGAGGGTTATAAGGGCTTCAGGACCAATAGCCTACTAACCTCATATCAACCTATCAATCTATAAACAAATGTCTGTCACTGGTTCACCACATTACTCCATACTGCTCTGCCACTGACATACCTGGAAATCACAATGCTATGTGGAATATACCACACATATAATGGACATCTCTGCTCAGTAGAATGTACTCTGTACCCATACCCATACCTCTCAACCTCTTACAGCAAGACATCTGGACAAGGTCATAAATAAAAGTGGGACAAATGCCCCAAAATAGGGACTTTTAAATCATTGCTCCCACAAACTTAGAAAGTTGATGGAATAACAGCTTTTGAAGTAGCATGAATTTTCTGAATGTTATGAAGTCTGGAACTCAAATGTTCTGTCATTATTTACCAACTTCAGTCTTTAATTATTTGCCACTAACTTGCCAGAAAACCACAATTTCATGAAAAACGGACCAAAGTTATGAAATAAACATCTGGACATTCTGCAAAAAACTGTACAGTTGAGAGGTATGAAACAGGATATGACTTTTCAGTTAAGAAGAATAACACACAAGCAGGTGATCCCCACACGTATATCACTGAGGTGCTGGACTGTTTACACAGCTTCATCAGCCAATTAGCTGTAGCCACACCCTTCAACTGTCTGGATTGGGTAAGAATGTCTATAGTTTGGCTCATATTTTCTGTCTATGCATCACACATCTCGTATTTCTCAGGTAAATCACTGTGATGATATGAGGATTTCTGTCAGTAAGTAATGACATATTACATTTCAGTGTCAGACTTCATATATGTCAGAAAATGTCTGCCAAAACAAACCCTGTTACACTAGCAATTTTCCACATTAATAAGAGCAATATTTACAGTATCTCCCTATATTTGGGCCATTGTCCCCCCATTTTTGGTCCCCCCATTCTGGCAGGCTATCTCCAGATTCCTTGCACTAACAGGTGGAGAGGTATAGCTGTAGCACACAAAACCCCGGACTGGAGTACAAGTATCTCTGGAATGGAGTCCCACGCTTACCATAGAAGGACATACTTGGCATGCCCTTACACTTAGAAAATTAGAGCCCATGTCTAATCCCACATTAGACTATATAACTGTATTGTGCATAGATGTCTTTGTATAAAGACAGCTATGTACATCTTAACTGACTCTACCCACACCCATCAGACAGGATTACCCTCAGCTAGTTGTAGGTGGCCCAAATGTGATATATCTGCATCTGTTGCATGTGATACACAGACATATATATGGGCAACATGTCACAATATGTCAAGCATACACACATATAGACATGGGAAGGAGGGAGACAGACAGTGATAGAGAGAGACACACAGGGAGACATACACAGATAGTGAGTCATAGACAGGGATACCCTGAAAAGCATAGAGTGATGCTCTGCTGTGGACAGTTGCATGCCAGTTGTAAACAGTCGCATGGGCCAGCTTGAAGGTGAGCTCCATTGTGTAATATTACTGAGGTAGGGGTTGTAATATCACATCACCTGCCTTTGTGTGTGTGTGTGTGTGTGTGTGTGTGTGTGTGTGTGTGTGTGTGTGTGTGTGTGTGTGTGTGTGTGTGTAGGTTAGGTTAAAGTATTATGAGGCATTTCCCACTCAGTACACTTCCCATTGTCCTACTTTACAAGATCTGCTGATATCATACATCTTAGAAGTGCCTTTGTACACTTGTCAGCCCTATAAGATCTGTGGCAACTAACACTATAGTACAAACAACTAGCAAGATAGGAGTTCTAATCTCAGTCCTGGCAAATGAAAGTGTGTGTGTGTTTG
The DNA here is from genome assembly GCF_019279795.1 of Protopterus annectens. Lineage (NCBI taxonomy): Eukaryota > Metazoa > Chordata > Ceratodontiformes > Protopteridae > Protopterus > Protopterus annectens. Next base: position 38,536,382 of record NC_056730.1, read on the forward strand.
TATGTTAAAGGTTTTAGGCCATTCACACCCAGTTAAATTCCCATTGCTCTACTTTAGCAGTCCTGCTGTTGTCAGTCACCTTAGAAGTACCTTTGGACAGGCATCAGCCCTATAAGCTCAGTAGTGCATGCTATAACTATGTAACAGTATAGTACAAATAACTAGATAAGTAGAGGTTCTAATCTCAGTTCTGGCCAATGTGTGTGTGTTTGTAAGTGTGTTTCTAGGTTAAAGTATTTTGAGACCTTTCCTACTCAGTACCCTTCCCATTGCCGTATTTTACAAGGGCTGCTGATGTTATTCACCCTAGAAGTACCTTTATACAGCCCTCAGCCCTATAAGCACTTTGGCACGTGTGGTAACTATGTAACAGTATAGTACAAATAACTAGATCGGCAGGGGTTCTAATCACAGTTCTGGCAAATGTGTGTGTGTGTGTGTGTGTGTGTGTGTGTGTGTGTGTGTGTATAAGTTTGTAGGTTAAAGTATTTGGAGGCCTTTCCTATCCAGTGCACATCCCATTGCCATACTTTACAAGGGCTGCTGATGTTACTCACCTTAGAAGTACCTTGGGACACTCTTCTACCATATAAACTCCATGGTGTGTGCAATAACTGCGTAACACTGTAGTACAAATGACTAGATAGGTAGGGGTTCTAAACTCAATACTGGCAACTGTGATACTGTGTGTGAGAACCATATCCTCTGGGGGTGCAGGTTATACCATTTTGAGGCATGTTCCACTCAGTACACTTCCCACTGCCATTCTTTACAAGGCCTGCTAATGTCATTCATCTTAGAAGTATCTTTGGACAGCTGTCAGCCTTATAAGCTTTGTGGAGCATGCAATAACTACATAACAGTATAGTATAACTCACTAAATAGGCAGTGGTTCTAATCTCATGTCTGACAAATGTGTGTGTGCAAGTGTGTATGTTTATAGGTTAAAGTATTTTGAGGCCTTTGCCACCCAGTACACTGCCGATTGCCATACTTTACAAGGGATGCTGATGTTCACCTTCGAAGTACATTTGGACAGCCCTTAGCCCAACAAGCTTTGTGGTGCATGCAATAAATGCATAACACTGTATTATAGGTAGGGGATCTAATCTTAGACCTGCCAAAGGTATGTGTGTGTGTGTGTGTGTGTGTGTGTGTGTGTGTGTGTGTGTGTGTGTGTGTGTGTGTGTGTGTGTGTGTGTGTGTGTGTGTGTGTGTGAACCATATCCCTGGGCATGTGGGTTATACCATTTTGAGGTGTGTTCCATCCAGTACACTTCCCATTGCCCTACTTTACAAGACCCACTGATGGCATTCACCTTAGAAGTACCTGTATACCTTCAGCCCTATAAGTTCTGGGGCATGAGCAATAACTGTGTAATACTATAGTACATTTAATTAGATAGGTAGGGGGTTTAATCTCAATACTGGGAACTATAGTACTGTGTGTGAAGCATATCCCCAGTGGCAGTTGTGTGTGTTGGTTATACCATTTTAAGGCCTGTTGACTCCCTCTCCATAGCATTACTTTGAAGAGACAGTTAATGGCATCTGCCTTACATGCACCATGTTAAATTGTACAGGCCATACCAGTCATTTGTACAGATGTATATGGAATATCCAGATGTTTGCAACTTATATGTGATCTTTGTCCCCTAACAATGGCCATTTATGAGTAATCATTGCCATATATGTCACCGTTACCATAGTGACAGACATGTCAGCATCAGACGTTTTACCTGTCTGAAACATCATGCTGCTACAGAGTCTGTTACTCTATCACTTGTCCAGGTATGTAAGAGCAATATATGAGACAGTTGCTATTTTGGGTGTTTTATCCAACCATCCATGAAGGCATTCCCAAGATTACTTGTAAGAAGTAGTAAGTTATGTCCCCAGCATACAATCTGTGTATTGCATGTAATGTGTACATAACACTATAGTACATACAAGTGGATATGGAGGGTTACTAATCTATTGGCAACTGTGTATGCATATCCACTGTGGCTGTCTTTACTGTATGTATGCAATGGTTATACCATTTTGTGTGCCTCTTCCACCCTGTTAACAGGGTGCCTCTTCCACCCTATTAACTGCACCATTGCCAACCTAGTTGCAGCCCCTACAGATGTCATCCACCTTACAAGCACAATTACACAGTTAAACACAAAAGCACTGTGGTGCATGCAATAGTCATATCACTGTGTATTGTACATTAATAGATAGGTGGTCCATCTAATATGAGAAGTGTCAACTCTGTGTGCATGCGTGTTTCAGTGCATGTCCCCATGCAGCAGTGTGTGCGAGTTCCAGGTGGCTCTACCATGTTAATTGCCTCTGAAGCCAACACTGGCAATCCTAACAGCCCCTGCAATTGTCACCCACTTGATTAGTAGTGGCAGACACTGCAACACTACATTACCTCTGTGATGTTTCTGTAATATATCTAGCAGTATCATTTGTAAAACTGGGCAAGTAGACATTCGGCTCAGTTATCAGCAGGGGCAGGTCATGAATATGTGTGTGTGTGTGTATGTACCAGCATACCTCTCAACCACTCACAAAAAGACATCAAGTCAAAGCCTTATGGGAAGCTGGGGCAAACAGCAAATATGGAGCACACCCTTCGCATATTGCTGTGATACATATGGGAAATATATAGCAGAACAGGTCATGCATTTGAATGCACATTCCAAAGGGTATGTGTTGTTACATGACAATATCTGTCATTAATCTGCAATTTCAGTCTGTCATGATCTTCCAAAACATTGGCCAGAAAACCACAAGTTTAAGACAGATGGAAAGAGCATATGTGTCAGACATCAGGACAATGTACAGACTTATGCAGAGGTCAGAGGAATGGCCACCATCTGTACCCATACCTCCCAAGCTCTTAGAGCAAAAAATGTTTACAAAGCCATACATAATGGGGTGACAAAGGCCACATAATAGGGACACTGGTCAAATATTGCTCCTACAAACATATACAGGTGATAGAATAACAGGTTTTGCATTAGCATAGCTAGTCTAAAAGGTATGATGTTTGCAACTCATAATGTCTGCCATTATTTTTTACATCAACCCACAATGATTTGGCAACAATTTGCCGGTAAAACACAGGTTTATGAGAAAATGGACCAAAAATATGAGGCAAGAATCTGGACCTTCTGTGGAAAGTTCTACAGTTGAGAGGCATGTCTGTACCACCCTGCAGGTTGTAGTCCATGTTTGGCAAGCTGTAACCTGTGACAACAACTGAAACAGTGAAAAGAGTTTTCAAGGCTGTAGGACAAGAAACATGTCATACAGTTCTGTACTGCTTGCATAGAGCAGTTATTGCACATCAGAAGCACCATAATGTTATGAGAAATACTGTAAGCTAAGGTAATGTCACACAAAGAAGGTGTCATAGTAGCAAACCAGAAGAAATCCTTTGTGTTGCATTTGCTGTATCCTGCCACCTGTCACGTTACTATAAGTGATGTCACACACTGCACATTTGATAATGTTACACACATTGTGTCTTGCCTATGTGTGTGCAGTATGTAGACATATGAAGGCCCTGTGACTACCTGGTGCCCATAAGATAGATGAATCAGTTGGGGTTAAAGTAATGGCTAGGCTTGTGAGGGACCTAGTGCCAGTACTCAAGTAACTTCCCCTGTATGTATGAGCCTGTGGTACTACAGAACACCCAAGTGACATGTATGAAGGATAGCTGACTGTGTCAAGGGATATGTATGCAAAGTCACACTGTCTGCCCCCAGTGTCCCTCACACACTGTTGCATGCATACACACCTAGTAAAGATGTGCATATACAGCTGTACCTTGGCTATTAAAAGGTCACTGTGTTTCCACTCCACCATACTCATCATCAGTAATGTCAGTAGTCCCACAGCCTGCAGACACACAGACACCTTGAACACAAACAGAATACTGTATGTGAGACTACAGTCAGTCAGTAGTAATAACACCAATAATGTATCATGGGTAAAAAGGTACATACATTTTGATGTGTACCCATAACAATTGCCAGCAGGCAACACCGCACACAGTATTACATTACTACACTGTACTATATTCACCCTGTGCATCAGACCCATATTAGCATGTCCCTGCATCGATGGAATGGAGGTATCATCACATGCACAGGGTGTGTTGAGGGTTTGCCAGAGGCCTAGGCTGGGCCATACTGTTGACATCATGTGCCTGTGTCTGGAGGGGTGTTGTTCAACTGGGCCATACAGAGTGTGTCTGGTGGTGATCTGCCCATGATAGAGATGTGTGACTATTTGCATGCACACTGTCAAGCCATGTGGTTGCTCTACACAGGGGTATGTTGGACAGCCGTGAACTGTACATGGCAGGATGTACAGTTCACTGTCTCCGGTCACAGACACGAGAACTGGTTCTGTCAGGAGTCTCGCTGGCACCACCAGGCCCAAGGCCAGATGCAGTACTACTCCCTGATGGTGGCTGCTGTCTGCAGGAACTGTGTCCCTGATGGGACCATCCAGGACCATGTGCCCATGGCCTGCTCCATTCTGGTGTGGACAGCACCCTCCCTTTTGTAGTGCTGGTGGTACTGCCACTATGGAAGTGTGAATGTGCACAGCCACGTGGACTCTCAGCTGATCTTGTTGCTGACCTACATAAATGTGACTGATGCCCTACTCCCACCACATCCTCAAGCACAGACATTGCACGTCAAGCAATGACAGTGTCTCACCTCACTATCAATCCACAACATCAGCATAATAATGTCTAGCATCACCAAGGCCATGGAGGTCGTCACGCATGGCAGGAAGTGTTGCATTCATGACCCGGAACATCTGTCTGGTGTTGCATTCAGTACATGCCTGTGCCTTCATGATGGACTGAAACATGTGTCTGGTGAAACCTGCTCTGACACTTGTGACAGGGGCTTGATGGGCAGCAGTCCTCCTTCAAGCACCCCTGTCCATCTCCCTGTGTGGGACCTCGCCTGCTCTCCAGCTATGGCAAGTGTCTACACTCACACTTGCCATAGTCACCACACTAGCCTGTTCCATGCCACCACCTTCCAACTATCCATTATCTGTGGCTGCTGGGGACTGGGTATGTGGAAGCATACTGACTGTGTGCGGGGCCATTGTGGGTGAAAGTGGGATGCCAACCAATGGCACAGATTCAGCCCCTAACAACCCCACCTGTGCCTCACAATCATCATCATCATCAGAGTATGCTAATACACTGATATCAGGTTGTGAGAAGCAGAGACCCTAACCCCCATGTTCACCTGTGAGGGGAAGGCAATGTATGTAAATTAATAACAGAAGAACCACTGGCCACAGCGACTGAATTCCAAGCTTTTATTGTCAACCAACAACAGTCTTTGCCAACAGGTTTAGCACTTTCATCCAAACACTATTAGGACTTCCTCAGAACAAAATAATACCGAAATCCCAACCATTAAATACCCATGCCCTTCCACTTAACAATCTTAATTACACATAAATTAGTGAGATCACAATAAAACCATTTAAAGACACAGTAAAAGTACAATGCAAAATTGCAATACAAAATTATGTGAGTTAAAATATGTACCACAAGCCCTTTAAATAACTTGGCTATCGACCCTAAAATGTATTTCAATTTCAACAAGGCAGAAATACTCGCATTATCATTTATTCCTGGAAAATAATTTGTGTTCAGATGCAATTGCCACTTTAATTCACAAATGTCAAGATGCACGTCTAAAACCCTGCCTTGCACATCCTTAACCAATTGTTGCAAAACAAAAAAACTAGAAACATGTCCCTGATGTGCAGAAATGTGTCTAGCCAAGGCATTAGTAGGCTTCCCTTTTCTAATATCTAATAAATGCTCATACACCCTATCTTTAAAACACCTACTAGTCTTTCCTACGAAAAACGCCAGGCAGTGCTCACATTTAGCCATATAGACCACATTTTGACTTAAACAATTAAAATGCCCATGAAATTGCACCCTAATTCCATTAATACATAACTTACTCCCAGTTTCCATTATGTGTTTACATATTACACATCTTCCACATTTAAAATTACCTATTGTTCTATTGTTGCCATGGGATCCCATCCAGCTACTCATCTCTAAAATGTCTTTAAAGGATCTATCCTTCCTAAAGACAAATTTCGGGACTCTTCCCAATCTGTGTTCAACATCCCTATCCAACTGCACCAGCCCCCTGTTTTTTTGAATGACCTGGGTAACCCATTCCATGTCCTGATTAAATGTAGTAATAAACATCAAACTACTTTCCATCTCTGTTCAGTCCCCTATACCTTTCCACATTCTATTCATTATTGTTGCTGCAGTTCCTGTTAAAATGGGTCTATAAAAACCTTCATTCTTTTTCCTTATGATTTCATCTTTAATCAAAGTACACAAGGGTTCATGGTAACCTTTCTTCATGAATAAACTTATTATATAGTCGGTTTCACCAAGAAACTCCAACTCGTCACTAATCATCCTGGCCAACTACCAACTGCCCTTTTACTATAGACTTTTTCTGATGGTAAGAGTGCCAGCTATGGAATTCCAAATAAGAATTTGAGAAGGTACCTTTTCTATGTATCCCTGACACCAAACACTTATTCCTTCTGTCAATCCTTAACTTCACATCTAAGTAGGATATCATCTCAGAGCTATATTCATAGGTGAATTTAAAGAATTCCACTGTCTGGTTGATGTATACAAGAAATTTTCCCAACACATCCTTTGGCCCTTCCCAAACAATAAAAATATCATCCAGGAATCTCTTATAATGCTTAATGTGGGCCATAAATATACTAGGGAATATATACTCCTTTTCCCAGTATGACATAATATAGTTGGCATATATGTGGGCTCATGCAGCCCCCATAGCCACACTGGATAGTTATTTGTAGAACTGTCCCTCAAAATGCAAGAAATTGTTGTTCAATATGGCCTCCATTAACATAGGAAACATTGATTTGGTCTTGGTCAAATAACTGGGTTTTATTCAACTGTTGTTCCAATCATTCTAACCCAACTATATGGGGTATCATGGAAAATAAATTACATACATCCACCATAACCAAAATTGTGTCCTTAGTAATAATTGTGTCTCTTAATTTTTCCAAAAAGTGCCATGAATCTTTGGTAATATAAGAAAACACACCCAGCCCTTTTTGTAAATGATAATCAAGATATTTACTAATGAAACAAGTCTTAGTATGTTTCCCATCCACTATAAGCCTGAACTTTAAATTTTCTAATCCCTTGTGTATTTTCGGTATTCCACATATATTGGAAACCATAGGATGTTCATTTTTCAAATATCTATGTTCATTTTCATTAATCTGCCCCTGATATAACATGTCATCCAACAAATCCAATTTTTTTATAAGCTATGTGAATCTCATTAATGTTACTTTCGCTGTAAGTGTCATCCATCAAAAGCACTGCCATATTGCCAAAGTAATCATTTTATCCATTATCACTGCCCCATTTCTCTTATTGGGTTTCATTATATGTATATTCCTATTTTAGGCAATTTTAGCTAACACACCTCTCTCCTCCATGGATAAATTGCTTTTGCAGTACCTCTGTTTGCTCTTAAATCCTTCCCTAATGTAGATCTCACATGCTTTTTCATAGACAGCTACCACATTATTAGCAGGGGGATTAAAACTACTAGGCCTTTTTAAACCTGGCCCAAATGTTTCAATGGTACCACTTTTAAACCACATTTTTAAACTCATTTTCCATGTGAACAACTTTAGGTCAATTAAGGTGTCAGACAAAACCCCACGTTTACCTGGCACAAAGGTGAAGCCTTTAGATAACAAATCTGCATGCATAACACCCAAAGCCCTTTTAGAGTAATTATATAACTTATAATCACCCAGCATAGTAGTGATAATATCATGGTTACTCCTACTGTCTTTGTATTCCATGTTTCATAAAACATCAAACAGAACATCAAATTCAACTTGTGCATTTTCATTACAGACATCATTACTATCCACTTGTTCATTACTGCATACAACATGTCCACTATTAACACACTCAATGTCCCTGTTGTTCAGTTCATTGTTACTGATATTATGTTTGTTTTTCCCTTTACCATCAATATGCTCGTTGATATGTCCATAGTCAAACCTTTTAGCAAGTTCAGCCTCAAAAATAGACTTACTTCACCCAGGGAGCCCATTAATGTCTCCTTGGCCAGTAATGCTGCTGGTGCTGATGCTGATATTTGTAATCCTTTGGTCTCACTCCCTGCTCCACAAATCTCCTGGAATCATTCCCTTTTGAATAACTGCCTTGCCCCTTCTCTTTCAGTCTCTCGCATCTCCTGGGGCCACCATCTAAAGGGGAATCCATCTGCCATTGCTGATAACTGCTCAGTGGTGATATCACTTCCTCATTCAATTTGCTTCCTTGATTGGTTGAACCTGTCTTGTTGCCATGCCCTTGTGACAGGGGCTTGATGGGCAGCAGTCCTCCTTCAAACCCCCCTGTCCATCTCCCTGTGTGGGACCTGACCTGCTCTCTGGCTATGGCAAGTGTCTACACTCACACTTGTCATAGTCACCACACTAGCCTGTTTCATCCCACCACCCTCAAACTGTCCATCTTCTGTGGCTGCTGGGGACTGGGTATGTGGAGGCATACTGACTGTGTGTGGGGCCATTGTGGGTGAAAGTGGGATGCCAACCAATGGCACAGATTCAGCCCCTAACAACCCCACCTGTGCCTCACTATCACCATCATCATCAGAGTCTGCTAAGACACTGACATCAGGTTGTGAAGGGGGAGAGACCCCAACCCCCATGTTCACCTGTGAGGGGAAGACAACATATGTAAATGAATACCTGCACTATAATGTTTGCTGATACACACACACACACACACACACACACACACACACAAACACACACATACAGGTAAGGTGGCACAGAGACATTATACAGACCACACAATTTCTGAATGATGACATGCACAACACACAATCAGACCACAACAGACACACTCTGTTCAGGCCCTCAACAACATGCAGTGCAGCTATGTCCACATAACGTTGCTACTAATATACACCTCTGAGATACATGAGGAGTGGTAGTATGTGATGTACCGTCACCTAACACACACTGCACCTGTGTACACAATATCGATGTACCCCTGTATAGCATAGTGGCAACACCTACAGAAATGTTCATGTCAGTTTGTTACAGCTTCTGCAAATAAGCTCCTGTGATGACCACTGTGATGCACTGCAGTTAACCCCACCACAAGTGAACATGCACATATTGCAATATGGCTAAGAGTAACAGTTGTGTGCATGGAAAAATGTATGCCCTTAACATGCTTAGGGTATTGGTGAACCACAACAAGACATTTCTGGGTCTATATTACATGATCAAATGATTAGGTGATCGAACACCTAAACATTGACCATGTAATATCAAACTGCAAAATAGCGAACGCCACCGAGAAACATTACTGTCAACCACAAAAAAGAAAAATTAACTTTACAGCCAAACTAAGTGGGAGGCTTCACCCTCCACCACCCCCAATGTGGGGGGCTATGCCCCCCCACACCCCTAACTAAATATACCAACTCCAAGATCGACCCACAGTGGAGAAAACAGCAAAATCCAGTGAACGGCCAAGGGAAATCTTTCCCTGAGTTAAATTGGCCATTCTCTGTTTTCTGCTTTCGATATTACGTGGTCGATGATTAGGTGTTCGATCACCTAATCATTCGATCACGTAATATAGACCCGACATTTCTATACTTACCGGCTTCAGGCTGCTGCTCCCCAGCCAGACCAGAGGGACCTGTGTAGTTGTGGGAGAGAGGTATTGTCAGCACACTTACATGTGACATTGGTACAGGATAAATAATGCATTTCTGAACATGTACAGTACAAGCTCTGATACTACACAATTTGCTGTCATTCACTATATATGTGCACTTTTGTGCATTACAAAACCTATCAACAAATACAGTTTGACCTGTCATATGCATCTAGACACTCCAAGGATGCCAGTATGAATGATACAGTATTGAAGTGATGTCCACTGCTGCCTCACCTGGACACTCCTCGCCTGTTGACTGTGTTCCACCCACCTCCACGGCATAGGTTGGTATGGTTTCCTGGGGTGTGGTGGCTGCCCCAAGGTTGGTGAGGAACTCTTCTGTTGGTGTCAGTGGGGGTTGCATAGCAGGACATCCACCTGTGGATGTCCTGTCCCCGGCCACAGCTGCAGCCCTTTGCCAGCCATGGTGGATTAGGTCAGTGGCCCTGTACCTGACCTGTGCATATGTTCAGCCATGGTGGCCCAGATTATTCACAGTGGCCACTAGGTCTAAACACAGGGTGGTCAGCTGTTGCAGCTGCTCTCTCCCCCTCCCAAACATGACTTTGTGATGCAGCCTCATGGCATCTACTATTGCTGCAGTCTCGGCGTCTGAGAATTGTTGCTGCCACTGTCGAGACATTCCACCTGAAAGACATGAACAGGGAACACATCACAGGACCTCATACATTGGACACCATTATGTACAGATCCTGAACATCCATGTTTGCTAGCACCATACACCGCTAACACCCACATCATACCCCTGCCATTTATCAGCACAGTATGTGTGTGGGTAGTTTCACCATACTGGCATTACAGCATGGATTGCACTCCTGATCCTGATGTTTCATGTTCCCCCCATGAGGACCAGTAATATGCTTAATCCTCCATCAAACATCTACCATACACCTATAGGCTATGAGGCCAACCCCCTCCCCGGTGTCATACATACCCCTCAAGAGTTATCTCACACTGGCATGCCAGGCAATCACACTCTCCACATTGCTGGGACTGCTGCATGACTGCAGGTCATGCTCCACTCTGTTAACTCACACACACACACACACACACACACACACACACACACACACACACACACACACACACACACACACACACACACACACACACACACACACACACACACACACACACACACACAAAGCCCCCACCTGGTGAGTGACCTGGCCTGACCTTGTTTGCAGCTTGGATGTGTGTCACACACATTCACTCTGCGGGGGAATAGGCACCCTGTCCACATCAGGCAGAGTAGTTGCCTACACCTTTGCAGGCATAACATGGTCAACTGGATGGTTAATGGCATATACGCCCTTGGGATACCACCTGTGCCCCTGCTGGATGGGAACATCAGCTGCATACACATGGATTAACATGTGGCCTAGGGATATGGCTGCTCAGGGCCCACAGCCTAGTAACCTGGTATGGTACATGTAATACCATATGTGGCCTGTCTGCTGTGACAGACTGTGTTGTTATGTGCCCAAACACATCAGTGCCATTGACTGCTGAGTGTCCCCTATGGGCAGCGTTACAGTACCATGTCTTCAAGCCTACATACCACAAATAGGTGAGTACTCCTACAGGTGCATGTGTACATTCCAGAAACATCTGAGCTACACAGCAACTGAGATCAGTGCATATGCCTTGTAGGGTGACCTCCTCATAGGTGTCTGACATCTTCAGTGCCCAGATGTTTGAGGAATGTGTACATGTGCCTGAAAGATGTAGACCCCCCCTGCCAGACAAATGTGTATTACTGCACACCAATTGAACAATAAACAATGTTTGTACACATAGTTTGGGGAATGTGTCTGGGGCATCCCAGACCCCTGGGGGCACAGTGATGTTACCTGGGTATCTGGTACTATATCCATTCCCTAACATTGTATGCTCAGTACGTACGCACTGCTGCTGACTCAGTCCCAGCATCCACCCACTACTACTATCTATGACCTGCTGTCCTGCTGCAAGAGTCACCAGGTATGCGAGCCATACACATGAGGGAATCAGATACAGGTATGGAGTACACACTCACCTAGGCAGAGTATGTCAGGAATGGTCAAGGAGACCTGGACAATCAGAGAAATAACCCTGTATGTCATTCTCAAACTGAGAGGGGCTCAGTGATGGTACATACTGTGATATGCCATCTATGTCTACCAGTACGTACTGTCAGTGTGATGCTCCTGTACTAGCCCAATCATCAGGGAGCCTAAATACTCACCACTACTATCAGTGAGAGATGTACACAATGGCAGCATGACAAGTACATGCACATTAAAGTACAAATACCCATCAGAGCACACAGAGGTCAGAGTCAGTGTGGGGATCATCTCTCCCTCTCTCTCCACATACCCAATAACATTCCTCACTGGCACACCTATGAGGTTAACATCTCAGCAGAGCAGTCAGTCCAAAACATCTGTCAGCCTGTCTGACCAACCAGTACTTCGGGTCCTTGCCCAAATAGCTGACACACACATTTTGCTATTAAGAGTTTACACACACACACACACACACACACACACACACACACACACACACACACACACACACACACACACACACAAAAACACTCCTGGTAAAGTCTGGCAAAACTTTGCTACCTGTGGGCTCTTCAGGCCAGGCTTTAAGGTAGTTTTGACTGCCACAATCCATCTCTTTAACAGCTACTGTAAGGCCCTCAACAAAGGCTGACAAATCCTACTGTGTGATGAGCCTATTAGCAAAATGGTAAGTGTGACCAAGACCAAGGCTATTGGAGTGAGCTATACAGTGTCACCATGTGCATATGCAAGTACGCAAACAGCTGACTTAGTGCTATACAGACCAGACACAATGACAAGTTTTAACAATATGTGATAATAACTAATATAGGAACAAAAGAATACTTTAATGCACTAAGATATGAGCTCAGTATATAACATAATTTTCAACACACACTTCTGCGCCACTTGTTTACTATGCACAGAACCTATATAGATCTCTTACATTTGTAAGACAAGCATATGTATCATAGTAGTATTCACAAGTGACATATAGATATTTACAACATCCCAGGTAGCTGGCCTTGCAGTGTCACAGTCAGTACTGTACAACAGACACTCCAGTAGTACTCATATGTGAGCTGACCTTTGATGGGGAGCCAGAGATGTGATCTATGTCACTGCAGACAGAGTCATCAGGGTTGGCCGTGGGTGCCAGACAGCAACATGTCAGTCCAGCAAGTCTTGTTGAGACCTATTGTTTAACTTCCTATTTTCCATGATTGCATCCCACCATCTGCATTCCATTACATGCTTAATTGTTTCACATACCTGTTGTACTGCAGTAGTATTTTCTCAGTGTACTGCAGAAGTATAGGATTTTTGGTAAGTGCAGTCTGTCTTCTCATAGAATGGTTCAGACCTTTTTTGCACAGGCTGCAGCTTGCCTTATGTAGGTAATGCTCATGAGCAGGTGATGGCCTGTGCACCAACCGGTGTGTCCCACTTGCTGACTGCATCCAGAACAGCTGTGTTGTCTTTCCATTAGCCAATGGCATGGCAACACAGTGCTATAATTAAGTCCTTCATGTGGGTGCTGCCCCTCTTCCTTGCCTGTGAGGAGTACATTTTGAAGGTGTGGGAGCTACAGCATCACAGAGTGTAGGTGGAAATACTTTCCACTGTTTGGATTGATGTGCTATGTCCACAGTTTTGCATGCTGTGTCTGCATACCTGTTGACCTTTTTGCACAAGAAATGTGGAGAAAGCCCATCAAACTAAGGGACAAAGTTCCAACATTAGGGACAGCTTGTAAGTATTATTGTTATACAGTTAGAAACTTGTTAGAGCAACAGGGTTTATTTGGACATGCATTTTTTGTGTGATTTGATGTCTGAAACTAATATGTATATGACATGCCTCTCAGCTGTCCAGATTTTCGCAGAATGTCCAGAAGTTTGGCTCTTACTTTCGGTCTGTTCCTCATACAGCTTTCCTTTTTGGAAAATCACTAGGATGATCTGAGGATTGAAGTCACTAAATAATTACATCCATTTGTGTTTCAGAATTCATATCCTTTAGAGAATGTATATGTTACAACAAACCCTGCCACTTCAGCAACTTTTTACATTTGTAACACCAATATTTAAAATATGTTCCTATTTATGGGCCTGTGTCCCCCAATTATGTCAGCCTTTGTCGAGATTTCTTGCACTAAGAGGTTGAGAGGTATAGTATATCATTATTTAGTGACTTCATTCCTGATATCATCACAGAGATTTAGCAGAATCCCAGACATGCTATGAGGAAGAGGCCATAAATATGAGGCCAAAACCTGGACATTCTGTGGAGATCTGTACAGTTAAGAGTTCTGTATGTCTGGCCATTGTTAACAGACGTTTGTAATTGTTTGTTGGGCTGAATAGGGAGAGGGGCAGATGTGAGTGTCATGGATTCTTTTCTATCTGACTGTGCATGCTGTTACAATTGCTGGTGGTCTATCAGCTGTGTATGTTTGTAGGTGTAGACTGAGACATGTCCCTTAGATCTCAGGATTCCAAGTGCAGTGTGATTTGGGTCACTATATATAGCAGTAGTGTGTGATTCGCAATCAGGATATGTTTGTTCAAACAGTCGTTATACTGTAGAGGTCAGTTGGCTTACTGATATGTCACTTTGACTGTAACACAAATGGTTATGTGTAGACAATTTCTCACTGATGTCTGTTTTTCTCTACAGTTACATCCCTGTAGTGCAAATGTATGAGCAATACCCCAGAGATGATTTGGTGTATTGTTGTGCTGGTCTGACTGTAGTTCAGAAGGTGCTAGGTGAAATGGTTGGCAGCTCTCAGTGTTTTTCCCATAATGTTACATGACTGCACTCATACCTGTCAACTGTCCAGATTGGCATACAATGGCCAGATTTTTCCCCATATTTTTGGTCTGTTCCCCATACCCGTTGTGGACGTCTGACAAATCACTGGGATGATGTGAGAGCTGAAGTCACTAAATAATGACAAGCATTTGTGTTTCAGACTTGAAATCTTTCAGAAAATATATCTTAAAACAAACCGTGTTACTCTAGCAACTTTCTAAGCTTATAAGATCCACATTTAAAATATGTCCCTGTTGTGGGCTTTTGTCCGCCCCACTTTGTCAAGCTTTGTCTTGCAGTAAAAGGTGGAGAGGTATAACTACACTTCATGATATCTCTCTCTCTCTCTAAATATATATATATATATATATATATATATATATATATATATATATATATATATATGCATATACATAGGCACACACACACAAACATATATATATATAGATATATATATGTGTGTGTGTGTATATTATAGATGTATGTATCTATCTATGTATATATACATATATATATATATATATATATATATATATATACATATACACACACACACACACATATATATATATGTATGTATATATATGTATATATGTATATATATATATATATATATATATATATATATATATATATATATATACATATATATACATATATATATATATATATATATATATATATATATATATATATATGTGTGTGTGTGTGTGTGTGTGTGTGTATATATATATATATATACATACATACACAAAAGCATTACTAATTCCACAGAGTCTCTTCCCTAATGTTAGATGACTATAATGCTTGATATATTTACTGAAGTACTACTAATTTTCACAGCTCAGATGGTGTAGTGGTATGTTGCTGTTATTGTAGTTCACAGGGTCCTCGGTTTGAGACTTGGCAGGGCTGATTATTTATTTGATGGATAGAACAAGGGGTGATTGAGACAGAGTGATCAAAGCAATTTTAAGCGGGTTTGCATGGTTTTGCGCAAATCTAAGTGATGCCAAGGCATGCTTAGTCCTGCTTGACTTTGCTTAGTGCTGCTTATTCCCACTTAAACCCACGCTAATTTCAAAAAAAAGAAAAGAAAAAAGGGTGATAGGAAAGTGTTGAAATGGGAGCAAGTAGGGGGTAAAACATTAGGAAAAGCAGCTAGGGATGTGCAGGATGGCTGTAGGAAAGGACCATAGCTCTACATTTCGTCTGCAGCAACAGCTGTGAATAATATGTAAAATTTGGAAATTACAGCCTCACCCCCCCCCCTCAGTGAGGGGTATTGGCAACATACATTTGTAGAGTAATTTGAGGGTAGATTGATTTACATCACTGTACATGTGGGGTGAAATGTAGAGCTATGTATGGGGCAATAATGTTTTTGCAGGACAGAGGCCCCTTTTTTTGTTTGTTTTTTAAGGTGAGAGTGGGATGTTGGTGAAGGGCTGTAGGTATGCTTGGGGAGGTAGGTTAGGTCAAATAGGTGGTATTCACTGATAGACAAGACACACAAGATGGCAAACAGGGGCAATATATGACACATGAGGGGGTAAGCACCTTGGACTAGGAGGGTGGTTGGGAATCTGGCTCAGACACTGTACACCATACCCCAGACCTTGTTGAGGGTGATGGACTTCTCTCCATGCCCTCGCCACTGAGGCGGTTCCACCCAAGGGTGGTGCAGGACCAGCGGAAGAGGAAGCTCTGGGTTGGGTCCCAGATGTGCTGGGGCCCGGTGCCATGGCCAGATGAGGCAAGACAGGTGGATCTGCTGAGATCTGCCTTCCTGAATGTGCTATGGTGTTGAGGTTTTTCAAAATGTATTGGTTTGTCATTGGTTTGTCATGATCAAAACATTTCAAAATTAATTAGAGCAGCATGCATGGGTGTTCCAAGTAACCCAGAGCAATACAAGTGAAACAATTGCATAGCAAACAGAGCACATGCATAAATGGAATAACAGTCAGCATTGTAACAACATGCCAGTAACATTCACGGCAACAGGCCACCAACAGTGGTATTTGAACAAGGTATGTTAACATGCAATCAATTAAATATATGAACAATAATAGAACACAAGTCCCAACATTAGGTTTTGAGAACAACATGCCCATACTATATGAATAATTATTGATGCAGATAAGGGGTGGGGGGACAGACAACAAGTCCAGTAACAACTGTTTAGGCTTCTATTTTTCACAACAGTACTGCTCAGTACTCTACAGGTCTGCTTTCACTTTACATCTACCTAGCTTCTGTAGCACATACATACCTGTTAAACTTGTCAACCTGGAATGGTAAAGGGCAAACTGTGACAACTCTGGGTACATGACTAGAGGAGACTCGTACATGTCAGGGTTACATAAATGACAAAGAAGGGGTACCCTGCACTGATGTTGTGTGAGTGTGCTACTGGCATACTTCACCTGGATTCCTATCTGTGTCCGAGGTTATTGGCAGCAGTGACCACTAGCCGTGACAGTGTGACACTTAAGAGACATGTATCAGGAAGACTGCATGGTGTATGTACCTATCCTGCTGTCATTTGCAGGCATGAAGTTGGACAGTGGAACAGTTGCACACAGTGTATTAGTATGCCTTTCATACAGCTACTACAAACATTTCTTTACCTGTAAGACCTGTGGAGAAAATATCTGTTAACACTATTTGACTGTTTTTGCAAATATTCAAGATTTCTTGAGTGTAAATATGCATACATCTTAGTACCACTCCCTGGATTCAAACCATGTCTGGGTGGCAAAAATGAACAACAAAGCTATTTCTCATCACACTGAGCTACTGAGGAACTGCTGTCTCTTGTTTGACTGATTTCTGCTTAATACTCTCTTGGTTAGACAGTCTGACCTTGTAATCCTGAGATTCATGCATGACAGATAGTGTTCTGTGTATTAATCCTTTGAAATAATACAATCCGGAAAGCAAAGGTTAACACAAGGCAATGCTGCAGGGGACATACCATAATACATTACACATTACTATTCAGGGTTCAGATCTTAGTACAGAACATATTTCATGTTTCATTTATAGCTTGTTTTACAGCTCCACAATTTACACTTTTGCATACCAGCTAGTTTTCAGAACAACCTCAGTTAATGCATGCTGTCAAAGTCATATTTACTGTGAAGAACCTGTACACATTCTATTTCTACAACAACATACCAGCTTAAACACAACAGTTTGTGGTATAAATCTTTGAGTAACATGACTCAGAGTTTTATTACTGCATATCCTGTTGATCAATATTAGTCTAACAAACTTTATTCAGTAGACACAGAACACACTATACCTACTAGCAGTAAACAATGTACTCCTTTGTATTTATTGCACTATATACTGCAAGATAGATCTGTACTCACCAGCCTGTCAGTGCAGCCTTGACAGTCTGTCGGCATGGGCCTTCACATTGCTAGCCCTCTCCGCTGCAGCTGTAGGGAAAAAAAACATTATGCATACCTGTCTATCACATACTCAGGCTAGAATTTGGTACAGTTATGGATGAGATACTTACAAACTACTGGAGCATTCCGTGCCTGAGCATCTTGGATCCACTGGGCCAAGAGTGCCCCCTTCCTACACTTTAGGTCAGTATAATGATGCTGTACCTACTCACCAGTTTGAGGGATTCTTCTGGTGCTGGTGAGATCATGTGCCAGATGGTCCCAGGCCTCTGCTTTGTACTGTGAGCCCTGGTACTGGTCTTGCAGCAGTCTGTCATTATGATGTTACACAAGGCATCCAGCCATGACCCTGGATGCCGAAATGCCCCAGCGCTGCACCCGAAAGTGCGCTCCCTGTCCATTGCCAGATATAGTCCCTGCACCGATCAAACTACAACAAATTCTGGCTGTATTCCCGCCTGTGCAGTTTAAATAAAGCCATATTCCTGCCCTTTGCCATCATTGGACCATTTTAAAAATGTTGAGCATAGCTCAGCAATGTGCAGATCCACTAAGCTGAGTTGAGCAGTGCTTAAAGGGGTAAATGTTGAGCAGTGCTTAGCCATGCACAAATCTGCTTACCCGAGTTGACTGCTGCTTAGAATCAACATCTAAGCAATGCTCAAACCAGCTGAGCAGAGCTAAGCACTGCTAGGCATTGCTCAGTTTTCATTTTAAAAATATATTTCAGAATTGCAAATTAATTAGTCATTACTGACTTATTATTAAGTATATATGATTTACTATACATGACATCCCCCTATGTGCTTTCATTACATTACCTTGGGGAGTGACTATACTGTATGGGACACTTGTGTTTACATGGGTGATTTCAGATGTTTTATCCACTGACACATCAAATTTGGACCAGCTATACTACCCTGGTTAACAAATATCACTTACTACTACATCATTTAAAAATAAAAATAGTTTTAACAATGCTTTCCCATGAAAAAAATGAAGGGCCTGTCTTGGTACTCAAACTGTGAACTGCTGCATCCAAAGCCATAACTCTAACCACTACGCTAACTTGTCATTGAGAATTTTAGCTATACATTTATATTTAGCTCCTATGAGATGTTTAAGCAATGCTGAGCAGAGCACCACAATGCGCAGACCCATTCAGCTGCACTTAAACTTAGGTTATTTTTTTGTGTCTTTCGGCTTTCGCCACAGTGGAACTCCGGTCTGCTAATGATTGGCAGTAGATTTTTTACGTGCCGAGTTTGCCAGCCCTGACGCACAACCTCCAACAAAGGTACGCCGATTCATGCATGTCTCCACACAGAAGATGCTCTAGCTGAGAATCGAACGGCACAACGTCTTGCTGTGAGGCGACAACGCTACCGCAGCACCACCACCGCAGTTATAATGGGAAAAAATGTATACAACCACTTTAATTACATATGTTAATACTAGTGCTGATTCAGATCTAATAATCCACTACCTGTCATTCTATCAACTTTCTCTGTCTGTATGTGCAATATCAGGATTGAGGTCACTAAATAATGCATACATTTGAGTTTCAGACTTCTAATCCTTCAGAAAAAAGTATGCAAAAATGAACACTGTTACTCTATCATATTTCTAAGTTTATGAGAGCAGTAGTTAAAACATGTCCCTATTCTACAGTAGGGGTGCGTAACTGCAAAGCCATCAAATATAAGACCAAGACAACAGCAGGGAGGGAGGGTAGGAAACTACTACAGCTACTAGCTGCACTATTTTAGGCAGAAAACACTATAAAAATGTTTAACACAGCAGAAAAACAGCAGTGAGCCACTAAATGAAAGTTTTAAACAGATAGAGGAGAAAAGAGACTTTAGAGAATGCTTTTAACTGCAAACCAATCAGTTATATGATACAGTCCCTGGCAGGAAATCAGAACAAACAAACAAACAAACAGATGATTAGCAAATGGTGAAAATTTCTAGTTAATACCTTTCACACAGTGAAACTAGCTAAAAAAGCTTTACAAATAGTGTAACAGTAAAAACCTTATTTATCAGTCCCTGTAAGGCAGACAGTTTTAGTACAACAGTGCAGATTAGTTTATAGCAATACAATACAGTGAAAGGAATGCAGCAGACAATAAAAAGTGCTATAAATGGCTAGAATAATCAATAACTAGTAAAAATAAGCAAAAGAAAACATGATACGTATTGTTATATATCACAGATCAGAGTTGTGGTAAATGCCCCTCCTCCGCTCATCTCAGTGTGTATAGACAGAAATCCTCTCAATGTTAGGGCTTAAATACCAGAAGATACAACCTGAAACAACTTTTAAAAAAAAGCTCAAAAGAATGAATGAGTGCTTACTCCAAGCCCTAGACAAGCCAACCTCTACCAGCCAGCAGCCAATCAACACAATCCTCTCATGAAGGTAAAGAAAGGCTTCTGCTAATTCAAGATGGCCTGAGACATGTACTCAGAACAAACAACCACTGCAAATAAGACAAACAGGCCAAGAAACAGCAAATCTGAACTGGGACTATACTACAGCTACTAGCTACACTATTTTAGGCAACAAACACTACAAATATATTTATCACAGCAGAAAAACAGAAGTAAGCCACTAAATGAAAGTTTTAAACAGATAAAGGAGCAAGGAGACTCTAGAGAATGTTTTTAACTGCAAACAAATCAGTTATATGATACACTCCTTGGCAGGAAATCAGAACAAACATATGATTAACAAATGGTGAGAATTTCCAGTTAATACCGTTCACACAGTGAAACTAGCTAAAAAAGCTTTACAAACAGGGTGACAGTAAAAACCTTATTTATCAGGCCCTGTAAGGCAGATAATTTTAGTACAAATGTACAGATTAGTTTATAGCAATATAATACAGTGAAAAGTATGCATCAGACAATAAAAGTGCTATAAATGGCTAGAATAATCAATAACTAGTAAAAATAAGCAAAAAAAAAAAAAACAGGATATTTATTGTTATATATCACAGATCAGAGTTGTAGTCAATGACTCTCCTCTGCTCAGCTCAGTGTGTATAGACAGAAATCATTTCAAAGTTAGTGCTTAAATACCAGAAGATACAACCTGAAAAAAATTAAAAAAAAAGCTGAAAACAACCAGTGAGGGCTTACTCCAAGCCCTAGACAAGCCAAACTCTGCCAGCCAGCAGCCAATCAACACAATCCTCTCATGAAGGTAAAGAAAGGCTTCTGCTAATTCAAGATGGCCTGAGACATGTGCTCAAAACAAACAAGCACTGTAAACAAACAAACAGGCCCAGAAACAGCAAATCTGAACTGGGACTATACTGCAGCTACTAGTTACACTATTTTAGGCAGAAAACACTACATAAATGCTTATCACAGCAGAAAAACAGCAGTGAGCTATTAATTGAAAGTTTTAAGCAGATAAAGGAGCAAGGAGACTCTAGAAAATACTTTTAACTGCAAACAAATTAGTTATATGATACACTCCTTGGCAGGAAATCAGAATAAACAGATGATTAACAAATGGTAAAAATTTCCAGTTAATACCTTTCACACAGTGAAACTAGCTAAAAAAGCTTTACAGTGTGACAGTAAAAACCTTATTTATCAGGCCCTGTAAGGTAGACAATTTTAGTACAACCATGCAGATTAGTTTATAGCAATAAAATACAGTTAAACGTATGCAGCAGACAATAAAAAGTGCTATAAATGGCTAGAATAATAACAAGTAAAAATAAACAAAACAACAGGCCTTTGATACCATTCCACACTCAGGAATTATTGATAAGCTCAGTAAACTAGGCATCAACCCCTATATTGTTAGGTGGCTTGCTCACAGATAGAAACCACAGTGTGAAAGTAACAGATTCCAAGTCAGACTATTGACCAATCACGAGTGGAGTCCCACAGGGATCAGTCTTGGGTCCTCTCCTGTTTGGCATCTACTTCTCAGAAGTCCAGGCCAACACGTAGAGACTCTGGCTGACCAAATTCACAGACGACTGCAAGCTGGGAGCCATTATTAACTCCCCATGTGATGCAGACATCCTACAGAATGGCCTCACTGAGACCACTGCCAAAAAATGTGTCATCATCCCCTTTGGGAAAAACTCAGTTCCCACTAATTACCACATCAGTGGGAGCCCACTGAACACTGAAGGTGTTATAAGAGATCTGGAGACACAGGTTGACAGCAACCTCTCCTTCGACCACCATATCGTCACTGTGGTCAGAAAGTCCTTCTATGTGGCACATCTCATTACCAAGGATTTTGCATCCAGGAAGAAACAGGTCATCATTTCTCTCTACTCTTTGCTCATTAGACCAGTCATAGAGTATAATGCCCCATTTGGCATGTACCTCACTAGCCACCTGCAACAGCTGGAGAGGCCATAAAAGTACCTCATGAAGAAGATTCTAGGCCTTAAACACGTCCTACATGGACAGACTCAAAAAAACTTCAGCTATTCTCTGTCTCATATCATCTACTAAGACGTGATCTCTGCTTGACGTACAAAGCCATGTCTGACCCAGCTCTGTTAGAAATGCTACATACAAAGAAATCCCAATTCCTCCACACTACATGCTCCAGAGACCTCAACCTCATTACCACAATCAACAGAACATGCTGGAGGGACAGGTTCATAACCAGAGACTGTCCATGCTCTGGAATAGACTTCCTATACAAGTCAAGCAGAGCACCTCACTAACCCTCTTCAAGAGAAATCTTGATGAGTGGATGGGAAATAGAAAGTTCACCCTGGGGACCACTCCAGTGACTCTACTTGATAGAGACACTGAGAGCTAACAATGGGTAGCACAATGCCAAGGCACTTCTATGGGCTAGGCTTGTAAAGGCCCCAGGGCCATTAGCCTAGTGCACACCTATGAAACTTTGTCCCCCCATTTTGTTGGCTTTGTCCTGATTTTGGGCACTAAGAGGTTGACAGGTATGGCTGTGTGTCCGAGGACACAATTGTACTGTGAAGTGCCATATGGTACTTTTGACAATGCAGGGGGTGTGTGACAGTTCATGTTACACACCCCCTGCTTTGCTTCCCATTCACACTCCAGCTTTCAGTGTCCACAGACACTGAAAGCATTGTGAAGTAGTGCCGTACGGCATTTTCACAATGCAGAGGGTGTGTGACAGTACCTGCATTTATTTCAAATTCTGCTAACTATTTCAGTCCATGGACACTGTTTTCCTGTTATTAGTTGCTTTCAGTGTCCACAGACACTGAAAGCACTTAAAAAGTGCCATACGGCACTTTGAGAGTGCAGGGGGAATGTTAGATCTCTGAGTACTACTGCAGCATGTCCCCTGCACTCATTCAGTGTTTGTGTCCGCAGATCTATTCTCAGTAGAGAGCCTTCATTAATATGAAAGGTGCACTCCTGAGAAGGCTATGCGAACACGAACACCATTCACTCCGTGTAGGAATAACACTATTCCTACACAGACTTTATTGAATCATGGGGTTTGTCTTTATTACACCTTTGAGGAGTCCTGCCAAACTCATTGCCTTTGGAAGCCATGGCTGCTCACAGGATCACATTTCGAAGAACTATGGTAGCCCTCTCTCTGTCACACCTTCTGCTTTTTTGGCACGTAATGCACAACATAGGGAATCTTGTTACTGTGACCAATCAAGGTGCCATCATTGCCTAGTGCACTAACTGCCAGCATGGTATGGTGGTTTTAGGCTGCGAACACTGGCAGGGAAAGGTGTATATAAGGTACATGTTGCCTAACTGTGACAGTAGTTTTGTTCTTTAGTGACTCCACATAATGATAATAATAATAATAATAATAATAATAATAATAATAATAACATAGTAAACTAGATTTTACCATGTACTTCAGAGTCAATTATACACCTGCACATACTCAATGTACTTTGGAGGTACTCATGTAAAGGATCCTCTTAACACCGCTAAAGGCCATTCAAGAATACTCATCAGCTACTGTCAAAGCAATGTAAGTGTCACCCTGAAAGCTTTGAATGTATGCAATATATAAACTCCCTCAGTCTCAATGGATCTGTTCATGCTACAAAAAACTGCAGTTCAGCAATTCTCTAAGTGTGTGGAAAGTGAGAAAATCAATTAGTTTAATGAAAGCTACTTGTAAGTGTCTACCCTGAAACCTGAAAATGTCTACTACCATGTCATTAAATGATTGGTCATAAAATGTACTAGGAATGTAGTAAATTTAAAAAAAAATGTGTCTGTGTGTGAGTATGTGTTTGTGTTGTAACTTAGAGGTACAGTTATGCAGATACAAGGGGGGGGGGGGGTTCTGTTCTTCAGTTGGCTGCTTTGCCATGGAAGGATACATGTTTCTGTGCAGTGGGGCAATGCAGTGCACTGCATGTAGTATTCTGATTCAGTGTACTTGTGTAATGCAACTGCTACTGTATAGTATAGTGAGCACAGAGATCTGCCATGTCTATTGTTATTTGGTTCTGAGACCACGTACCATGTACAGGCTGCTAACTGCTTGAAAGCCTATGCATTCTGTATCACCAGATGATGTTTTGGTTGGGACTGTCTTGTGGATGTGTTAGTGTCTGACACACCATCGGCAGAGTGCATTAGAGGAAAGCAATGTGACATGAAGATGTGTGCATGTGTGTGTTTGTGTATGTAAGAGAGAAGAGACACTTAGTGGAGTACAGATTGCTAACATAGACCTTTTACAGAAACTGTAAATGGTGTGCATTCAGCAGCAGTGCATAAGTACACCTAGCAGATGTGAATATAAATATATATATATATATATATATATATATATATATATATATATATATATATATAATCTGTGTAACTGCATAACACATGCTGCAGCAGGAAAACACATGTACCTGTTAGCTAGAGACTCATCTGCAGTGCCCAGATGTATTTATGGCCTGTTACAGGGTCCAGTATGTATGCCATTCAGCTATAACTGAGTACAGCCATGCCTCGACCTGTATACTGTCATACCTATGGTCTGTGTGTGGTCACTGAGTTATAGGTGTAACATTGATGTTAATCAACCATGGAATACTTTCAGAAATCATTACATGGTTTTTCCAAGAGCACTATGCAATTCAAATCTGTTATTTTGGAGGGGGACTGCCACATTGCAGGTCGGACACAAAACCTGCTCATGGGTATCCAATATTTGTGCAATAGTAACTGCATAGATGGAGCAAGGCTGCATACCTTGTGCCACACAGACACCCTACAATTTATATCAATGTAGATGTATGTGAGGTAGTGATGAGAATATTCTCACATACTTTTTCTTTTTCATTCTTTTTCCTTCCATGGAAGAATCCCCCAACAAGAACATAAACACAAGTTCTCTCATGCATTTTGCTGTAGGCAATTTGTCTCCACAGTAGACAGATGATCAGTCACAGTAAATCTTGCCAGCCATTTCATAACTGTGCCCAGTGTGATATGGTTAAAGACATCACTGCCGATGGTGGCAAGGGCAGGAATTGTGAGCAAGTGAGATGCCAGGCCACTGACACACCAAATGCTGCAAAAGCTCATGCTGCCTGCCTAGCAAAGGAAAATAGAGAAATTGGAAGCAGCCTGCTGGCCAAGCCACCTTTAACAGAGATGAAGGAGTTCCTTACCTATCTGCATGCGGTTTCCTGACACTTCTAGGTTCCAAGGTGGAGTTCTAGATCAGGGTGGTGAGTTAGCTCAGCCACTCAGAATATCAGTTGCAGATCCCCCAGGAAGGTATGTCTTAGCATGCTCAAATATCTGCATACCATGTCAATGTGTGGTCTGAAGTAATTTAAAAGTGCTACCACATCTTTTCACAAGAGCATCAAGAATTCTGATGCAGAGACCACTAGCACAAAACATGTTACCTAGTCTTCTGCCATACCTCTGTATTACATACTATTCATTCACTGGGATTCAGGAAATAGCAATGGGATGTTCGTGCAGGTAATTTGTTTTAATGTTTTTACAGGTGAAGTGTTATCTCCACTGTGGATATACTGCTGCCTCGTGTCAGAGACGTGTCAGGCTGTGTGGATGATTGTAGTCAGACTTTGGCACTGGTACAGACAGGTCATGGTGTCAGTGCTAGACGTGGGCAATGCAGAGACCACATTCCCACCCCAATCCTGCAGATATAGTTTCTCTGCTCATATCCCACCACAGAAACACAGGAAGACACACAAAGACAGAATGTCACAGATGGATCTATCCAGGTAGGGGTATTTCCCTGTGGTGCTTCCTCCATTGCCAGAAACTGCATTGAGCAAGTGGAAAACAGGGGTGAATGTCATATCAGTGGCAAACCTCTCAACCTCTTAGAGCAATAAATCTGGACAACACCATGGGACAGAGGCCCAAAAATAGGGACAATTTTTAAATATTGATCCTACAAACTTAGAAAGTAGACAGAATAACACGTTTTGCATTAACGTGAATTTTTTGAAGGGTATAAAGTCTGAAACTCAAACATCTGTCATTATTTTCTAACTTCAGTTGTTAGTGATTTGCTACTAATTTGCAAGAAAATACCACAATATCATGAAAAATGGACCAAAAATATGAGGCAAAATTCTGTACAGTTGAGAGTTATGACCAGTGGTCATGCATGCCATGGGTACAGCCCATCACCTCAACTAGCTGTCTCAATGACCATGACCCAGTGTATGTGTAAGACCATAATACAGTGTCAGGCTAATACCATAGTCCTTGCTGAGTTCATTTGAGTGACATTATATAGGATAGGTAGCTTTTGAACCAAATAAGGGTGGGCTGAGAGAGACCTAATGAGGACATTTGAAGTAAGAAGTTTGCTGTGACAAAATGTGTCAAAGGCTTTAGATAAGTCTAGAAACAAGGAGGAGACTAGTTTGCCATTATCTCTAGCTTTATTGACAGTATGTATATAGGTTAGAAGTACATTGTTAGTGCAATGGGAAGGATGGAACCCATGCTGTGTGGGGGAATAAGAGTTCTTCCTGCAGGAGACAGTTTATCAATTGTTTCTGAATACATTTTGTCAAGTATTTTGGAAAGGGAGATAAGATTGCTATAGCTCTAAAGTTTGTGCAGGGGAATAATGTGTGACGTTTTCCAGAGGGAGGGAATGTGGGATTCCTGGACTGACCCGTTTATAAGGATTGAGAGAGGGTAGGCAATGCTACATTAGCTGCTATTTTAAGGTACTCACTTGGAAGGTCATCAGCTGAAGAAGAAGAGCATGATTTGAGTTTAAGAGTGAAGGTTTAAGTGGAGGTGATATGTGGGTAGTGTTAAGATTAGACAGTGGAAAATCCCTGGTTAGAGATGCTATACTAGCTATGAAATAAGAATTGAATTGTATTGCGGTTTCGAGTGATGAGTTATTGGGAAAGGCGTTAGGGTTGAATTTATGGCCAGGATGCAAGATTTCTTTAATGGCTGTCCAGAATTTTGTAGGGTTGTGTTTACTGTTATTCTGAAGACAATTATACTATAGTTTTTTGTCATCTTTAATCTGCTTTTTAGTACGATTGTGAAGCATTCTGAAGTTTTCAAGATATTTGGATAGTCAAATCACATTATTTGTGTTTGGTCTCTTCCTTCTAGGAAGTACAAGGCTATTTAGGATATTCAGGAAAATTGTACTGAATTAATTTTTGCCATCATCTAAGGGGAGGATTTTTAGAAAGTTCCAGTTAATAGATGATAGGGGAATAATGAACATTTCTGGGTTAAACTTGGAAAGGTTGTATGCTGTTTTTAATAAATACGCTATATAAGTGAATGTGTGAGATGTCTGATTGTTTAGTTTGGGCGAGGATCACTGAATCAGTCATACATTATACCTAAAGTGGTGTATTTCCTGGGTTCTGAGACTGGGATCCAGTCTAATAGAGAATTTGATGTCCTGCTATAATGTTGGGTTATTAATTAGTTGTGGGAAAATAAATAAATTCACACTAGCTGTAGGGGAGTTAAGAGTTTATATCTAACCAATTGACATTGACATCACCCAGTAGTCTTATTTCTTGTGGAATTGATATCTAATGTAGGATATCTTCCAGTATAGCTGTATTCTCACCAGGAGGGATGTAAAAAACAGTAATACATACTTGTTTATAATCGTTTAATTTCTAGAATGTAATAAAAAGCTCTGCTGAATTTAATTTTGGTATTGGTATGTTATAAGGATGTGGTACCTATTGGGAAATATTAAAGCAATGCTATCACCTTTCCTCTTTATACTGTCATTACAGATGATGTTATAGCCAGGAGGTGTAATGTTGGTGTCATTTATGCTGGTTTAAGCCAAGTTTCAGTTACAGTGAGAATATCAAGCTAATTTTGGGTAATCCAGGCATGTAGTTCAGCAATATTATTTCCTATGCTTCTAACATTTTTGACAGCTAAAGTCATACTGCAGGACACCCCTAGATAAATCCAAACAGTGAAAGCAGGTCTTCAGCAGGACTAACATACATTTGAAGAAGACCCAGGTCTGTGACAACATATAGTTATAACAATTCGTTGCCATGGTCTGGGAGTTTCTGATAGGTGTCATGAGCCATGGCTTCAGGACATATCCAGCATTGTCAATAAGATATCCATGGGTAGAATAATCCCACAAAACCTGCTGGAATCGGTCACTGTGTGCCAAATGTGAAGGTCATGTACACTGTCTGGGTGGCCTGTAGACAAACGGTATAGTATACCCTGTGCATTACAGACCATCTGACAGTTGATAGAGTGGAAACACTTGAGGCCCCTGTTGCCTCTGTGGGACCTTTTTAATGTGTGTGCAATCTATGGCACCTTGTACCTCATGAAAATGGACTATGTCACAAAAGTCATCATTGTTTTGGATTTATCATCTCTATTATGTGAAAATCACATATATTCTCACATGCTGAAATATGTGCAGTATCCTTGAGTAGATGCATGGGATATACCACTGTGTCCACCACTGGTTGCTGAAAAGGTCACATAGAATTAATATAACAAGACATTAATACATAAATAACTACTTAGTATATAAATAATCCTAATATTGCACACAAATTAAACTCACCGTCACATTTATTATAATGTGATCTCTTTGTTTGTTTGAGTATTGCACAGTGCTGAGGTAAGACATTGCATTAAAGACTTACATTGAGTATTGCCCAGAATGAGACATTCATGAGTATTCAACTGTGACTGAGTTACAGACTAGCATTAGATATTGCGCTATATAATACATTTCTATGGCCTTACTACTGCCCCTGGTGACCAGTGAATTGGCTCGACTTACTGAGTATTGCACTAGTATCAAATTGAGACAAGCAGTCAAGTTATTGCACAATTTGAGACGGCCTTCCAAATTGGAGTAATGGCCCAGATCATACCTCTTAACCTCTTAGAGCAAGAAATCTGGAAAAAGCCATAAATAAAAGTGGGACAAAGGCTCAAACATATGGAATTTTTTTTTTAATATAGTTCTTACAAACTTAGAAAGTTGATAGAATAACAGGTTTTGCATTAACATGAATTTTCTGAAGGGTATGAAGTCTGAAACTCAAATGTCTGTCATTATTTTCAGGAAACCTCAATTTTATGAAAAATGGTGGTGAGAGCAAAAATGTAAGAAGTATATATAAATAAAACAAAACAGAATAATAGGTTGAAGGTGCAAACACTGTCTTCTTTAACAGATAAAAATAAAACAAAGATAAGCACTTTCGAACTTAACCACAATACTTCATCAGATCTAAATAAAAATACAATAAATCTCCTTTATATGGCTTAGTGATACAGGTCATGTGACTTCAATAAGGGTTTAACAGGAATGTTTTAACCCTTTCCCTCTGGTTTCCTGTAAGATAGTCATCCATTTTATTTCAAGGCATTCTATACGTGTTCTTATATCACCTCCCCTGCAGCCAGTGTGATAAATTTCCAAAACCATAAACTGAAAATGAGGATTATTACCTACTAAACTAACATGCTTAGATAGTGTATTTTTATTATCTTGCTTATTAATTCTATATAAGTGTTCTCTAATGCGATCTCTTAAGCAGCAGTTAGTTTTTCCAACATAAAACATTTTGCACAACTCACAAGAAGTTAAATATACTATATTACAAGTACCACAGTCAGCATAAAAATTAATTTCAAAAGCACGTTCTATATCAGGATGTATAAAAATATCATCACTGCAAATATAATTACACATATTACAATGATGAGAAATAATTGTACCTTTTTATTTGTATATGACTTCACTTTTGAACCAGAACATGTTAGGGGTTTATAACAAAGCATTCTCTTAATGGAATTATGATTTTTAAAAGTAAAAGAGGGTCATTCACCCAACAATTCTCTGCATTTTTCATTATATAGTAGAATTCCCCAATGTTTTTAATAATCTCACATATCGAACTTGTGTCATTCGAGTAAGTAACACACATTCTGAGTCATTGTGATGGATTATTGTCCACATTATACTCATAGTTACC
Organism: Protopterus annectens; assembly: GCF_019279795.1. NCBI lineage: Eukaryota > Metazoa > Chordata > Ceratodontiformes > Protopteridae > Protopterus > Protopterus annectens. Next base: position 38,567,027 of record NC_056730.1, read on the forward strand.
TATATTACCAGAAAATGGTCTGGTGCATGTATCCCTAAAAGATATAGCTTCATTTTGTGCCTAAGACATCTCATTTGCTTCATAGCCCCTTTTACTTAAGTTCTCTGCCATTAGATCAAAAGATGTGTACATATCACTGTCTCCAGTGTGTAATCTAGCTGACCTAAAGAACTGACTCTTCAAGACATTATGTTTAACATATCTGGGATGCATGCTCTTTGACTGTATTAAATTATTAGTCTTACGTGGGTTTATTATACATTCTGGTGTCTAAACCTTCAAGGGTTTTTATCACACTAACATCCAAGAGGGAAATCTGTTCACGAGTGTTCAAATGTGAAATGAAGGAACTCTGTTGTACTATTCAAATAATGTATAAACTCACAGAGTGTATCATAAGTATTACCCCACACAAAAAACACATCATCCACAAAGCGACCATAATGCAAAATAAATCTGGATAAAATATTGTCAGTGTTAAACACATATTGAGATTCCCACTCAGCCATTACCATGTTGGCATAATTGTTTGCACATAATGTGCCCATGGCAATGCATGTGCGTTGTAAATAAAATTCTTCTGAAAAAACAAACACATTATGTTCTAGAATAATATCCAGCAGTGTACATATCAGATAAATTTTGTTGTTATCAGAGGTGGAATGTTGACTCAAAAATAGTCTCACATAATCTACCCCTGTGTTGTTGGGAATGCAGGTAAAACGTGATATCACATCTATTGTTACTAATATAACATCATTAACAAAGTGATTAACAGACCATTCACTTAGCCTGCCTAAAACGTGTTTAGTATCCTTAAAAATATTGTCAACATTAATAACACTGGATGAAGTTGTTTCTCAACGAATACAGAAAGGGGCTCAGTAGCCCATCCTTTACCTGATACTGTCAGTCGCAGTGGTGGATCAGTGGAATTTTTATAAATTTTGGGAAGGCCATACATTTGTGGTATAACAGGGTGTTCCACTAGGAAATATTCATAGAGTTGTCTGTCAATATCACCTTCCATCAACAGATTCTCAATATAAGAATGTGTCTTACCAATCAGCCCTAATGCCTGTAGTTTAGTATACCTTAGATAGGTATCACAGGCTCCCTACATATTATGCATAGTCTCTAAATATTGCATAGAATTCAGAACCACAATTCCTCCTCCTTTATCAGCTGATCGAAAACAAATATTACATGCTGTCAGTTCAAATAAAGCAGAGAATTCTGAACGATTAAGATTTTTAAAACCAAAATGCCTTTTAGTTCCAAAATACTCATCAGTATCATCCTCACATAATTTAAAGAATTATTAGATTATTAGAACTATTAAGTAACACTGTGGGAATGTAAACAAGCCCCATAGATGTTTTAGTTCCAATTTTATGTAACACATTAGATATTAAGTCCTTGGAGATAAGTGAACACTGAGTGTTATCAGTAGGTAACAGTCTGAGTTGATTGAGTGCTATTTGCATTAAGCTTTCACAGCAGCAGATACAGTATCTGAACACTAGAGATGAAATTCAACAGCATCTCTTTAGGGTTGTTAACTAGGTTACCCTTAGACAATTTTAATTTTCACCTACAGTAAAGTCAAAACCTCTTGACATAGCCACTGAACTCCAGTCAGCTGATACTTTTTTCTGCTGTACTCACCTCTCTTGCTCTTTCCCGCTCCGTTCGCCCTGCGGGCTCACTCCGCTACCCTACCCTGCCCCCAATTCCTACCCACCCTCAGTGCTCCTACACTTACAGTCCTCATAATCACACCCCCACCAACAACAGCCTATCACCATCAATCAATTAGGAAATCCACTCCCACTTACATAGCATACCGATCCACTTACAACCTTCCCCTCTCCCTTCACCCAGACAAATCATGCAGGCCATACTATCACTACTACTACTAACTCTCACTACCCTAGCCTATACCACATCTATGCACACCATACTACCACCAAACAGTACCTTTCACACAACACATACCTATACACACATATGGACAGAAAAGAACATTGCAATCTGCTCCACATTATTCAAAAACTGCTCACTATTTCTTATACACAAGACACACACTAAAATACCTCTCAATAAACAAAAAGCATCTAGAGTACACACTGACCTATCCCACGCTATAAAACTCAAAATATTCCTCAAAAAATGGCTACAAATCGTAGGAGACCTACACCCCAACCCAGATCCACTCAACAAACTTCTTTTACACAAACAAAAATCAGAACTTGTTTTTATTAACCTAAACTCAAGAAGTATATCCAACAAACTACATGACCTACATTCACTTATAGCTCACTACTCCCCAGATATACTATCTATTACCGAGACTTGGCTAAAACCCAACACCCAAAATGATTACATTTTCCCCCCAGGGTATAGTATCCTAAGGCAAGACAGACTTTCCAAAAAGGGAGGTGGAGTTGCAATTCTATTTAAAAACACACTTAACCTCCAGCCTCTAAACACCCCATTTCCCACATTTCAGAATGCAGAAACATTAGGCTCTTTTATATCCCTTAAAAACAAAAAAAGAATCAACATACTCTGCAGTTACATTCCCCAAGGTAATAACACACCTATAAGAGAAGAAATACTACAATGGGCTACAACCAACCTGCCCCAAGAAACTGTCATGCTAGGCAACCTAAACCTAGACTGGCTTACATGTAACTCCAACAATCCCTCAAACCATATTAACTTATTTGGCTTCTCACAATTAATTCAAGAGCCCACCAGAATCAACAACAAAACCAAAAAACAATCCATTCTCGACTGGACTTTAGTTAATTTCCCCAAAGAAAATTATCATGTGGGCTGCCTACTTGATGAACTAAGTAACCACTGCCCCACATTCCTATTTCATAAACAGGTAAAGATACCCAAACCCATACTATATAAGGAAATTAGAGATGAACACAAGGTTAATCCACAAATTCTCAATAGAATACTACAACAATGTAACTGGCACCCGCTACAGACTCTAGCATTAGACCAGGCAGTCGACTTTTTCAATAGTACTTTTATAAATGTTATAAATACAATAGCCCCCATTAAGAAATGTATAACCAAATTTAACTATGCACCTTGGCTAAATAGGACCACAAAAGCCAGGGACAATGCTTGGAATAATTGGAAAAAGAACAATACTGGCCAAAATGGACAAATTTATCAACAACTTTGAAATCAGGCCAAAAAACAAATAAAAATGGATAAACAAAACTACTTCCTTAATGTCCAAAACAAACATTCCAAAAACCCACAAAAATTCTGGCAAGCTATTAATTCCCTTCTAAAACCTGGCAAAACTACCACCCCAGCCCCAAACACCAAGACTAACAATGACAGCATAGCTTCTCAATTTAATCACCACTTCACAGAATCTATTCTCACATTATCTACCCAACTATCTAACAATAATCCTACACTCACGCCAACGACATATAACAAAGATTTACCCACCTTTACACTCTCACCTGTACCAACCTCCATGGTAAAAAAAACTGCTATTAAAACTAAAACCTACCACCCTCACAGCAGATGGTTTACCCACTAATTTCATAAAATTAGCTGCAGAGTCCCTGGCTTACCCTGTCTCAGTTCTTATTAACCACTCCATACAAGAAGCTCAGATCCCCAAATTGTGGAAAGTGTCATACATTATTTCTCTACACAAAGGTGGCAACTCCTATGAGCTATCAAACTACTGCCCCATTGCTATCCTATCCCCCCTTTTCAAGCTCCTAGAGAAATGTATTCACATACAAGTGATGCACTTCTTAATCTCCCACAATGTTCTCTCCTCTACACAGCATGGCTTCCACCCAAATCATAGTACAACTACTGCTCTTCTGTCCTTCACCAATCAGATTAACCAACTTAGAAAGAAAAATCACTTCGTATCAGCCATATTCCTAGGTCTATCTAAGGCATTACTTCTAGACACTCTAACTACAATGTCCTTTGCCCCCTCCACTACTTCCTGGTTCAAAAACTATCTCTTTGATAGACAATAGGCAGTCAAATGGCAGGGTGTACTATCACCTTTACTACCAACTACTATCGGCATTCCACAAAGATCAATACTAGGTCCTCTACTATTTACAATTTTCACCAATAAACTACATACCTCCACCCTGCATGCATCACTCACACAGTACGCAGATGACTCCACCTTAATCTGCTCAGCACCATCTATAGCCACCCTTCAAAACCTTACCCAATAATCCTTCTGTTCCATCGAGAAATGGATTACTGATATCCAACTTATTCTAAACCCCAAAAAGACAAAATTACTTCTCTTTACCCCCAATAAATCCAGGACCATAACTACATCCTTCACTATCACCTCCAAAAATGGCACAACAATCTCTCCCTCACCCCATATTAAGCTCCTCAGTGTAATAATAGATAAGGATCTTCACTTTGATGTCCATCTCACTCAAACCATTAAAAAGGTACATAAAAAGCTAGGAACTCTATACAAACACAAACAGTTCCTATCAGATCAAGCACAAATCACCCTAGCCCAAACACACCTACTGTCTACCCTATTGTATGCTTCCCCAATACTAACCCACATCAGAAAAACAGACATGGACAAACTGGGCTCATGTTACAACAAAATAGCAAAATTTGCAAATAACTCCACATTTAGAAGCCATCACTGTCTTGCCCTAAAAGAGCTACAGTGGTTAGAACTCCCACAATTAATTAGTTACCACCAACTATTCCACACCTACAACATACTAAAAAATCCCCACAAAGCCCCAGCCTTAAATCAACTACTAAACCAATACATAGCAAACTGTCCCCTGCGGTCATCCAACAAATCCCTACTCTATGTATCTAAACCTAACAATACTGCAGGAAAAGCTCTTTTCTCTTATTCCATCACCAAGCAATGGAACAGCCTCCCTCAGAATATCACCTCAGCTCCATCTATATCGCTATACAAAAAAATTACTCAAGTCACACCGCGCACAGTTCTGGCTATGTCCTTGCATCACTTAGATGCACCCCCCTACACACTCTTACTACCCCATATTCTCACTCTTTACTATCCTTACAACACTGTACTAAAATACTCCCATGAGGAGCTTCTACACAAACCATTATGTTTTGTATTTATATATTATCTCTTGTGAGATAGATCTTTCACTGCATAAGCAAATAGGGAGTATTTCTCTCCCAAATACTCCTATCCAATGTTAACTATGTGTAAACTATGACTGCATAAGCTTGCATAGAACAAACTATTGTATATATACATTTTTTATTGCATTGTATTATATATCCTTTGTTTATATATAATTGTGATTGTTTATATATATCTACCACTGTACTTGTTTTATGTGGAGCTTTTCTCCCCGGGCCTCCGCTGTGAATGGAGCTTGCTCCAGTCAGACATTCCCAGTTAACAAATGTAAAATAAATAACATAAAAAAATAAAATAAAATAATAGAGATGTAATTAAATTACTTTTCTTTGAGGTAAGATTAACGTATTTAAAGAAATTGTTTCTTGTTTGAGATGGAAGAAGATAGTTTAACTTCAAAGGTGTGTTTTTTCCAATCTTAGTAATGCAAAACATGCACGGTATGTATTTCAGTCAATTAAGCACAACATGTCCTGCTGGACAGTTGAACTTTCTCTCAACACAGGCTTGTTAAGCACTTCCTAAATGGGAGGTGTGTCATCTTCATTCACCTTAGAAGTATGATTCTCCTCCTTCCTGGTACTTGAAATTCATATTTGAAAGGATTTAGTGACTGTGCGTAAAGCCAGGTGGCTCACAAACATGAAGTTAATCCCTTGGAAGCTTTGATTCTTAGTGGTAATTAGTTCAGTCTAATGGAACTGAAGCTGCAGGACCTTATTTGTTTGGTCATTCACAAGGGAATGGGTGCTCCTAAAGACTTCCTTCTGAAAGTGATTTCTAAGCTTTCTCTTTACAATTCCATCTGTCTCATTGAGTTTTTTTCTCATCTAATCTCAAAAAATGTAATGGTGAGAAGGCCTTTCATACCTTAGATGGTGACCATAATAGAAGTCAGAAATTAAAAAATATATATATAAATAAATCACGGATTCATGACTGAAACTGAAAATTGTAGTTCACTATTTCTGTAAAAACAATACTGTACTGGAAGTTTTTATTACACAGTAGATCAACAGCATCAAATATATTTAAGGAAATTATTGTGTTTTCTTAAATATATAGTTAATAAGTAGTTAAATTAAATCTGGCCTTAAGACAATAAAATCTTTATTAGCACAAGAAAGCAAGCTTATCCCAGCAAGAGTTGATTTAAAAACATTACACAGTTCTACAATGTATAGAACTGAACAGAGCAAAATTATTAATTTGCAATGAAATGGCTTGGTACAGTATTCTGGTAGTTAGAATTGCTGTGTTATATAACTTGGTTCAAAGATTCAGTTCCCTGCTCAAGTGCCTTCTGTGTAGGTCTCCTTTTGCTGCCTGAACTTTCACCGGTGTCACAAGTTTCCTGCCACATCCAAGAATTAAGATGATATGTAAATTGGTGATCTTTTTGTCGTTATATGTGTATGTGTGTGTGTGTGTGTGTGTGTGTGTGTATGTGTGTGTGTGTGTGTGTGTGTGTGTGTGTGTGTGTGTGTATCTTGGCTCCAGTAATCCTAATGCTTAACTTATTTTTCACTTTATTCTGGAGAAGTTCAAGCTCCCCATAACTTTGAATAAGATAAAGTGAGAATTAGAAAATGAAATATATATATATATATATATATATATATATATATATATATATATATACACACATATATATATATATATATATATATAAAAACCTTTGAACCAAGTTATATAATACAGCATTTCTTCTTTCAACTGAGTAAATCAAGGATCTAGAACTGATCACATACAATGCACACACACACACACACACACACACACACACACACACACACACATATATATATATATATATATGTGCTGTGTGTGTGTATGTGTGTGTATGTATATATATATATATATATATTTTTTTTTTTTTTTTTTTTTTACTTTTTTTTTAAGTAGCTCACTTGCCTTAGTGTGCAGTGACTTCAGAGTTCAGGGGGATGCCCTTTGTAAAATAATTACAGTACCATTTACATTCCAGATGCAATGGTTTGCAATTTTATTGCAATTGCTGTAGTCTGGTTTACCAGATTCATTCAGCTGTAGCTATTTTTACAGCTGGAGCATTTTCATTGTGATTGCTGGCTACTTCATTTTGTACTCATTTTACATTTCATAACTCGGCGTTATAAGGATAGGTTCTGATATTTACTTAAAGAAAAGTCAAAAGTTTGCAGAAATAGCATTTAGGGTTTTAAGTTTTAAACATGATTGGTTATGAATTTTGACTCCAATTTTATTTGCTTTGATGTTATTCCACCCCCCCCCCCCCCAATGAATGTGCATAATCTACGTAGGCTTTATATCAAAGGGTATTATAACCTCAGGAAAACAAATCTGCTGAATATCTCATTTGTTACAAATAAAGACTGGCTGCAGTTAAGCAAACATCCACATGGATTGCTATTTACATTGAGTGTTGTCACCAGGTGACCAGGCATCCATTGGCCACGGCATTCAGGCATGGCTCAGCTAGATAAGTTTGGTATTACAAATGAGCCCACTGCCACTTGGTCACTGGTTCTCACTTTGCCAAGCATCACTGCTGAGTCTGCAGTTCTGGAGTTGTGCCTTCTTTGACACAAATGTGCTGCAGGATTCATCATTCTGATAATTTCTTCTTTGGCCTCTCTGCTTCCTTCCTCCTAAGATATAATTTAATGCTGTTTAGGATTGAAAACAGCCACTGAAAGCAGGATACCACATATATGTAAGTGTTCACCACATAAACTGACCTTTAAGCTGACTCTCTTCTTTGAATTTTTTGGCCTTTGTCTCCCTTTTGTTGAATTACACATCCACCCACTTTGGATGTCATTAAATTTCCTAAGTATTAAAAGTTTATAACTTTATACCTTAGTATAATATCCTTTTACTACAAGTACACTTTGCTCATATTCCATGGAAGAGCATTGTAAAGGGCCAGTCTCAGTGCACTGCACAATTATGGTAGTGAGGCTATAGTGCACGTAGTCAGACAGAACCAATACCTCAAGCTAGTGAGCTGGAAAGCTGTGAAGAAAAATCCACCTGCTGTCGAGGGTCTTCTCAAAAACCAGCTGATAAACTGAATAATCTCATGCATTGTTTTTGTGCCACGTTTTATCACACTGCAATTCATTTATGTTTTCTTCTTTCAAATGAAATTTCAAGAAAGGGTAAATGAAAGATCTGGAACTTGATTGCAAACAAAATCACACTATTAATGTACATTTCATAGTAGAAAAAACAGCAACCAGAACAGCTTGTTTTTTGTGCAATTTTAAGTAAAACAGCAATCATAAAATTTGGTGTTTTAACTTGAAATAATACAGTATCAAAAGTCTGAAGACACTATTAGCCAGTTATTTTATAAACATATCTTTAAATAAACAATGCTCTTAAAGACGCAAAATCCATTGTTTTTCACGTAATGCATACTAGTTATTGTACAGATTATTGTTTTACAACTAAGTTATTTTGCACTTGTCCCCTGCTGACACCTTATTATCTTAAAATTAAATTCCTCATCTTTCCCTAAAAGCAACTATAATAAATCAATGAAGTTAACATTTATACTGAAGGTGTAATTAAACAGATACATTTCTGCTTGCACAAACTCCCAACCAAGTTGGTTACTTTTTTCATAAACACAGAGTGAGACAGCATTTACAAATACAAGGTTTTAGAAGACAAACTAATTTCAATTTGTCAAAATAAATGCTTACTATTGTAGAATTTATCATTCTACTATTTCAAATACAGAATCATTGATCTGATGTTCTCAATTTTCACTAATTCCGAAACAGCTGGGTTCTGATCTGACCCTTGGATCCAACTCGGACATTATTTTCAGCTTATGGCCACTGGAAACTCTCAAGCTCCTCCCTTACCCACAATGCTGTATGCCTAACATCCTCAGATCTGGTTTGCCACTTTCACAAAAGGACATTGTTGCTGTGAGCTCCCGAGTGTATTTTTTCAGATAAATCTGATATAACTTTCTTTCTTTATAAAATTATATTTTTAGTAACCTCCCTATCTACATCCATGTGATTCTAAATTGCCATAGTTGGTATTCTTGCTTCTTTCCCTTTTTACACTTTCTGGTGTATCTCCGATTGCCATTGCTGGTATTTCCTCAGCCTTTCCTCCTTTTTCTTGTTATTGTTAGCTTAAAAAAATGGGGTTTCTCTTTTTCTTTTTTCTAGTTACAAACATGACAGAAAACCATTGGGACTTAAAAAATGTGGAAAATGTGGTTGCAAACTTCTTCTATCAGATGCATATGATTGGTGCATTTATTGTTTTGGCCTTGACCATCTCAAAGTAGATTGCACTATATTCAGGTCATTTAACCCAAGAGTGGTTGCAGACTGCAAAAACAAATTAATTTTGGAAGTTCTGCTTCCCTTGATTTTTTCTGTGGCCTTATCTGGGGCTCATCCCCCTAGATCTGACACCAAGAATATAAGAAACAGGTCTTTGGATCCATCTGGCTCTTCAACTCCATCCTCAGATCTGATGTTGGATCCAGCCCATAAGAAACCCAGGAAGTCGGATCCGAAGCATTCAGCTTGTGACAAGCTTGAATCAGATACTAGATCTGCTTCCTCAGATCCAGTGGCCTCTAATCCGAAGCCCCTCGCCGTACAAGGTATACATCCTCCATGGATCCGGTGCCTTCTAAAGTCCCCTCACCTTTCTTAGAGACACACAGGCATTCTAGATTCCCCTCTGTCACTTCATCCTGTCATTTTTCCAGGTGTCTGACAGACGCTGGCATGAGCAGAATGATGAGGACATTTCTCTCAGCACAGGTGTAGATGAGACTTCTTCTGTCTTCTACCCCTATGATCAGGAAGCTTTTACCAGCAATACACCCCCTGTCATGGCTCCTTTTCTGATACGACTTGTGGCTTTAGAGCCCTTGGATCCAAGTTAACCAGGACTTTCTATGCTAGATCTGAAGATCATCACATCTTCGGCTCTGATATTTTCTTTGAGTGCACTGGTTCCAAGTGTGTCAGAGCCAGATGATTCTCGGAGCAGAAGTTGTTGGAGCAATGTCTGTCCCTCAGAGCTTCATCGTTGGACAGTTTAGCTCTGACTCCTGCCTTGGGTACACTGTCTTCGGGTCAGAGGGAGCAGATGGTTCAGTAGCCTCCTCCTCAGAGAGCTCTGCCTTTCAGGTGATAGACAGAGTTTTCACTGCCTCTACAGGGCAGATGATCCCCCCCCCCTTGGCTCTTCCCTCTACATCCTGTGTGTCTCTATGCCTTGAACTTCATCATTTGACAGTAATAGCCAGCCCAAAGTCTCCAGGCTACCAGCAAGGTATTTCCATTTCTTCTGATACTTCTCTGGAACACTCCACTGAGGAAGTCCCTAGGAAGAAAAAGTGCAAGAAGAGGCACTTGGAATCACCTAGGAAGAGAAAGTGCAAGAGGAGGGATGTGGACTCCCTTCAGGAGTTGGTCACTGAAGATACCAATTTTGATGAGGGTAAAGGTCCCCAAGATCACCATCTGATGATGTCTCATTTGGAGACATCCTAGAGCTCCTTAACCAGAGGGGAGGTTGGTCTACCAATAACCCTTCCCAAGAGGAATTGGCATTCCTGGAAGACTTTGGTTCTGGCCCATCTACCTCCTGAGTGACTATGCCTACCAATGAGCTCATTGACTTGATCTCTACATGGACATGGAAGGAACCAGACATGGTTAAGCCAATCCCCAAAAGACCAGACTGGATTTTGGCACCAATTAAAGGAAAGGTGTTTTGGAGGAAGGGAGTACTGGTAGATGCTATGGTCATGGCAATGGCCACTAAGAAGGAACTCGCTGAACAGAGTTCTGTCCATCCCCTCACAGGAAATCAAGGGTGTTGGATAGATTTGGGAAGCATGTTTATTTCAGCAACATTTGCTCTCAGATCACTAAATTATTCGGCACATTTCACTAGATTGCAGAGGGATTTGATTAGGGAACTGTCCAAATCTCTTGCCAGGCCAGTACTACTGAGGTTCAAACTTCTGTGGCCTCACAGTTCACTACTCTACAGGCTATTACAAATTCTCCATGAGGTGCATTTCACATGTGGCTGAAGGTACCTCAAGGGTTGCTGGTTCAGGCATTTCCATTAGGATGCATACATGGATATGTTCATGTGACTTTGCTGAGCAATTCAAGTCCTCTTTCATCAATGCACCCTTTAACGGAAGTTCTTTGTTTGGCTCTAAAGTTAAAGACACACTCTCCAGGTGTGAGCAAGACAAAAAAACCCTCTCTGCAGTGGAAGTATGTTTTTTGACTCCTCAAAGGACCTTTTCCAGGAATCAAAGAGGAGGTCGATAAATGTTGTTCAAGAAGTCCCATGGTCCTTTCCAAGATCCCTATGGAGATAGTTCCCCAGGTGCAGAGGGGAGAACTCAAATAGAAGATGCTGCACATGTGGCAGCAGAGGCCCGCAGAACCAAGGGTCTAGAGATTCCTTCTCTGACAGCCCCAACCAGCACTCCTGAAGGAGGCCTGATTGTCCACTTCTGGAAGCAGTTGGGAGTCATTTGTCCCTGCACCAGAGAGCCTGGCCACACCTTACAAAAGATAAGTAGCTGCAAGGATTATTTCCAAAGGTTATATAATTCCCTTTTCCCTAACACCCCTACCTCTATGCAAAATTCCTGATGTTCCACCCAGTCAGAGGAAAGTAGCAGCAAAAGAAATAGAAAAGCTGCTAGAAAAAAAGAGTCATCCAAGAGGTCCCACAAGACCAGATAGAATCCAGAACTTTCTCAAGATTTTTTTTTTACTACCAAAGAAAACAGAGGACTGGAGATCAATTCTGGATCTCAGCAATCTGAACAAGTCATTTCAGCACAGCAATTTCCAGGTGGTCATGGTTCAGTCCATTTTTCCCTTCCTGCACAAGGATGATTGGATGTGCTGAATAGATTTTCAGGATGTGTACTATCAAATAAAAATGAAAAGGCAATCCAGGAGATACCTATGCTTCCAACTGGGAGCCAGTCATTGCCAGTTCAGAGCTCTACCCTTTGGCCTCACCACAGCTCCCAGGGTGTTCACCAAATGCATGGCAGTAGTAGCAGTTCACTTGAGACTGCAGGGATTCTGATTGTTTCCATACTTGGATAACTGGGTCATAACAGCTCTGATAAAAGCCCGAGATCAGGTACTCCAGACTTTCTCCCTACTGGGGATTACCATAAATTACAACAGATATTAGAACCATCTCAGATTTTGGAATTCATAGGAGCAATTTTCAACATGATTTCTGTGACAGACTCTCTTCCCTTTTCAAGAGTGCAGATTCTCTGATTCTAGGTCAGAAAGATAATTCAAAATTCTTCAGTTTCAGCCCACTTGGTATTACAAGCCTTAGGATCAATGTCTGCAGTGAGAGTTCTAATCCCACTGGCAAAATTGCATATGAATATTCTACAACAGATGTTAGAAAGTCAGTGGTCCATTTTTCATCAGCATATGTCCACTCAGGTAAAAATTAGCCAAATGTGCATGACAAATCTTTGGTGGTGGAGCCACACAGATCAGGTTCTACAAAGCCATGCTTTCATTCTACCTCCACCCAGGGCCATAGTGACCATGGATGTGTCCAAATTGGGTGGAGGGGGGACAGTCCAAGGCACATGGTCCCCAGAAGAGGCCAGCTTGCATATCAATGTCCTGGAAATGAGAACAGTGCTCTAAGTGTTGCAGGCTTTCCAAGACTCTCTCCCTTTCAGGACTATTGCAGTTCAGACAGACAATATGTCAGTGGTGTCATACATCAACAAACAAGAAGGAACCAAATCTTACCCCTTTTGTCAAGAAGCTCTCAAAGTTTGGCAATGGGCAATCTCTTCCAATCAATTTCTGACAGCAATGCACATTCCGGGGAAATCCAATGTGATAGCAGACAAGTTGAGCAGGTCCATTCTACTACCTCATGAATGGTCTCTCAACCAGAAAGTGGCAGAAATGATTTTTCGCCAATGGTGAAGTCATGCTGCAACCTATTTGCATCTCCCCTAAACAACATGTGCAGCAGGTTCTTTGCCCTAATCCCCCCACTGGGGAGTCATCATGTGATGCTCTCCTACATGATTGGTTCCCCCCGGTCTCCGCTATGCATATTCCCCAACTCCTTTAATCTACAAATTCCTACAGAAACAATCCCAGTTGAAGAGCAAAGTCATCCTCATTGCCCCTTAGTGGCCTTGAACAATTTGTCTTCCCTCTCTTTGGTGTCATCTAGTCTACCCTCCTTGGATTCTGGATCAAATTACAGTCCTTCTTTCTCACCTGACAGACATGATTCACCTGGATATCTTAAACCTAAAACTGACTTCATGGTTTCTCCACTTCCATTGATAGCCGGACAGCAATACACTGTCTCCACCTGTCCATCATATACTTTTGTCTTCCCACAAAGCTTCCACAAGAAAACTTTACAGAGGCAAATTGACAACATTTTTTTTGGGCACAATAGAAACATATTGACCATTTTTATCTCCAGTGCATAGTGTCCTTGAATTTTTAACAACAATTTTCAATGAAGGTGGCAGTTCCTCAATTATTAAAGTACAACTAGCTGCCATCTCTAATTTTCATATAGGGATTGAAAACTCCTCATAGGCTGCATCAAAACTTTGTAAGGCCTTTGTGATGCGCCACCACTGGATCAGTAATCAAGGAGCCTCAATCTGCACCACTGGCAACAGTGAGGGATGTACACTGGGAGGATGACAGGTACGCACACAGTTTTTTCAGATGCAGCTCTCTGCATCAAGTGCAAGTTCCCTTAAGAGTACACAGAGACCACAGTCAATCTGGTGTTGGTTTCTCCCTCTTACTACAGATCCACAGTAAGACTCCCCACTGGCACAGCTATACAGTTGAGATCTCAGCTGAGTGGCCAAGCTAAGACCTCCAGTACCTTCTATCTCCAACCAGTGCTTCGGGTCCCTGCCCAACTAACTGACACACACACTCTTTGAGGTTTGAGTTACACATACATACACTCACACACACACACACACACACACACACACACACACACACACACACACACACACACACACACACACACACACACACACACACACCTGTAAAAGACTGGCCCAGGTTTACTAGCTATGCCCCCTTTGCCCAGACTATAAGGTAGTTACCACTGCCCCCAGCCAACTCCTTATCAGTTACTTTAAGGCCCTTAACAAAGGGTGTGCAATCTTACTGTGTAATGTTACTATTAATACAAATGGTAGTTTGACCAAAGGCAAGGCTCATAGTAGTGGCCCATACAGTGCCACCAAATAAATATGCAAGTACTCTCAAAACTTAAATATCTCTAGACAGATCAGCCACAATGAAAGGTTTAAATATATTTAATAATAAATAATTAAGAAACAAGAAAATACTCAGTATATATTCACAGTGACAGAGTTCAAAATCACAGGAAATATTTAAAACAGCTTTGTAGTACAGTCTCATAAAAATAAAGAAAAATATCTAAACTAAGCTTTGCTATAGTCCTGATTATATCTAAGAGAGTTATACTATTCCCTAGTAACTTACTTACAATAGCAGATGTTGTGGTGAATGGTTCTTGTCAGGTTCAAGACAGAATACAGAATGCACTGTCTCTCTCGGAGAGTTCTCAAATTAATATCCCTAATACTACTGCTGAGATAGCTTACAGAATGACATAATTTATTGTCATCTGACTCTATCCCAGGTGAAACCCCCACTGCTGGAATCTGGCAGTATTTAGCATCTGCCTGTGAAAATGCATAGACCTCAAATCTTTGGCAGATGCTAGAAGTCATAAAACAATTGCATTCCTTCATACTTTCAGAGGTAGTAATTAGTTCACTCCAAAGACGATACAGAAAGCTTCTCAGCACAGACATTATGTCTCTGGCCTAGCCTATAAAGTAATTTAATTTCAGCTATTTTTCCAAAGTTAACTTCCTGCATTCCAGTTTCTGCTGTTAAAATATACACGTCAAGAGATACAACAGTGCATGTATATTTCTGTTCTATTACAGTAGGGTACACTGTAGTTACTTTTTAAGCACAAGTACTTTATAAAATGCCTTTTTAACACACGTCTGTACAGACCAGTTTGATATATACATGAAATACAGTTCTAATACATTTGTAAAACAAGAATCTTATATAGATCATGTTGATATTAACAAATGACATATAATTATTTACAAAATTCCAGATAGCTGTGTTGGCACTATCTCCCTTTGTCACAGCCTTTTTGAAAGGTACCATTCTTTTGAGACCCCCCTTATAAGGATCCAACTGTACCATG
The DNA here is from genome assembly GCF_019279795.1 of Protopterus annectens. Lineage (NCBI taxonomy): Eukaryota > Metazoa > Chordata > Ceratodontiformes > Protopteridae > Protopterus > Protopterus annectens. The sequence continues at coordinate 38,582,535 of NC_056730.1, forward strand.
GGACTTAAATTTAGTGTTACATGCCTTAATCCATTCTCCCTTTGAACCAGCAGCAAAATGCAGCCTGAAGTTTTTGACCTGGAAAAAACTATATTTTTGGTAGCCATCACATCTGCTACAAGACTAACAGAGCTTTAGGCATTGTCTGCTAACTTCCTTAACTGAAATTTCACAAGGATAGGTTAGCTTTACAAACAAATCATTCCTTCCTAAGGTGGTGTCAGAATCCAACATCAGCCAACCTATTAATCTCCCAGTCTTCTCTCAAATTTTACAAACAAAGACAAAGGTGAATATTTTACACTTACTGGATGTGCATAAGCAATTACATTTTCACTTACATTGAACGATGGATTTCAGAAAAACAGATAAATTATTTGTCTCCTTTGCAGATTCCAAATTAGGCAAGCCAGTTACGAAAGTAACATTAGCCAGAAGACTTGACTGAGTGTATTTCCTTTGTCTATAATAAATTGGGCTTTTCCTTACCAAAACCTGTCAAAGCCCACTCAACCAGGACCATGGTAACATCACAAGTATTTTTATTCAGGGTGTCCATGGACACTATATGTGTGGCTGCTACTTGGGCTAATCCTCATACCTATATTACTTATTACAAATTGGATCTGCTCTTGAGGGGAAGATCAGCTTTCAATTCAAATGTACTTAGGAATATCTTTCCTTAAAGTCCTTCTGGAATTTCAGGTAGCTGGGGACTCTGTCAACAGAATCTGGTACCAAAGGTCAAAGAAGGCAAAACTGTTGCTAAATTAGCATACCACAATTTATTGAATGCTTTCGTCAAAAGATTTAATCAGAAACACAATCAGATTTAAAAACATCACTTAAATACTCAAGCCAATCAAACAATTAATCCAGCAGTGTAAAATTTAAAAAGACAAACCACTGAAATACACAGAAGTACAAACAAAAAACTTTAACTTAATTTAAATATGCAATTAAATCAGCTTCTTTATTAAGATTCAACTTTCTATATTTTAAAAAACATTTGATGTTGATAGCCTCATTTAATCCAGGTTTCTTATCAGCCCCAAGTTTAATTTGCTATATCATTTCTCTTTGTTCAAGAAAGTTTTTGAAATCTCCACCTACTAGATTTCAACAACTTCCAAAATAGTGAAAAATAATTTCTTGTATTTCATATATTCCAAGGACTGTTTACACAGGGCATTTTTAGGATCTTTAGTCTTAATGCTATAAATATGCTCCCTAATACATTCTTGTAAGGTAGGTGTAATCATACCAACGTAGAACGCAGGGCAGCCACTGCAGAAACTAATGTAAACTAATCCCCTAGTTAGACAATTAACAAAACCAGGAACCTCAAAGGTAACTTTAATATGTTCTAACATAACATAAGGCCCTTCTAGAGTATATCTACAAAAGTTACATTGTTCACATTTGTGCATACCTATTTTATGTGTTAAATGCTGGTTAACTTTACCTCCAAAATAATCATTTTCCAGCAACTTTTTTAAAATTGGAGCTGTTCCTATAAACAAATCTGGGCTTCTCTCCCAAAACTTTTATCAAATCTGAATTCCCTTTTAAAATTTTCCAGTTTTTTTCAACTAAACTTTTAATACCCCAACTGTCAACTGTCATATCAAGGTAACAAACAGTACCATTATTTCCACCAAAAAAGGTGTTTTCTTTACCAAGTCCTTTAGAAGTTACCAAAGGGGCCCTCAATAAAGCTGGATATAAAAAATTCCATTTATTAAGGATATCAAGTCCTAAACTTTCCAAATAAGTTTTATCATATCCCCTGTTGATAAACATTGCTGTAATCAATTTGAATTCTTTTAACAAATCACTATTTTTAGTTGTCATACGACAAGCTCTAATAAATTGTCCCTTCGGAACATTCTTTTTCATATGTTTTGGGTGGTTTACTATTGTAATGTAAGTAACCATTTGTAAAGGTCTTTTTACGGAAAATCCTACTTTGAAAAATCTTTTCTGTGTTGTCCCACCAAAAAGTGACATCAAGAAAGTTAACAAATTCATCACTTCCACTTAACAAAAATTAAAAAAAATCAGAGGACCTATTAATGTCAGCTAAAAGAGCATCTACCGTTGCTGGTACACCTCCAATAATAAAAAAAGGTCATCCACAAACCTAGAATAAAAAAGTATCTTATAGTGCTTCGACATTTCAACTAGAACATTGGTTTCCCACCAGGCCAGCTGGGGGCTCTGTCCCAATTGTTGAATGAATGAAAATTGACAACATCAAATAAAAACATTATGCACTCACCATTACTTTCCATCTGTGCTGTTGATCTTTATTCTTCCTCAACTTCCCTCCCACCAACCCCCTACCTTTAAACTAATGACTTCTAGAAGATTGAGACCTTATAAGAGAACCACGGATCCTTATGTTGTGTTCCATGTATGTTTTTCTATTACCAGAGTGTGATGATCCCAGTTAAGCCTGGGGCAGTAACTAAGGAGCCTCAATCCTCACCACTGTCTCCAATAAGGGAGGGTCACTGAAAACAGAGATAGCAATACACAATTTCCCGTAAGAGTACACTGGGAATAGGCTCCAAACCTGGGGCTGGACTATATGCTTCACTCCAGGTCCCCAAATGAGTCTTCACACTAACCACTGCAGAGCACTGTGCTCCAGTTCTAGGTATTTGACACACTCACTATTAAGTATTTGTTATTCACACACACAAACACTCTTGGGAAATACTGGCACAGATTTACCCGCTGTATCCTCCTTCCCAAATTATAAGGTAATGGCTGCCACCAGTCAAATGCCACAATACCCTTCAAAAGGGTGTTTAATTATTTTGGGTAAAATAAATATTGATATAAATAGTAGCATGTAATCCAAGCAGTAAGGCTTTTTTTTCAGTGGCCCTGGTATTATCACAATAAACATAAACGCTCTCAGGTTATTAAAATTCTTTCTAAATTACCAGCCACAATAAAAGGTAGTAAAATATTTCATAAATAAAATGATTTAAAACATATATATATACACTGAATAACCGATTCCAATAAACCACAGAGTTTCACACAGAGGAATTATGAAAATAACACTGTAGTATAGGTTTCACACTGATTGTAGAAAAACTCTAACTGTAGTTCCCTAACTGTCTAAAGATTAACTGTGCCTGTCTAATCTAATTAAATTAGCAAGGCAAGATGATACTTTCTTCTGCAAGGCAAAATAAGAATATCTGTCCACTCTGCAGGCTTTTGGCTGGTTCTCGTCGACTGGAATAGAAACGCCTACTATTTCTGCTGAACAGCTCTGGAAAACTCTGAGTGATAACTACTGATCTGGAAAACAACAACAACCACTGGACTACTCTGGAAACAACTACAACAACTCAACTCTAACTGACTTAGAACCCGCTTTTATAGCAAAATTTTTTAAGTCACAGAAAGCTGTTACAAGAATTCTACTCTTTCTCGTATCAGACTTTAGAAAGCAAACAAAACAGCTGCTGTGGAGATTCTATTCCTTTCAGCTCTGGCACACGCTGACATCACATATGGGTCAGCTGACTGGCAACCTACATTCAGAATTCTTTTTAAAAAATGTGTACATTTGGTCGACCAGAACACATTTTACATAAATCAAAGTAAAAATAAAAAAAATAAATAAATGTATTTACAAAAGTATAGCTAGTCATGCTGACATATATAGCACAGAGTAATTTACACTTATTTACAAGTATTTACAAAATTTCAGCCAGTCATGCTAGCACATATAACAATATAGCAATAACCCACGCCTGGGTGTGGGTAATGCTGGATTTACCCACAGTTCACGTGGTTTGGTCATGAGGGTGAAGCCCGAGTGGCCAAACAAAGCCAACCGTGAGTAAATCCAGCATTACCCACACCCAGAAGTGGGTTATTGCTATTATACAATGACATTATTTAAGAAAAAAAATAATTACTTTTCTTAAATAATAGCATTGTATAATGCCTCCTTGCTGCCCTTCCGCAGCTGTCTGGTATTCTGTGGCAGTTCTGATGTACTGCGCATGTGTATGCCTACGCAGTACATCAGAACTGTGGGCAAAAGCAACGGAGAAAGCAAGATCTCCGTTGCTTTTTACAAACCATTTTCGCTATGTTAAATGGGTTTAACATAGCGAGACAGCTTTAAAAAAAGCAACGGAGAATCTTTGTTGCTTTTTTTTAAAGCTGTCTCGGTATGTTAAACCCATTTAACATAGCGAGACAGTTTTGAAAAAAGCAACGGAGAAAGCAAGACCTTTTTCCATTACTATAACTCTGATTTACAACATGCACGCTGACCAATCAGCGTGCACATTTTTGAATATTAATGGGGGGTAGTTGTATAATATCTAATATTCTCACACAGGGTTCTAATATTTCCTTTGATACTGTAAGCCAGCAAACAAGATCTGAAGATGTTAGGGATAGAGCATTTTTGGATAAGGGAGGAGCTCAAGAGTTTCCAGTGGCCATGAGCTGAAAATAACAGCCAAGTCAAATCTGAGGATCAGATCTGAACCCAATTGTTGAGGAAAAATGGAAATGGATAACACAGATGGAATGTTATGGTGAGTACATAACTTCTTTTTTTTTTCCAATATTTAGATTTTTCTCCTAAAACCACATGACCTATGCCATTTTTCATATATCTCATACAATTATCTGGCAATTAGCACAGAGGAGGTTTTCTGCCACTAATGGGCTCCCTATTACGCTGTCGCAGATGCAGGTTGTCGAACTGAAAAGCATGAAAAGGCAAAATAGCGAAGCGGCTTTTCAGCAAATTCTTTCCCTGGGAAAGAACTTGTTTGGCTGCTTTCGCTACTTTGCATTTTTGGCACTGTAGTGGGATCTCGGAGTTGGTATATTTAAGTAGGAGGAGTGTGGGGGGCACAGCCCCCCACATCGGGGGTGTGGGGGGGTGAAGCCCTCCACATTATGTAATGTTTTACATTTTTTTTTTGCTTGTTTTTTTTTTGTTTGTTTGGAACAGCGATTTTTTTTCCCTTGGAAAAAAATTGCTGTTCTGAGGTTTCGACGTTGTAAGCTTTCGCTTACATGGGGTCGATTATGTGTCATTTCTCTCTTCTGAACGTGCAATATCATAATATAGACCCTACTAATGAGCTACTTCATGTAGTCAAGAGTGCAGGGCTTGATTCATTCCACTTCCATTTGTTTACTATGTAATTGTGAGCAATTCAGTTATCCAGGCTGTGCTCTCAGATTGCCCGTGAAAAGGGACACGTGTCCAGTGGGCTTAACTGGTTAATGCATGAATTAAAAAATAAATAAATAGCATTTTACAACAGACTATCTAGAGACTGTCCTTCTGTAGATATTAAGAGGATGTCCATCGAATGTCCAAGGATAATAATTGTGATCCTTGGAGCAAAGATGGAGAATATACACTGATTCTAAAAATCACAGTATCTCAGGCTGTTCTCCTCTATACCAAGGTACAGCTTATACTGAAGTTAGTGCTCTAATGGTTAAAGTGTTTGCCTTACAAACACAAGGTACAGGGTTTGATTCTCACAAGGGATAATTGGCTAGGCCTAAAATGGCTCACAAGGGCAGTTAGCCCAGTACTAATCTATGAATCTATCTATGAACCTAAGTAGTAAGGGCAGAGCTCTCTATAGCAATGAAGCAGGGGGGCAGTCATACAAAATGCTTTAAAACTGTAGCAGAGAGTTTTGGAATTCAGTTTTTGTCAGCATTGCACTTTAATTTTAGAAGTGTTACAACTCACAGTGTTTGCACTTCTAATACTGAGTAAAAGGAAGGACAGGTGGTAAATCTAACATGTATTTAATAACAGTAAATTAACTATCTTTTTGTGTTGTATCCTCTTTATCCAATTCAGGGTTGTGAGGGTGAGTCCAGAGCCTAACTACTCAGCGGGCACAAGGCAAAGAAGCTAATCAACCATAGAACTCTAATCAGTCATGCAGTGCTGACACACTCACATACAGATACCATGAACAACTACAGACAGTTTGCAGGATCATCAATTTCCTATGGCTTGTTTTGGAAAGAAACTAGAGCACTCAGTGCAAACCTATGTGGACACAGTGTGGATGTGCACACTCTGCACAGAAGGCACTCCAGCCAGGGACTGAACTGTAGAATTAAGAGCTGTGAGGTAGTAGTATTAACTATTGTGCCACTGTGCTGCCTGTGTTTGCTGCTATCAAATTGATACTTCCTCTGCTAGTAATGTTACATGTGAAATAGTCAGCTTTTCTGTGAATTCTCAGTCTGTGAAATCCGGGAAGTCACCTGCTCTCTTGTGTTAGAGTAAAATGTGCAATTGCCTGAGACCACTGCCCGCAGTTTTGGGGACTTTCTTCCTTACCTAAAGTTATGTGAGTTAGTTTGTGTAAATTTGGGGAGGACAACATTTGCTTTGAACTAACCCATTAGTAGGTATCTTGCAGGCAGCTTTCACAACTGGAGGAATGAGCACTTCAGATGCAAGGCATGGTGTGCTGAAGTAAAATAATCTGTTTTGTGTGGTAGGATAAGATGCATTCCCAGTATCCATGTAACTGGAAGAACTTCATTAATCATTTTCTCTCCTCTAGATTATGTGAAATAAGTAAAATCATCCTTACTACACAGATGGTCTTAGACGTGTACACTGATAGTTTATTGTCTTTGAAGTATTTTATTTCTGTGATACTGGGCACATATTGACTTAAATGCATGAAATCATTAACTAGTTTTTTTTTCTGCGGAAAGACTGTAATGTTTTACTCCTTTTCCACTGACAGGGCAACTTAGCTGTAGCAATCAATTAAAAGACTTTTGCAGAGCCAAATACTTTGCTTTTTATTAAACCATAGTGGTGCCTAATCATGGCTGAATCACCTGTGGGCAAACAACAACAGCATTACGTAAGACTTTCCACCATCTTTACAAGCTCTCTGGTGTGCTGCTGTTGTGGCTGAGACTGGGGACCCTTATAGCTGCTCAAAATAAAGGAACTTGCAGCCAGGAGCTTTAGTAGCTGTTTCTCCATTCACCCACCTGGCTGAGCAGCTCCTTGAACTCACACAAGAGTTCAGGGACGCAGTTGCCACAATGGCCACAGGCAATGAAACTTTCGGCATGTAACTGATAAGTGGGGAAGGGAAACAGGATGAGTGGGGACTTTAGGTTTAGGGAAAGGAGGGGAGTTTTTGGTTTAGGCAGTGGCCAGGAGTTACTGCTAGGTGAGGGTAAGGGATGGGGATTTTAGGTTTAGAGAGGGATTAAGAGTTGGTTCAGGGTTAGGGTTAGGGTTAGGGAGTGGAATGGGGTTGTATGTTTAGGGGACTGATTAGGTGTTGGCTCAGAGTTAGGGTTAGGGTTAGGGAGTGGAAGGGGGTTGTATGTTTAGGGGAGTGATTAGGTGTTGGCTCAGGGTTGGGTTGTATGTTTAGGGGACTGATTAGGTGTTGGTTCAGGGTTAGGGTTAGGGTTAGGGAGTGGAAGGGGGTTGTATGTTTAGGGGACTGATTAGGTGTTGGCTCAGAGTTAGGGTTAGATGGGGGAAAGGAATTATAGTTTTAGGGAGTGATTGGAAATTGGCTCAGAGTTAGGATTAGGGAGGGAAGGGGATTTTAAGTTTAGGGAGTGATTTAGAGTTCTTTTTAGGGTTAGGGATAGGGCTCTGGAATGGATAGTTAGTTTACTGGTAGTCCACAATAATTGCAGTGGTGGGAGTTAGTGCAGTTGCTAACAAGAACAAGTGGCAGCAAGGAAGTGTGTTGTGAGTTAATCGTATGCCAGCATTGGTAGTAGATCCTTGAGACTGAGTAATGATACATTGTGTGTGAAAAATGCAGCAGAATGCTTCACCATATTACTACTGCCGACAAAGAGTTAATATGTTATTCAGTGTGTTACAAAACTGAAACACAGAAAGCTTCATCTGGTAAACGCAAAGCAAAAAAAAGTAAACTCTAAAATATTAAAGCAAATCAGCACATGCTCTAGAGAATATAAAAAGTAAGATGTTTGCTTAAAACAAAGCACAAACAAACAAATGGCAAGCTATCACTCACTGCTGTTGTGAAGAAGCACGGTGCACATAAGTGCACACGTTGTAGTTTAGGTAATGTAATACGTTTTACATTTTATGTTTTGTCCTTCAGTGTATTTGCCCATTTGGTGTAGCATAATACAAGATGTAATTAGTGTTCCTTCTAACTCTGGATAAATAGCAATTCTTATTTTACTGTTATCGGCAAAAAGATATTTAAAAGGTAGATCCTTCTCTTCTGTATTATTTTGCATTTCAATCTAATGTGACTCGTTTAGCTCCATTATAAAAGCCAGTGTTGTGACCTAAAGTAAATCGCTCTCAGTTAAGACCAGTTGAATAATTATATATAGTACAGCTTATCTATCAAAGTAAAAATGCAGGGTTACCTTAAAAAACTATGTGTGCCATTACAGCACCAATATAAGGATTTTTACTTATGGTATAAATAAATCCCTTCAACACAAGTTAATAACATGGTTTCTCCTTAATAAAAACTTTCTCATGTTTTATATGACTGCATAATGTAATGTAGCTATAATCCCATAAGCACTACTAAATTTACAAATAGCACTCCAATGCTAGAAGTGCCATGTAGATTTTTAATGGCAATTACAGTTCAAAAATTTGTCTCATTTTAGTTGCTTCTGGAGACTGTTCTACTGAGTTGGGGCCTAAAGCTTTAATAGGCAGATTCCTACATTGTTATGGCTTTTACAGCTGTGGTCTGGACTTTTGTTCTCCTTCCCATTCATCAGACATGTTTTCATATATATATATTGGGTTAGCAGTCCTAAACACAAAACACAGTGTTTCAGACACATATGTTTTGCAAATCATGTTTTTAAGAGTACCTTCTATGTGCGTTTGATAGCCCTAGAAAAATATTTCTGAGGAGAATGAGGGTTAGACAAAAGAGTTAATAGAAGAGACAGTATAAGTCACATTTATAAGTAAGATATAAAATCACTGATACAGTAAACTTTTTATCTGCAGAACTTAAACATTTATTCAGGAGATGTTAGAACAGTAGGCCTTAATTAAAGAATGTAAGTGTTGAAAGAAGAACTCTGAAACTGTGTTTATTATCTTGCCTTGACAGAAGTAGAATAGACTAGTAAAGACAAGTGCTACTCTGTATAGTATAATTCAGTATATTTCTTGAATTGTAATAATATTTATAAAGAAAAGCAAACTGATCTCCATTTTTCTCCTTAAATGTGCTGTGTAGTTCAACGCCAACATGTTAATGGTAGTAGAAGCATTACATACAATGAGGCATACATACTTCTGTTGTTCCTATTTAAAAGTCCCAGTGTTACTGCATCACTTCACAGTCAGGAACAAACATTTAACAAGGGGCATCACATTTATAAAATGGACTTGATTCTATAAAGGCAGTGGTTTAAAAAATCATTACTATGTTTGATTTTGTTGAGTGCTACATTTGGAACTGTGTTACACAATCAGAAATAAGAAGTATTTTTACACGTTGAACATATGCTAAATGGCTAGTTGTTAGACAAAGATTGTGAGAAACAGAAGTGCTCTGAATAAGTAAGAAGACTGTTAGGTAAACCAAAATAGTTTCCTGGCAGTAAACGCATAATTTTTTTAAGAGTTATGAGACAGTCTCATATGGAAAAATACTTGAAAGATGAATTATGTAGCTTTGAAACTGTTTTATGGAATCCTTTGAAACTCAGCTTTAGCTGGTCCAAATCTTCTCTAATTTAGATGTAGCACACTTAAACATGTAATGGTAATTCTTACTTGATTGGTACTAAAGTTTAGGTAATGTTTTTGCCATTAGAAATCCACTTAGAGAGAAATAAATGAAGGTCTGTGTTTAAGAGTGGAACGAATAGAGGGTACACCGTACAGTGTATGTGGATACAACTTCTGCAGATGCAGAAGAAGCAAAATGTTTTAAATAATGAAGGGAAAGAATACATGTCAAGACACAGCCACATAAAAAGTATAAACTGTATAAAATAAGTGAGCACTGAAGTATTAAAATGGTAGAACATAAAGAAAAGGATGATGCATCAATAGGAAGCCATCCCAAGTACGGCAAAACCGTCAAAGAAGACAGACATTATTTCTGTAAGCACTTTTACTTTGTTGTTTAGAATCAGTGATTAATAATTTATCAGCTTCATTTTGTTATAATAAGTTCATGAAAGTTAGTGAAGTTGAAATTTATATTTGAGCAGACAAATGTTTGTGTGTAGGATGTAATACTATATTAGCACCAAGAAGGAAAAAACTGTCAAACTAATAAAGTTAAATAGCTATTCCACTATAAGCCATTTTATGCAAGATAAAAATTAAAGCTGAACACTTAAAAAGTACTACATGAACACTTAAGAAGCACTACACAGTAAATACAGCCAAGTGGGAATAATGACAGATATTTTAACATACTATAATCCAGAAGATAAATAGAATTAAGCTACAAATAGGGCCAGACAATAAACTGAAAATACAGTCAGATGACCCTAACCCGAATAAACTGTATCCTCTAGAAGTGGGTTTGATGTTGTGCCCTGTTTTCAGATGCATCATGCACAATGGAACCTATCATTGTCAAAAAACACTGAATCTGGCAAAAAATGTCCCCAGGTGTATGTTACATCTTGAAGTCCAAAGAAAGTCCACAGTGTTTCATTTAATGATCAATGCTGAGATACATTACATTTCCAGTAAAAAAGGCAAAATCTACCAAGCTGCACAGTATCATAGATACTACATGAAGCTGTTTTAACTAATCCATGCCATGTTTAATATCTTCGCTTAAAAAAACTTAGCATTTTTTATTCCATAATAAACTAATGAGAATTTTATAACCTCAGTGTTATAGCTAAAATTAGCCAGTAATGCCCCCCTTCCTCCATCTACTATTTTTTTCTGTTTCAGACTTAACATGGATAATACAGGTTTATGAATATGTATAATTTCACCCCGCTTCTTTTTACTGTTTACATTTAGTCCTGACTGTATCTCCCCTTGCCCTGTATCACCCATTCCTTTTATGTACCGAGTAACGCTTCATTAAACCCGCTGACCATTGTAACCTCTCTGTCTATAAATGGATGCAAATGTTTACATAGCAATTATGACTACATATAGTACAATTCAGTGTATAAGAAAAGAAGACAGGTAAACTTACAAGTTTATAAAATTGTGTGGTCCATGTCCAAAGGTCTGAAATAGGGCAAAATAGAAAGGAGAGAAGGGTACAAAGCTGGATAGTTTAAGTATAACTTAAACAAGGTAAGAAAATTAATGCCTCAGCCAAAAAATTACCCATCATCCTTTCTGTTCTCTTAACAAATCATAATGGAAACATGATACTTCACTGAACAGAGGTACATTGTAGCTAAAAGTCATTGCTCATTTAAAACTGTTATAAGAACAGTTAACTCCTTTCACCCACTGCTCATGGGGCCATTGACAAAACATATTTTAATAGACAAATCATCCCCCTCAATCTCTCAGCATACAGAATCTGGACAAAGCCAAATGTAATGGGGGAACAAAACTCTAAAATCAAGGACAAATTTTAAATATTACCCTTACAAACTTAGTAAGTTGTTAGAATGGCAGGTTTTGCATTAGCATGCATTTTCTAAAGGAAGTTAAGTCTGAAACTCAAACAGATGTTATTAGTTGGTGACATGAATCTTCACTGATTTGCCAGTACCCTGGCCAAATTAGAATAGTATTGTGACACTGCAAGCCCAGCTATCTGGAATTTTGTAAATAATCATATGTCATTTGTGAATATTAATATGATTCATATGCTTGCCTTACAAATGTAAGAGAACTATATGTTATGTGTATATTAAACTACTGGTGCAGAAGTGTGTGTTGAACAGGGTTTGTACAATACTGAGCTTCAAGAATCTAACCACAGTGTACCCTACTGGAAGAGAACAGAAATGTATATGAACTATATGTACCTGTGCAAATGTATGTTTTAATAGTAGAAGCCGGAACATACAGAGTTAACTTTAAAAACTTCAAGAAAATAAGTTGAAATTAAAAGTGTTTTATGATGTGTTATAGAAGTTAGTTAATGCAGCAAGGAGAAAGGATGTTTAGAGGCAGAAGTTTTTTCTATTGTCTTGGGAAAAAGTAATTGCTATGTTTAAAATGTAAAGTGTTTTTATTGCTCTATGACTTTCTAGCAGCTGCACACTTCTCAGAGATATGTACTTCTCACACAGAGATGTTAAAATTATGTTAGTATCTATTAGCCTGGGAACTGAAGACAGGTGGCCAACAGTGATATCATCCAAAGTTGACTCAGAAGTAATATTTGATAGTAATTTAAGAACTCTCTCAGAGACAGACTTTGCATTTTGTATCTTGTCTTGGACCTAGAAACATCCATCATCTGCATTTGTCTTGCTCTGTAAGTAGGTCTAAGGTACAGTGATTTCTTTTAGATATAGTTAGGAATATAGTAAAGATTATTTTAGATATTTTCTGTATTTATTTGAGACTGTCCTGTAATGTTATTTTAAAATATTTCCTGTCATTCTGATCTCTGTAGTTGCTGCATTGTTTGAGTATTGTCTTATTATTTTATTATTTATTATTAAATATATTTAAACATTTTAATTGTGACTGGTTTGTTTAGAGATATTTAAGCTCTTAGAGTACTTGCATATGTATTCAGTGACAGTGTACAGGCCACTCCTAAATAGCCTGGCTCTTGGTCACTCTTAGCATTTGGATAATAGTAACATTACACAGTAGGATCGGACAACCTTTATAACGGCCGTATAGTAGCTGATAAGTAATGGTTGGTGGCAGTTATAACTACCTTATAGTCTGGGTAGAAGGGGGAATATCTAGTAAACCTGTGCCAGCCTTTCCTAGGAGTGTCTGTGTGTTTGTATATAAATCAAATCTCAAAGTGCATATGTGTCAGCTACTTCGGCAGGGACACAAAGCACTGGTTGGACAGAGAGGGTGCTGGAAGTTTTGGCTTGATCACTCAGCTGAGATCTTAATGCTATAACTGTGCCAGTGGGGAGTCTTAGTGGGGTTCTGGAGAAAGAGGGAGAAACCATCCCTAGACTGACTGTGATCTCTGTGTGTGCTGTTAAGGGGAAATTGTACTTTACTGTGTGTATTTATTATCCTTCCCAATGTGGACGCCCCTCACTGGTGCTAGTGGTGAGTATTGAGGCTTCTTGATTACTGGGCCAGTGCACATATTGCAAAATATGTCAGATATACAAGTAACAAAACAACATCACAAATGCAGATGTACTAAACATTAAGTCAGCTATGCACCCTGAGCATCAGATACAAATGTTATGTATCCCTGAATATAAAATATAGAAAACAAGGATATGGCACAGTTATCATCACTTGCACAGGGTGTTGCATGTGTGTGGGGAGGGGTCAGAAAGCCTAGGCTGACACAAAAGGTTGGTGACTGTATGTGGGTAAGACAGAGAAGCAGGCAGTCATTTGGAGAAAGTAACAAATGGCCAGTGAGTACAAATGAGCTTTAAACCTCACAGCTGAACCATGTAACTGTTGTGTGTGTGTGTCTGTATTGGTCCTCCAGGTGAAAATGGTGTGTAAGTGTCTGCATGAACACAGCCAAACTCTGTACTAGCTCTGTGTCTTGGTATGTTGGACAGGTGTGAGCCATGCATGGTAGAGGTGGCAGTTCATCATTGTGATACCCAGCCATCAGAACTGGCTCTGCCAGGAGTTGCACTGGCACAACCACACACATGGTCAGATGCACTGCTGCTACCTGAACCTGACTGATATCTGCTGGATGAGCTCCTTGAATGAGGATGCCCAGGACCACAATCCCATGGCCTGCCAACATCTGGATGTGGACACCTCAACCACTAAAAGAGTAGTGGAAGTAGTGCCACTATGGGAGCATGATAAGGCACGGCCATGTCAGCTGACAGCACATGATGTGGCTGACCTATGCCCATGAGGATGCCATCCCCAGCCCAGCAGATGTTCCATGACAGACAACACACATTCCAATGTGTCATTCATCCAATCCATTGAATTGGCAACATGGTGGAGCCAGTCACACATGTCAACCTGTGCCACATCTATAACCCTAAGCATTTTTCTGGTGGACCTATAGGAATGTAAATGTGTCTCCATGATGGCCCAAAACATATGTGAAGTGGCACGGGAAGGCACACTTGGATCAGGTGGAGGATGAAAGCAGGCCTCCAACTCTGAGCACCCCTAACACCCCTCCTACATGGTACCTCGCCCACACTTTGGCTATGGCAAGAGTCAACTGACAGTAAAGCCACAGTAACCACAATGCCCTGATCAAGTGTCTCATCCTCCACCTGTATAATATCTGAGGGATTACTGGAATGGGTTGTGTAGGCCTACTGACTGTATGTAAATTACAGGGGATGGCTGAATGTCAACCTCAGTGTCAAATTCAACTTCTGCACCCCCTGACTGTGCCTCTGTTTGGCCACCATCCTCATCAGAGTCTGCCGATACTCTGACATCAGGTGGTAAGACTCCTACACTTCCACTGTCAGAATCACCTGTGATAACAAGCAACAAATACAGGAAAGAAATTAATAGGACACTGCTGTAGTCAAATGTATGCTAACAAAGTAACAGTCCTGACACCCACATCACATATATGGATGAAATATATATTACATTGAACTACTCATCACTACTGACAAAAAAATATTTGGCTTAACATGTGCAGATGATGCTATGCTTCCCATGGATGATGGTCTTGGAAGAAGTTAAGCAAAAGGTAAGGACATCACAATTAACAGTAACACAGTGGGTTAAAACATTTTGCCTTTTTCATTTCTCCAAGCCTTTTGAGTTTCTAATACCATGACGGGAATGGACCCCATTCCTAAGTCAAAGTACGATTAAAGTTCATGAAATTAGTATTGTTTCACTCTTTGATGTTAGCCAAAAGTGCTCTTTGCAGCACCCACTTTATATGCCCTTTATATGTCCATTAATGATACTTTAAATAAGAACTTGGATGACAAGTCCATCCTAAGCCCATGTGTAATCAATCAGAATGTGTTCTTAACTGTATCAGTCTACAACTCTCCCCCCAAAATTAATTTATTGTTAAAAATAACTTAAGTATTGCTCTCATAATGTTACTGTACAAGAGTATTTAACAACGGAAGCTCCTCCTGGGACATACTCGTTCTCTCTGAAACAGTAGCACCAATGTCATTTACATACTGTTCTGCACTTTTGAGGGTGCTGTCTGGATCCCTGACAGTAGATAGGAACTCTTAATTTCCTGTTAGTGGTGGCTCTGTAGCAGCCCCCTCAGTACCCATCCAAACACGGGCCACTGCTGCTGTTCTCATCCGTGCAGATGAAATCATGTCAGTGGCCCTATGGTGCACCTGATCATATGTCCTACTGTGGCCACCTACTGCATTCACATCAGCTGCCAAATTTGCATTCTGCCTGACATATCTCCATGTCCCTTCTCAAGTAGCATGTCACCTAAAAGCTTCCACAATGACCTGATTCTCAGGGTCACTGAAGGAGGGTTTTTGGGGATTGGGACATCTGGATGCCATAGTCCTAGATGACCTAAAACACAACAGAAGACAATACACATAAGTACCACATAACTAAAAGTCCTGTTGCCAGATAACACATAAAAGGTAGCATTCCACGATTACCCACTGGAGTAACATAAAACATTCAAGATATTGAAATATATAAAAAGGAATTCTTTGGTTGTAACATATTACAATCACACACACAAAGCAAGGGTGGGTCCAAAAAAGGAGAGCAACAATAGCAAAATATCTTGTTTGTGCTAAAATAGAGATGCAACTTTGCTCCCTCACCCCCAAAAGAACAGGCAAATGACACATTTTTGCTAACAAACCATCAGTGAAATGCTAAAAGCACTATCAAATGAACTGTCCCCGAAACATGTGTACAAATTTAACACAGAACTTTCCATTTTAAGCTATTGCCAGTCATGTCTACCTGTGGCCAGCACTCCCCTAGAGGTGTGTATGGTCCATCCTAGAAGGCTAACACCACTTTGTCATTAACAATATAGGACAGTTACATTTCACATAAATAACAATAGAAGAGTGTACACAGAAAAACAGTTGTAACATTAGCACTGGTGATGACAGTTAAAAAGGCTGTGCATCTGAGAAAGTGAAATGGCCTGACAAACACTGCTCTATGCAAAGTAAATATTAGCATGTATTAGCTCTGTTTACTGACCATTTAGTCTTCATGCCATGAAACTACATGTGGAAACATAACAAAATGAAGGCCCTATCTAACAATATGGCAGATATTTACAATGCAGCCATGTGTTACCTCCCCCCATGCACTGCAACCCAGGTCTCTCGGTACTTGTTGACAAATATATCAACTACACTACATACAATAATAACAAAGGTTGTGTGATATACCACACACATCTTTAGAATGACAATACACATTCAGATTTTCAAATACTTGTAGAAATGTGGACACCTGTTTGTATATAGTTGGTAAAGCTGTCTCTTAAACTATACCTGGAACATAACTACCAGATACTACTCATTGCATACTCATCAATATGGTAACATAGAACTTGAACTATCTTGACAGTTAAACATGGCTACGCATCCATTTCATACAGGCCTCCCAACATCTTCTCTCCAACATCAAGTGCTGACGTCATCCACCTTAAGTTGTCCTGCAGCCTTGTAAAAGTCAAACTTGTGCTGTGGCAATGGCAATTGCAATTGCGTAAAGAAATGTGTTTTCTTGTCAGTGTACATAGGAATGGATTTTGTTCTCACTGGCAGGTGTGTGTGTGTGTGTGTGTGTGTGTGTGTGTGTGTGTGTGTGTGTGTGTGTGTGTGTGTGTGTGTGTGTGTGTGTGTGTGTGTGTGTGTGTGTTTATCTAACCAGAAGAGCATAAGAATGTATCTGACAGTTACCACTCTAATTCCATGGATTGACAGTATATTGACACTTGCACAAACTTACACATCCATTTCATGCAGGCCTCCCAGTATCTTCTCTCATACATCCAGTGCTGATGTCATCCACCATAAATTGTCCTGTAGCCTTGTAAAAGTCAAACTTGTGCTGTGGCACTTGTGTAAAGCACTGTGTTCTCTAGTTGGTGTACTTAGGTAGGGGTTCTGTTCTCACTTCAGTGAATGTGTGTGTGTGTGTGTGTGTGTGTGTGTGTGTGTGTGTGTGTGTGTGTGTGTGTGTGTGTGTGTGTGTGTGTGTGTGTGTGTGTGTCTTTGTGTGTGTCTTTGTGTATGTCTGTGTGTTTGTGCCCTTGCTTGACATTACAGAGTGCATTTCACACTAGCATGTGGGACACTGCTATGAGCATCTTCTCCTCACCAGACATTGCTGATGTTATCAGCTGTAAAGTGTTGTCTGACACTCTCCAAGTCAGACTTGAGCTGTGGCTCTTGATTTAAATACAGAGTTCTCCAGTTGGTGTACTAGGGGTTCTGTTCTCACTGCAGTCAATGCATCTGTGTGTGTGTGTGTGTGTGTGTGTGTGTGTGTGTGTGTGTGTGTGTGTGTGTGTGTGTGTGTGTGTGTGTGTGTGTGTGTGTGTGTTTATGTATTTGTGCTCTTGCTTGACATTACAGACTGCATGTGGGAAACTGCTATTACCATCTTCCTCTCAACAGACTCTGCTGATGGCACCAGCTATAGCAAATTTGTGGATGTGCAGTATTCCCACCATGGCAAGGTCAGAGACTGGCTTGAAGACTGGGCACAAGTCATCTCATTCTATACGATATAGATTGCAGTGACAGGGCTTTCAGTCTATCCACATACATCATGGCATGGTTTATAGGCCCTGTATTTTCTTGGTGAGAAACCCCTGTGGTCTCTACAGCTGCTGCAGGTATCTGATGAGTTACATGTAAAAGAGAGCATTATACTTTATTAGTGGTCCGATGAGGTTCAAGTAGAGTGCTGTTATATAATCCTCAGATCTGAATACGATGGTCTGACTTATGAGGTGCACATCGTAGCCTTTCCATACTACTGTGGCCACATGGTGGTCAAAGTTCTGATTGTTATCTCCCTGTGTTCCCAGGTCTTATACCATTGGGTTTCAGCATAGGAGGAGTGTTGTCAATGATGTAATTAGCTGAGAATTCCACTTTGCAGAAGGTCAAAATAAAGACAAATGTTTGCTCTTATTTGTAGATGATGTGGCTTTGGCACCAATCATTTGTCTGTTTTAGCCCCTTCTGTAGTATGTTATCATCATTGGTGGACTCAATAATTGCACCCAATATGCAAGAGTCAGCAAATGTGGTAAGGCAAAGGCTGTATACGTTAGCTTAGACTGTCAAGAAATAGATTTCAAACAGCAAAGGACCAAGCACAGATCCCCAGGGTATGCCAGTTGCGACAGCTCTACTGATAAAGGGTGATTCGCCAGCTTTCACAGTATATGTTCTGTTGGTGAGTCAGTTGGTTAACAACTAGTGATGTAAGGGTTAATCTCCACCTGGGAGAGTTTCTCAATGATACCTGAGTGGCGGATTGTGTTAAAATCCTAGGCACTATGCACTGTCTTGCCTTCATCCAGACTTATCATACAAGATAATGGGCTGTGACAACATCACAGATTGCCTATAGCATGACTCAGCACATACATCTTCCTGACACAGTTTAATACACATTTCAACACACCCTCCACACAGACTATGTTCCCATAGAAGGGTGTACATAGGTTCATAGGTTCATAGGTTGATACTAGGCTATCTGCCCTAGGGCATTTATAAGCCTAGCCAGAGTGTGTTTGGCTTTCGCCACCTTTCACCTTTTAGATTGTGCCTGTGTGCCTGTAGTCACAAAAGATAGCCTTTTGAGGTTTAGTTTACTGTACTGTGCTGTGTCTAGTAGGGACACACACAGAAGAGATCGGTAAATCTCTTCCACGCCCCATCATCTCGTCACAGACTTTCTCTGAGAGAGGGTCATTGAGGGACTCTGATTTCATGGATTGGGATTTTGTTCCAGAGTGAGGGGAGCCTTGACGATAAATCTGTCCTCCCCAGTATATCTTTGTATTGAGGTTGTGAGGTTTGTCCCTGGATTAATGTAGCTCTAAGATTTGGGGATCCTTTGAGGGATCATTGGCATCCATTCTGGGTTGTTGGACATGGCTTATAGACGCGAGCACAGATCGCTGTCTAGTGAGTAGTAAGCAACTGAGTTGAGTAGGAATAACTGCATAGGGCATCTGTTTGAGTCCTTGATTGAGTGGTGTTGGTGACTTTTGGGTTTTGGGGGGTTTGGTACATTGCAGGTGGGTAAGGTGTCGGGTAAGGTGTAATAGTATTTGGGCCTGATGAGTATGGAGTATGAGGGATGATGAGAGATGAGGAGCATACTCTGAGGAAGCCTTTGAAATAAGGTGTGCATAAGGTGTGTGCTATATAGAAGAGAAGGAAACCTACTTGCAAACGTGATTGTCAAAGGAGAGATTGCCATTCCCTTGACCCCTATCCCCACTAATTAATCCTTTCTTAATGGGATTTTCCCATGTTGTATTGGTTTGGCACTTTGTTTTTTTGTAAGGATTTTTTCTTTGCACTTTTTTTTTGGCACTTTAGCCATGGCTAGGGCACCAGTTGTGTCAGTCCTCTGTGAGACCCTTGAGTCCCTTTGGGAGTTGTGTGTGTCAGTCGTCAGCCAGTTATGGCCCCACTTATGTCATTCATGAACTTTGTCAGCCATAGTCCTCCCTCCCGTGTTAGAGTCAGAGACTGAGAAATATATACCAGAACAGAGAGGTCCCAGGGGAGGCTGACATGGGATGCCACTGTAACTGGTTTAGAGAGTGACATGTGGCCTGCAACCCATGACCATGTGGGTTCTATCCCTGAGCCAGTTTGCAACCCATTTGATATTTAAGCTGTGAGCTTTTTTTAGGATGGCTTATTTAGTGGGTGGGCTTGGTTTTAGCTTAAGGCAGTTAGGTCTGTTTAGGTTGTTCCCTTGGACTACCTTCTTGCTGACTGGCCTTAACTGCTGCGAAGGGTCAAAGAGGCAAGATATGCCCTTAACAAAAGGAACATGAATCCATCTGAGTTGGGGGGGACAGCACCTGATGCATGCATGTATAGACATATCCTGATTCCCCTCATCCATGAGGAAGACCAACATGTCATCATGGACCTTTTCTAAGTGGACAATAGTAATATCTGAGTTGTGTGCAACAGACCTGTGTGAGTTGCTAATGCTACATCCATGTCTGTTACATTTGTTAGATGTCCTCAAAGAGGTCATCGAGACCATGCATGATGACAAAACTATCATCCTGTGGAACCTGACCAGGCCAAGCCATTTGACACAAATGCACACTGATGTATTTACTCAACACTGTCAGATGTGGCCATAAACACCTATATCACTAAGCGGGTAGACCAGTGGATCACATACATGGCATCTAAATATGTTGAAATGTGTGAAGTGACCTATATCTCAGGTCAGTAAATCAGGGCTGTCTGCTAGGCCCTTTCCTGTCCATTATTTAAGTCACAGATGTCACGAATGACATACACATCCTGTGTCCAAACAGCTGTGTGAAGGACTACAGATTGCAGACAATCATTGACTCTAGCTCTGATGTTAGTATAATACAGACACTATCAATGCAGAAGATTGCTGCCACAGCCATGACAACACATGAGATGAAACAAAAACATGGAGGGATTTGTTACAGTATGAAAAAAATTGCACAACACAAGAATAATGTAGACTTCTCACCCCATAAACAGACCATCTGGTATGTGGCATGTGTCCTTGGATAGATGGTATGTGGAATGTCCACCAGCATGTGGCCACACTGATGAGTACTCTGTTGTATGTAACACAATTGCTGAGTACATCCACATCAAAGGCCATAATACCTCCATAGTTCACAGCCTTCATCACACCAATAACTGGCTACAATGCACCCTTCTTCATGTACCACCCTATACATTTTCCAGTTGTGGTTTACATAAATGTTATAGAAGAAATGCACAATGTAGCATGCAGGAAGAGAGCTATTGATATGGTGGCCATACAAGGGCAAAGATAAGGCAGAAAGCAAATTCCAGTAGTAACACTGGTGGTGATTCTTCAACTGTCCAACATGTAATACATAATAAGGAGTACCTGATGTCCATAAGAGGCAATGACTTTGATGCAGAGGAGAATGACACATAAATCATTTGAAGTGACATTGATACCAGTAGTCCCAAACACCTCCAACAGCCACATACAAGTAATGCAGGAAGTTAATGTTTCACTAGCATTGTTATTTTCAGGTTAGATGTGCTTGTCATGGTAACTGTTTTCATATAACCTTTAAATGTTTCCTCATCAGGTACTCCATCAACGTCAGTAGTAACACTACATCTGCAGATAGTGCATGATAAGTGTGGAGATGATACCTTTAACACAAAGTCATATACCTTTCACAGTTCACATTAAGCACATCATTATGTATGTCCTAACAGGGTCACCAGCAGAAACAGTTGCATGTTCTTCCACAGCACAGCACGTTGGCTGTTGACAATTATGGCATTGCTGCCATTCTCATAGTACAGCCTGAGAATAGTGGCACATAGTCACAAAGTGTACTGGTGGGGTCCTCAGTCCTGCAACAATTGGATAACTGCATAGGTAGTGACACAGACACACACACTCAGCATAATTAGGAAATGACATTGCAACCAGGGAGAAACAACATGTAGATCAATATCTGTTTCTTGTGTACAGCTTGGACCCCTTAATGAAGATACAACCTTTTCTGAGGTATCAGTACCCACTCTGATGCCTGTATACAGGGATGCAAGGTGATGACACCTTTCCAATTAGCTCCAGAGACACCCAAGTCCTTGTCTGCTCAGCAAAAGATGTGCCATGATATAGTGCAGGCTGAGGCTATTGCTACTGATAGTCATGGTTACAGTGCTTTAGGGTATACATTAGGAAAATCACCAGTACATTGAAATGTGGAGGCCACAGACAATGCCATGATCATCATCATGGCCAGTATGGTTGCACATGGCATCCATGTCAGCCTCCATCTGCACACAAGGACGTACCAGATATACATTGGGGACACAGCTGAATGTGGATAAGGAAATATCCACATGCATGATGGATTAGCAGGAAGGGAACTACATGTGTCCCAAAAAAGTGTTGCTGTCATTCATGTGGATTCCTCCAAGAAGACAGCCCAGCCTCATCAGACTTCCACATCATGTTGCAGAACTTCTCAGTGAAGATCTAATCACTCAGCACTGTGAGATCACTATCAACAGGTTCCCCTAATTCCAGTAGATACCATCATCACATTAACTCTGAACCAAGCTCAAATGCCAGCATTTGCTCATGATCTCTGGTACCCTAACCTGCACTGTCCTTGAGTCCTTGAGGGACATTGTGACATTGTGTGTGGCACCTTCCAAATGTAAATTAAATTTTGAGCAACAGTAATACAGACATTATTCAGCAGGAAGACACTTTGCAAACAGGTGTACATGGCTTCACATCACATGTGCTACACATGAGAAATACACAGATATATGTGGTAAAAGCAACACACAGAATCAGAACGGACAAAGATTTATCATACATTATTGCAAATAATAAATTAAAGATATCAGCACAGGCAGAAAAACTTACAAGATATGCAGATAAATAAACCGAGTAATTCGATATGGTTGGGAGGTATGAAGGCAAGTTACTGATCTGTAGTTTTAAGGAAGACTTACAGGTTCACTCTTAAGGAATATTGTTTTTCCTGGTGTAAATCAGGGTGGTGCCTGTCCGGGATGCGCATATATGTAATTCTTATGCTGGTCTAAATCTTTGTGTAAAGATGTTAATATGTTTAGCCAGAAGTTAGGTACTGCATCTAGGCCTGCATTTTTCCAGTTTGGGGGGTTTCCTTAATTTTGTTTCAGTTTCCTGGCTGTTACTTCATCCCATTTCATATCCTGCGTGTTTGAACTCCTTACTGTTTCTTTTCAATTTTCTATAAATTCAGCATCTTTATGTTCCACATGATCTTTACATATATTTCTCCAAAATGTGTCTGTTTATTCTTTTAGGTGGTGTTTCTCTTCCTTCTGCTTTCTTCTCTGTTCTCCATAAAACTTTTTGGGTCATCGGTGAATTGTTTATCTGCTTAGCATTAAAGTGTCATGAGGAATGGAAATCAAACCAGAAGTGGACAAAAATCTGAATGTGCCAAAAAGAAAATAAAGAATAGAAGGACAAAGATCAGATAAAAAGGACAGAAATGTGGAAAAGCCATAAATATAGTAACAAGTATTGAGATCACCTGGAACAATTCAAACAATGCAAAGGAGTGAGGTGCGCTAACTGGTGACCATGAAAAATAGTAAGAAATGCACCACTGAGGTATCAGCAGTTAAAATCCACTTTATTATAAAAATTGAGCACTTTCGTCCCTCCACAGTGGGGACTTCATCAGAATGCTAAGACCTTCCTTCTAATCTCTTAAATATCACCTGGAACAACCTCATGTTGATCAGGATTTGATGCAGGAATGGTTAAGGAGAGGTGAGTTAAAAGCAAAAGATGAAAAGTTAATAATGGCAGCCCATGATAGGGATTAGTTACATGTTGGTTTACAAAGTACATTGAATGTGGGGAAGAAACACACAAATGCAGGTTCTTTAAAAAAAGATTTGGAGGCAGTCGAGCATCTTTTTGTTGGGTATAATACACTTCTGGCAGAAGCCCTGTACACGGAACGGCACAATAATGCTGCAAGACTGTTGCACTGGGGATTGTGCAAATGCTACAATATAGAAGTAGCTGAGAAGCACTGGAAACATGAACCTCAAAGCATTATTGAAAATGGTGAAGTGTACATCAGATGGGATTACCCATAACCAATAGTTCAAAAATAGCTGCAAGAAAACCAGATATAGTAGTCCATGAAAAAAAGAGGAAAAAGTAGCATTGATCATTAAAATTGCAACACCTAATGATCACTGTACCTCACATACAGAGAGAGACACAAAGTGGTGTCAAAGCTCTCCCCAGGATTTGCAGGCAGAAACAAGAACAATGTGCAAGAAAGATACACAGACAGTTCCAATAGTAGTATTAAGAGCAATGAGTCTCATTAAAAAAAATCAACAGAATCTACGAGAATATAGGGCATAAGTAAAATGTCCTATGCAGACTGCCTCAAGGCCCTATCCCTGTATTCTGTCTCCTACCAGCTGTTGAGGGGAGATCTATGCCTGGCATACAAGGCATTGTCAGAACCCACTCTGATGGTCCTCCTGCATATCCACAAAGCAAACAGCACCAGAATTACCTGTTCTAAAGACTTAAACCTTGCCTGTGATATAAATAGGACTTGCTGGAGAGACAGATATGTATCCCAGAGACTACCCCTTCTCTGGAACAGGTTACCCATCCATGCATGTAAAGCAGAGTTCCTCCTTAATCCAATTCAAGTGTAACTTGGACAACTGGATGGGGAACAAGAAATTTATCCCCGGCTTGGCACCTGTATCTCTAATAGACACAGGCAACCAGTAAATGGTTCATCTCTCAGGCCCCTGCTTGTAAATGTTTTATCTCCCAAGCCCCTGCTTACACTTATCAAGGGTATGAGAACTTATCAGAGATTTGGGGTACATGCCTAGGCTTAAAATGGCCCTTGTGGTCATTAGCCTAGTAAACACCTATGAACCTACAGTCAGACTTAGACATGCTACTGACACATGTAACTCCGTATGAATTACAGAGTCAATTCTGGGCACACTGCCAGTGCTGTGAAGAGCACATTTGGCTAATAACAAAGATTGAAACAATACTAATTTCATAACCTTTAATTATACCCTGACTTAGCAATAGGGTCTATTCCTGTCATGGTATTAGAAACCCAAAAGACTTGGAGAAATTAAACTGAGAGAAATATTTCTCTTAATTATTTTTCCTAAGAAAGAAATAAGAAAACAACACAACAAAAAAAAGAAAAAAAAGAAAAAAGGAGATCAGCTGCAGAAATATCTCATTTCATTATGGAAAACAAAATACATCTCCTTTAACGAGAAAATACAACTTCATCAATACAGCAGTCAATTACTGAGAGTATAGTCCTAAACTTTTTACTTAACACCTACTCCTTTACATTTCATGTATACTCTGCCAGGATAATGAACATTTGTGCCACTGACCACTGAACACCCTACAGATGATGGTTGCAAATCTCATTTGACTGCTGCATATGTTTATGCTAAGAGGAGAAGCATCTGATGCGCAGTATGAGTTAACCATGTAACAATGAGAACAGCTCACAAGTAAGAGTGCATGCATCAAGTTCTATCTTTGTAAATTTACACTGTCATGTAGTGTCTGTCAACATCCATTCTTGTGGACTAGACACTGCTGCTTCACTTGTGCAGCCATGCACCAGGCATGAACCAGCTGGTGCGGCTGCCATGCTGGACACCACTGCATCACTTGTGCAGCCATGCACCATGCATGAGCCTGCTGGTGGGGTTGCCATGCTGTTGCTGCTGCTGTTGTCAGCAGGCCACTACTGTTATTGTTAGTTACTGGTGGACAAATCATAGCAGAGCTGCACTGCTGCTATTGGTGACTGGCTGTGGCAGTTGTGCACCAGAGTGATGCATAAGCATATAAAATGCATCAGGCCATAAATATTCTGCATGCAGTGACAATCTCACACTGAAGGACTCCCCCTGACTCATTCAGTCAATGAATGGGCTTTAAGCAGGCCAAACAGTCAATCTGGGACAGGGTGGTGTCAAAGGTTTCCTCAGCATCTCCCTTTGGGTTATGGACTGGTGGCTATAGTCAAGATTTGAGTGGATAGCCTGCATCACCTGGAAAACAAAATAGGGAGGGGCACATTACAAAAATGGGGAGGGGGTTACTCAGTACTATCTATGCCACAGTATATGTAGAACTATAACCATGGTTAACAATATGATAATAGTTTGCATTTTCCAAGGATGTGGCTGTGAGGAATCCTCCCATGCAAGGTGATGTGGTACAGTGGACCTGTGCCAAATGTTAGAATTATGTGCACTACCAGGATGGTAGGCCAGTACATTTGTGATGCATCCCCATGCATCACACACACTACCTGTTAGTTGATAGAATGACAGACCTTCCTGATACAGTACCTTCCCCCATGGTCCAGATGGGACCCATTAGCAATATGAGCACAATCTGTGAGGCAGAAGCCTGTGAAATACTCAATATGTCCCGGGTCTGTATCTGAAAGGTCTCTGTGGCAAGTGCAGTGAAGGCTGTTCAAACTTTCATTTCCACAAGTATAAGAAGGTCATGCATTGCCCCATTTCCTGTTTGTGGGCCTTACAAGCTCACCAAAGTCTTAATTATATCCCCACCCATTCTAACAACCTATCTAGTAAGTCCAACTCAGCAAAATTCAAGTGAGATTTTCTTTCTTATACGTTCTTCACCTGGGCTAGTGAGTGCTGCTCAACACACCAGGTTTTGGTGCACCCAAAACAAGCTACTTAGTGTTAAAAATAATCAGCCTTGCAGTAAAACTGAACATCTTCATGGATGCAGAGTGAACAGAAAAGGTGTGGATTTACTTTTTATAACCACCATGCACACAATGCAGTTGTTCATCAAAACGTGACTATGACTCATAAAAGGTGAGAAAAAATATTCATTTACACAAGTGAGTCACCGATATTTCACACATTTCTCCTTCGCATCTCATTATTCACTGATTTGCATAAGACATTCTAATTCAACTTCTCACTATTGTGCTTTAATGCAGCTTGTGTCTCTATCTCTGAATCATGCTCAGTTTCTGTGTGTGTGTGTGTGTGTGTGTGTGTGTGTGTGTGTGTGTGTGTGTGTGTGTGTGTGTGTGTGTGTGTGTGTGTGTGCGTGCGTGTGCGTGTGTGCATGTGTGTGTGTGTGTGTGTGTGTGTGTGTGCATGTGTGTATGTGTGTGTGTGTGGGGGGGTAAATCTGAGTATCTGTTCCTTTGCATGTATATGTGTGTGTCTCTGTGTATATGCATATTAGTCTGTATGCATGTGTGTGTGAATCTGTCTGTTCTTCTGCATGTGTGTGTGTGTTTGTGTGTGTGTGTGTGTGTGTGTGTGTGTGTGTGTGTGTGTGTGTGTGTGTGTGTGTGTGTGTGTGTGTGTGTGTGTGTGTGTGTGTGTGTGTGTGTGTGTGTGTGTGTCTGCGGGTCTACTTCATTTGATCGAAAGACCATTTGACATAAACCCATTTGATCGAAGACCAGTATTCAAGGCATAAAACTGGGAATTGTCCCCCTCCCCAATGTCGTGCAAACCTGGAGTTGGTATATATAGTTAGGGAGGGTGTGGAGAGCACAGGCCCCCACACTGGGGGGGGGGTGAAGCCCCCCACCTAGTTTCCTTTAACAGAAGAAAGGGATGCGCCCCCCACACCACCCCTAACTATATATACCATCTCCAGGGTCGCACGACATTGGGGAGGGGGACAAATCCCATTTTTATGCCTTAAATACTGGTATTTGATCAAATGAAATTTCGATCAAATGGGTTTAGGTCAAATGGTCTTTCGATCAAATGAAGTAGACCCATGTCTGCATATGTGTTTGTGTATGTTTGTTTCTCTGCATCTGTATCTGATTGTGTGTGTGTGTGTGTGTGCGTGTGTGTGTGTGTGTGTTTGTGTGTGTGTGTGCGTGTGTGTGTGTGTGTGTGTGTGTGTGTGTGTGTGTGTGTGTGTGTGTCCACATGTTTCGTGTATATGTATCTGAGTCTGCGTCTGTGTGTATCTGTGTCTGTGTTTCAGTGTATATGTAGCTGAGTCTGCATCTGTGCTTTGTGTGTGTGTGTGTGTGTGTGTGTGTGTGTGTGTGTGTGTGTGTGTGTGTGTGTGTGTGTGTGTGTGTGTGGGGGGTGAATCTGTGTATCTGTTCCTTTGCACGTATGTGCGTGTGTGTGTTTCTGTGTACATGCATCTTAGTCTGTATGTATGTGTGCGTGAATGTCTGTTCTTCTGCGTGTGTGTGTGTGTCTGCATATGTTTGTGTGTGTGTTTCTCTGTATCTGTATGAGTCTGTGTGTGAGTGTGTGTGTGTGCATCTGTGCCTCTGCATTTGCATATGTGTGTTTCTGTGTATATGTATCCATGTGTGTATGTGTGTGTGTGTGTGTGTGTGTGTGTGTGTGTGTGTGTGTGTGTGTGTGTGTGTGCATGTTTCTGTATGTATCTGATTTTGCGTCTGTATGTATGTGTGTGTTTGTGTTCTGTGTATATGTATCTGAGTCTGCATATGTGTTTTGTATGTGCGCGCGTGTGTGTGTGTGTGTCTGTGTGTGTGTGTGAATCTGTGTGTCTGTGTCTCTGCATGTGTGTGTGCGTTTCTCTGTATATGTATCTGAGTGTGTGTGTGTGTGTGTGTATGTGTGTGTGTCTTCATGTTTCTGTGTATATGTATCTGAGTCTGCGTTTGTGTGTATGTGTGTCTGTGTTTCTGTGTATATGTATCTGAGTCTGCATCTGTGTTTTGTATGTGTGTGTGTGTGTGTGTGTGTGTGTGTGTGTGTGTGTGTGTGTGTGTGTGTGTGTGTGTGTGTGTGAATCTGTGTGTCTGTGTCTCTGCATATGTGCATGTGTTTCTGTGTATATGTATCTGAGTCTGCATATGTGTTTTGTATGTGCGCGCATGCACGCGCGTGTGTGTGTCTGTGTGTGTGTGTGAATCTGTGTGTCTGTGTCTCTGCATGTGTGTGTGCGTTTCTCTGTATATGTATCTGAGTGTGTGTGTGTGTGTGTGTGTGTGTGTGTGTGTCTGCATGTTTCTGTGTATATGTATCTGAGTCTGCGTTTGTGTGTATGTGTGTCTGTGTTTCTGTGTATATGTATCTGAGTCTGCATCTGTGTTTTGTATGTGTGTGTGTGTGTGTGTGTGTGTGTGTGTGTGTGTGTGTGTGTGTGTGCACGTGTGTGTGTGTGAATCTGTGTGTCTGTGTCTCTGCATATGTGCATGTGTTTCTGTGTATATGTATCTGAGTCTGTCTGTGTGTGCATGTGTGTGCATCTGAGTGTCCGTGCCTCTTCATTTGCTTCTGTCTATCCATCTGTTTAGCATTATTAAATAATTTATGTAACTTATAAACACTTTCTCCAACAACAATCTTACAGCAACTTTGAAATTTTAGGCAAAGGAACTATTTTACATCAACAACATTTGAAAAATGTATATATTAAGGGTAAAACAAATGCAAAACAAATTAGCAGATCACACATATTTTAAAGGCAATAACTGCCCTCCAGAATAAATGTTACAGGAAAATAAAAGACTTTGCAGTGGGGGGTGGGCCCTTCACATGTGGTATCGGGCCACATAACACCCCAGGTAGTCCGTTATTTGCCTTTAACTCACACCCTGGAGGGCATTATTGCTTGTTTGTGTCATCAGCAGCACAGACGTAAACCCCATCTGTGTGCCAGAAGACTGATTATATAAAGTGTATTATTGGTAAATCACTAGAGACAGTTCTAAAGTTAGAATTTAGAGCCCATTTTATGAAAAAAGGGTTTAGTATTTTTTCAGATTTTGTTATGCTTGTTTGAGTATTTGCACAGCTCTGGGGTAGAGTTTATAGTCATTTCATTGCATTATGGCCTTATCAGAAAAAAAGCTTGCCTCTTAAAGTTATCCCATATCATGATTTATATGATTTCACCGCTATGTGTAATATCTCTTACCATTTATAAAGGGTTTGTAGTCAAAATGTTCAGGAGTTATTCTGATGCAGCATTGAAGCTGTCAGGCACTGCTGATAACAATGTCTTCGTGGTGTGCTTTACATGTGAAACAGGGTGAGTATACTGTGTGTGTGTGTGTGTGTGTGTGTGTGTGTGTGTGTGTGTGTGTGTGTGTGTGTGTGTGTGTGTGTGTGTGTGTGTGTGTGTGTGTGTGTGTGTGTGTGTGTGTGTGTGTGTGTGTGTGTGTGTGTGTGTGTGTGTGTATGTGTGTGTGTTTGTCTCTCTGTTTTGGATTACCAGTTTGCTTTTGAGCACCAACCGTATTTTCAGTTTGTTATTTTCCCACCACAGGAATAATTGGGAGGAAGAGGACAGGGGAGGGTGTGTTTTCAAGTAATTCAGAGCGGTGCTTGACAGATGAACCCACAGAAGTGTTTTGGCACTAAGAATTGAAAAGGCACTTGCTAACACTATCTATATGTTGACATCATGCCCTTGAATATCAGTATCCATGACTGCATGTCACCAGAGTTGGTCTTCAAAGGGTGAAGGTTCAGCTGTGATAAAAATGGCTAGACCAATAAAGCTTATCTCTTAAGTAAACTCCTATGTTATGATTTGATTCTATAGTTACCACTTGTTGAAAGTTTGCTGTTATGGTATATGCCTCCCACAACTGTTATTTTCTTTAGAGGATGCAACATCAGATTATTCAAATTCATGCAAGTCTTTTTACCACTGTTAGGCAGCAATGCACCATAAGAACATTCAGCACTAACAGATGTTTATTTTTAGATCTTATTATGAAAGTCTGTTTTTTCATCTGTGTGTAAACATTCCTTATTTATTAATGTTTCAGGACCAGATCATGCTGACAGTAGACAGTATTCCTGTCACAAATTTATTGTTTATATGCCATTGCCTGTAGCATTCATTATGACATAATGAGTTCTTTGCAGAACCATAATTCCCAACAGAGATTCTGCAAACAAAAGTATTTCATATCTCTGTTGTTCAGAATTCATAAAAGGAAAACCACTTTTCTAAAACACAAAGCTCGAAAACAGGCAAATAAAAAATTGTATGCTTTGGAAGATGTTTGCATCTCAA
This sequence comes from Protopterus annectens, assembly GCF_019279795.1. Lineage (NCBI taxonomy): Eukaryota > Metazoa > Chordata > Ceratodontiformes > Protopteridae > Protopterus > Protopterus annectens. Next base: position 38,613,487 of record NC_056730.1, read on the forward strand.
GATTAGAGTATTCTTCCATGATGTTGCTAATTATCTAGATACAGAGTATTTGTTACACCTGTTTTAAAATGTGCTAATATTTTTATTTAGCTAATTAATCATTCACATTTAAATATCCTGCAGAAATCTTAAAATTGCAGTTTAACATTTTTAAAGCTAAGTTGCTATGTGTATTATTATTTGCCCTAGTATACGGTGGTGCAGATGATGACTGCTATGAGATATCCTGCTGGAAATACAAAGATTCATTAGGATTCCTCTACAGTAGATGATTTCTGTACCCTGATTGTAGAACAGTAGTATTCATAGGTTCATAGGTAAGTACTAGGCTAGATGTCCTTGCTGGTCATTTTAAGCCTAGCCAGTTTCCCTTTTGTACTCAAAATATCCTATCCCATTTGTTTATCGATTTACCTTACCTATCCCATAGTTGATAATTATATATTACCCCTAATGAGAATAACTGGGATCATACCATATATAATTTGTGGGGACCAATGCATGGGATAAAGCATTTAGGGGCTGACTCTGTCCATTATTAGTACAGGGGGCAGTCCTGGAGGGAATTTTCTGTTTCCCTTCCATAGATCTAAGTTGCACTTCAATACAGACAGGGATGAGCTTTGTTTTATGTGGATGGGTAGTTTGTTCCAGAGCAGCAGTATCCTCTGTGAGATATACCTGTCCCTCCAAACCATTCTATTGATGTTGTAGAAGAGGTTTAGATCCCTAGACCAAGTATTTCTGATTACATTTGACTTGCTTATGTGTAGTAAATCCATCAGTGATGGGTCAGAGGATGTCTTGCATGCCAGACACAGGTCACCTCTTAGTAGTCTGTAGGATATCAAGTATAGTGACAGGGCTTTGAGTCTGTCGATGTAGCACATGTTGTTTAGGCCTTGTATCCTTTTAGTAAAGTATCTCTGCCTTAATCATCATCAGATTAATGGTAGATTAGTAATTCATCAGATTAATGTTTTCTCTCTAGAGGTGGCATGTGAAGCTTTAACCTGTTACTTCATTGTAAAGCATTTTTTTTTAAATAGAAGTAACTTTAACTTACCTCAGACTAATAAGAGTTCTAAATCAGTTTATAACTGCTATTTAATTCATTCTTGTGCAGAGTACAGTATGTATATCTCTGATAACCACTACTTCTAGTCATTGCTAAAACAAACGGTTTGCTGTTCATCATATCTTCATGTTTAACAACAAAAAAGATTTAAAAAAAATGAAACATGATCACTGCAGAAAATGTGTTTATTCTAAACATTTCTTCATGTTGGGTATGTGTTTAGATATACAGTGCTTATGGTAATTCATAAAATGTATGCTCTACTTCGAAACTTATTTGTCATGATGAATCTACTGTGATTTCAAGTTGCCTTATTCGTTTCCTACAATGATTTGTCTCAGAGATCAGGTAAAGTGAAAGATGCAAAGTATGGCATCAGGGTATAGTAACAATGGCAAGCTGTGAAAATAATTGGAATTATTAATAAGTATGACTGAAAAATAACAAAGGCCAAAATATAGATAGTTATGAATCAGATAAATAGTGATTTGAGGGTCTCAGAAAGAAAAAGGACTATCCCCATCTCATAAGACTTTTTAATATGTTTATTTATACCATGACCCCCCCAAAACGTGCACGCTGATTGGCCAGCGTAAAGGTCCGCCCGGACTTTTTCCATTAGTATAACTCGTTTTCAAAACTGTCACCGCATGTTAAATGGGTTTAATTTAACAATAGCGAACAATTAAAAAAAAAAACAGAAAAGATCTCCGTTGCTTTTTCGCTATGTTAAATGAGTTTAACATAGCGAGACAGGAGATGTCCGTTGCTTATTTTAACTGTCTCTATGTTAAACTCATTTAACATAGCGACACTAAAAAGCAATGGAGATCTTGCTTTCTCCGTTGCTTTACTTCTCTGATGTACTGCGCAGGCGCGCCGTACATCAGAACTGCCGCGGATGCCAGACATCTGCGGAAGGGCAGTAAACAGGCATTATACTATGCCATTATTTAAGAAAAGTAATAGTTTCTTTTTAAATAATGTCATGAGCACAATAGACCAAACCACGCCAACCGTGGGTAAATTTAGCATTACCCACACCCAGGCGTGGGTTATTGCTATAATATTGCATGTTTCATGTAGTGTTTGTTCTTCTCTGCCTCTTGGTCATTAGCAATTTCCATTCTCTTGGTTTGTATTCTGACAGCATAAATATTTATTGGGATGACTATACAAACTATATGTATGCAGGTGCAAATTATACTGTTTTGCATTTTGCATGAGTGGTAGTCCAAATCACATTGTCAAAGGTGTGATTCATGAAAGGAAATTTTAAGTTGTTCGCTTAGTAACAAATGCCTTGATATGGCTAAGCCAGCTTTTTATTTGCAAGTATTCTATAGTGGAAGTCTGCTATAGCAGTTACCTGTTAGCATCATTATGTAATTGTAAAGTTCAAATTCCAAGCAACCAGCTCCTACATATGGAATCTACATCACAGGAATTGTGGCAATAGTTAGGTAATTTGATCCACAATACACTGAGGTTCACAGTAGTAAAAGTTTCCAGAAACCAGCAGTGCCCTATTGCACAACAGTATTAGATTTCCTGAGCTCTAACCAGTGACTGCATAAACTCACAAAGTCTGGGAATAACATTAAAATATTTTACAGGGTACAGCATGGAGATGTGAACTCCTGATGAAGCATAAAAACATTTACAAAGGCAACGTCTGTTTTCATTCCCAGCCCCAAGAAGAGAGATTAAATATTTTCTCCATCACTTATTTTGTTCTGCAAATCAAGTGTTGGCTGTAAAACAATGAAAAATAGTCTGGGGACTTTTTAAAAGGTACATGCACATCTTCTGCCATTTCATTTAGTGTTAATATGTGGACAAGCATTTCTATGTGATTTTGGAGATTTGCATGAAATGACTGAAAACTTATAAGAAAGTATATTGCCTGACTTTATAATATCAAATGGTCTCCCTGGGATGTTCTCTTTTCACAGGAATTTGGGTAATAACATAAAAATGACACAATTAAGAATAACACATATAACCAGCCCTTGGCAAAAAGTCTTAACTGCACAGAACTGTTAAACACATTTAATATACACTTGTAGAGCTTTATATAAAAATGAGAAGGCAGAGTCTGATAACGTAGAACTTGGTCCAGTAGTACAAACACATAACAGTTTGCAATACCATATAAATATAAATCTATTATCTGATCTCTGGAAAATATAATGTATTAGTCATCAAAACCAGCCAAAAATTAACAAGCCATTAGTAGTGTATAAAGTGTTGAATCACTAATCAGACACATGATGTCATTAACCTTTATCTAGCACAAGCTCTGTCAGTAACTGGAAATGATGACAAAAGAATTGCATTCCTTCTCAAATTGCTGAGCTAAGGAAAGTTTGTGGAAAGCAAAACAGACCAGTCCACATAAAGATCAAGTATTTAAGTTTTAAGTTTCTAGTGCCTATTTTTCTTGTAAAGTCTGTGAATTTCTATAGAAGCCTTCTATATTAACCACAGTGGTTATGAGGCAGTCTTTGGAATATTCAGATTAGTTAGTCTCCCACACCTGATGCGTAAGAGTTTTCTCTGGACTAGATTGAACATATTTAAATGTATGACTTCACAGAAGTCAGCACACGGCACAAAGTAGAATATATTGGTGTATGTGTCATGCCTACTTAGAAGCACTGTGTACTCCTTTGTGATACAGAACCTCCAGCTTGTTAAATTCCATTCTATAAATGCAGCGAGGCTGCAACTCAAATATAGGAGAAGGATGACCTCATCATCTGGACATAACAAATATGATGCCAAGAAACAACAGTAAAACAAAATAAGCAACTTTTCTTTAAACCACTGCAGTAAGTAGGAGGGTACACCTGGATAGCTGTAGTTCCTAACTAATAATAACACCAGTGCAATTATGTGCAGAAATGCAGATGACTCTTACTGTCTGGCCACTGAATATACATCATGAAATAATGCCAGTCAGAGAACTTATGCGTAAGGTAATACTGTGTGGCACTGTTTGTTATAGATCATCAACTTCATACAACCCTGTTGTACACAGCCAGTTGTCCAGCCATGCAAAGGTCCATGATCATTGATGGAAACAACAACAGCACCCACTCACATTTTAACCAGTGCAACACACATATGCAAATCATTATGGAGGGACTAAATAACTCAATTCCTCCATCCCACAGGCAGTTTGTTAACATATGACAACATATGACAGAAGCAAACAGGCCAGCATATACAGAATCCACCGAGAGTAAAGACTTGAAAATGGGCTTACAGAAGGAGACCAGGACAACCAAGTGCTACCAGATCGCAAAAGCACAAACATTCTGTATCAGACTGTCTGGGCATGAAAATCGCACACATTTTCTACCTGGTGTGCTACCAACAATGTGCCAACAGTGGCAGCACGTTCTGAAATATTGGTTTATCGCCCGTAAATCCCCCATGATGTTCAGCAGTCTGAATGTCATAATACAAATGCTTATCAGCTTAGTTTTATGAACTAGACCTGACAATAATTTGCCCTATTACTACTGTGTCCTGCAGTGTGGTCTTATTATCTCTGATTTCTGGCTGCAGAATATATTGTCATGCAGCTTCAAATCAACAGAACGCATTAAATAATGATGTTATTTACTGTTCTTAGCAGTAACATTAAAAGGGACTCCTTGTAGGATAATTGCTGGTGACAGTCCCTTCAGTTTAACATTACCCCCACATCCTAAACTTTGCTAACTAAATCTATCAGAAATCAACTCATAAAAAACAGATAAATGACCCTCTAAGCTCAGTTTAGAAATTCAGCAGCAGCAGAGGTAGTGGGTAATCCTCTATCCCTCTAGGATTCTAATTTATTTATTGTAAATAATTAAATTTCTTTTGCCACTTATTTGTTTATTTGTTTACTTATTTAAATTGCATTTTTTCAATGTATTTTTATTGCCAAACTGTATTTGCATTTTAATGTACGTGCATTCTTGTTACAAAGACACATGTTTATTCTTAGTTATGTCTCTTATAGTACCCATGTTCCTTGTTTAAGATTT